>NC_081760.1:31751422-32064339 GCF_963082965.1 Carassius carassius
TTTTTCCGGTCCGGGCGGAAACACTTCCGGGCGGAACCAAACTTCCCGAATTTTGGTTCCGCCCCTAAAGATCGTCACCTTGTGACATCCTCCCCCGCCAATCCGTTCTAGTCCCTAGAACGTCCTCGGGCTGTCCACTCCCCATAGCGGGCAGGGGGTCGGCCTCGGTTCTCTCGCTGGGATCGTCTCACTGGTGAATCGGGCTCAGCTTGTTCAGGGGCTGCTTCTGGTTCTCTCGGGGCGATCGGGGGTGGTGCCACCACGGGTCTCCCTGGTACCACAGCCCAACCTTCAATCCAGGGGGCCGCTGGTACAGGTTCCGTGGGGACTTCTTCCACGGCTTCAGGGTAGTTAGGGCATGGGCGAATCATGTTCCGGTGCACCACACGGTCGGGGCCTGACTTCCCTTCTGGCCGGATGGTATAGACCGGCTGCCCCGGCCTCTGCTGCCGGCAGACTACATAAGGGGTGGCCTCCCAACGGTCACTCAGTTTCCCCTTCCCCTGCCGCCGATTATCTCTCACCAACACCCTCTCTCCTGGCAGTAGAGGGGCTTCTCTAGCAGTCCGATCATACAACCGCTTACTTTTCTCTCCTGCCGTCTGTATCCTTTTCGACACCTGCTCGTAGGCGAAATGCAAGCGCTGGTGATGGCGCCCCACCCACTCCGTTACACTTGCTTCCTCTTGGTCGGCTATCACTCCTAGGACCAGGTCAGTAGGCATTCGTATGTGTCTGCCAAACATCAGGTAAGTGGGAGCGTAACCCGTAGTACTATGTATACTGTTGTTATAGGCCTGTAGGAGGTTTGGCAAGGCACTCACCCAATCGTCCTGCCGTTGTTGGTCCAAGGTCCCCAGCAGCCCCAATAGGGTCTGATTGAATCTCTCACAGCCGCCGTTCCCCTGAGGATGATACGAAGTGGTGTGAGTTTTCGTGCAACCGTACAACTGGCATAGTTCTCTAATTACCCTGGACTCAAAGTTGGCTCCTTGATCGGAGTGCAGAAACTCCGGGCATCCGAACGTCTGGAAGACGGCCCGCCATAAAACTGTAGCGGTGGTGGTTGCAGTCTGGTCGAGGGTGGGGATAGCCCAAGCGTACTTTGTGAACAAATCCGTTATTACCAAGATGTTCTGGTAGCGATCTCGTGGTCGGCCCAGTGTCAAGAAGTCCATAGCCATGATATGAAGGGGGGCCTTCGCATGGATGGGTACCATTGGCGCTCGGACCTCCCGTCTGGACTTAAACAATATGCATCTCGGGCAAGCTTGAATTAGGGCGTGCACCGATGCCTCTAGCCCGGGCCAAAAGAAGAATCTCCTAAGCAGGGACACGGTCCTCTCCTGTCCCTGATGCCCCAACTGGTTGTGGTACGCCGAAACTAAAGCCGTTACCTCATCTGCGGGTACCACGATCTGGCGTACTTCTTCGCCCAACTTCGGGTCACTGACCCTTCTGCACAAAACGCCATCTCTCAGCTCCAGCCTGTCCCATTGCCCCAGCAGCCTCCTCCCAGTATCCGTCTGGGCTAACCTCTCCGCTGGCGTCAGCCGTCGGCCCTGTTCCAGCCATTCTCTTACCAGCCGCACATCTTGATCCCTGGCCTGTCTCTCCCTCCACCGACGGGGATCCCATCCCCAGTTCTCAGGCACGGCCTCTTGTCTGCTGCCTGGTGCCTCTACTGCTCCTACCATATAGCCCTCCTCCGGGCTGGCCCCTCCGGGGCTTTCCGCTTCGGGCAGCCTTGAGAGGACGTCCGCGTTCATGTGTTCACGCCCTGGTCGGTACTGTAGTTGATAGTCAAAGTTGGCCAGTTGGGCCACCCACCGCTGCTCCACGGCTCCC
This sequence comes from Carassius carassius, assembly GCF_963082965.1. NCBI lineage: Eukaryota > Metazoa > Chordata > Actinopteri > Cypriniformes > Cyprinidae > Carassius > Carassius carassius. Next base: position 31,753,271 of record NC_081760.1, read on the forward strand.
AGCTTCGCCGTCTGTAAGTGTACTAATGGGTTATTGTCTGTAATGATCGTCACCTTGGCACCCCAGAGGTAGTCTTTAAATTTCTCACTTAGGGCCCACTTCAACGCCAGCAGCTCCAATTTGAAAGAACTATAGTTCGCATCGTTCCTCTCGGCTGGGTGGAGGCTCCGGCTGGCGTACGCGATGACCCTCTCAACTCCGTCCTGCCGTTGAGCCAACACCGCTCCCAGCCCGAGATTGCTGGCATCTGTATACAAAAGGAATGGTTTTGTGAAATCTGCGTATGCCAAGATAGGGGCCTGTAGCAGCTCCTGCTTCAATGTCTGGAACGCCGACTCACAATTTGCATCCCAGTCTACGTTGGGCGACCCCCGGCCCCGGTTACGACCTGTGCCAACCAGCAACTGATTAAGGGGTTTAGCAATTTTTGAAAAGTCCTTTATGAAACGCCTATAGTATCCCACAAATCCTAAAAAGGATCGCACTTGCCTCACTGTCCTCGGGGCCTTCCAGTCCTTCACGGCCGATACCTTTCCAGGATCTACGGACACTCCAGCCGCACTGACCACGTGGCCCAGAAAGTTGACTTCTCTCCGTAGTAAGTGACACTTATTGGGCTGTAGTTTCAATCCGTACTTCTCCATGGCCCGAAAGACTTCCTCGAGGTGCCTCAGGTGTGAATCAAAATCTGGGGAGTAGACAATCACATCATCCAGGTAAACTAATACTGACTCCATTAACTGACCTCCCAAGCACCGCTGCATCAGCCGCTGGAAGGTGGCCGGAGCGTTACAGAGCCCGAAAGGCATCCGGTCCCATTCAAATAGTCCAAACGGGGTTGTAAAGGCAGTCTTCTCCCGGTCTGCTTCGGCCACCTGCACCTGCCAGTAGCCACTGGCCAAATCTAGGGTAGAGTACCATGCCGACTGCGTGAGGCTGGCAAGCGAATCTTCGATCCGTGGCAAAGGGAAAGCGTCTTTCTTAGTCACGAGGTTCAGCTTACGGTAGTCCACGCAGAATCTCCAAGCCCCCGTCTTCTTTTGCACCAGCACTATGGGGGCCGCCCACGGGCTGCTGCTTTCCCTAACAACTCCTTGCTTCAGCATGCCTTGCAGGAGTGTACGTACCTCGGTATACAAAGTGGGCGGAATTGGGCGATACCTCTCCCGGCTGGGCCCTGCATCCCCGGTAGGTATATGATGTTGTACCACCTGGGTGCATCCGTAGTCTTCATCGTGGGTGGCGAACACATGCTGCCATCTCCGAAGGAGGGCCTGTAACTTCTGTGTCTGTGCCTGCTCTAAATCCTCCCCTTGTAACGACTCACCCGCCAGGTGGCTCGGCACACTCCTCTCCATACCACCCCATGGGGTGTCTACTTGTGTCAGGGCCACCTCGATGACAGTGGGGCACACCTGACGAAAACTAATATCCCTCTCTTCCCTTACTTGGTGGGATGTAACCGTTGTCAGACGGGCTAATCGTTGGTGCCGATGTAGTTGCACCGCGTATGGATGTACATTCCGTATCCTCACGGGGACTCTCCCCCGCCGGACCGTCGATAGTCCTCGTGCCACTTCCACTTGTGGACAATCCACATGGGGCTCCACCAGCACCCACTCTTCTGGGCCCGCTCTTCGGGGCGGTACTCGCGCCCACACAACAGCCTCACTTTTTGCGGGGACAGACAAAGCAAAACGACACATCACTCTTCCTACCTCTTCCTGTTCCCTGCGGACTTGGCTCATTTGCACCCTTCGACAGTCAGCTACCACACACTCCCACTTGGGCCTCTCTGCAGGTGGTATCTTCGATACGGGCCTAGCCCGAAATAGCTCTTCCCAGCAATCAGCGAGGACATTCATGCCCAACAGGGCTCGATGTGCACCCAGACAATGGTCTTGCACGATAATCACACCTTTCTGGGGGACCATCACTCCGTGAACCTCTAGGTCCGTCAATCGGTAGCCAATATATGGGATGTCGAGGCCGTTTGCGCCCTTCAGAGTAAGCCAGGGGGCCTCCGCCCCTGGTGCCCCTTGTTTCCCAAACACTTCTTCGGATAAACTCTCAGCAAACAACGTCACTTGGGAGCCTGTGTCTACCAGGCATTGAATCTCCTTGCCGCACACTCTCACCTTCGCCACGGGGCTACGCCCAATCATCTGGCTCCTAGAGCCATATCCTCTTCCAGGGTCTTCTCGAGGGGTCCCGGCCACACGACCCACAGTGGCCGGCCGACCTAAAAACCCCCTTCTGACGCCCTGCGGGGCCCACACTGGCGGCTATAGTGACCTGGTTTGCCACAGCGGTTGCAGATGGGTCGCCCTTGCTCGTCCCATTCGAAACGGGGCCGGTTAAAGTGGTTCGGGCGCCTGAACGGCTCTCGGCCTCCCTCTGAGTACACTCGGTCTCGGGGCGCCGGCCGTGGTTCCTCCCGCGCCCGTCCTTGGCGCAATTCTCCTACGAGGGCTTTAGACAGTTCAGACATCTGATCGCGGACATCTTTCAAAAGTTCAGCCTTCAGTGCTTGCTTCCAGTCAGGGCCTCCGGGTTGTGCTGGTGCTACTTCACTGACAACCGCACACACTGGGGAACCACTCACCTCAGTCTCATCACCTTCCAGGGCCAGTGCCTCTTTCTTCAGATCTTCGAACGTAAGACCCGGGTCCCTTCGAAACTGGATACGTAGGCTCTGTCTCACCGGACCCTCCTTCAACCCCAGAAGAAACTGGTCCCGCAATAGAGTCTCTCCATCTCCCAACCCGTGGTCCCGACGGGTCTGTAGTCGGGCGAATTGCTCTCGCAACCTCAGGGCGAAAGCTCTAATCGGTTGGCGGGGGCCCTGCTTACAATTGAAGAACTGGGAGCGAAGGACAGCTACGGGGGTGTGGTCACCATACTGTTCAGTGAGGAACTGGAACACGGTTTGGGCGTTGGCTCTAACGGCTTCGGGGGCGGCATGCACCTCTCGCCGCGCTTCTCCATCCAGGGAGTTTAACACAAATTGAAGCCGCTGGGCTGCACTAAGGCCCTGTAGGTCGGCCAAGTACTCTAGTTGAGCCTTCCATTCAGACAATCGTACCTCGGATTCTGTCCCCCCATATTTTTGAATCCAGGGGCTCCCCATAAAAACGGGCATGGCACGGGGTTGGGCTGAAAGCCCCGCGTTGTCGGTCATTGGACGACCTTGGTTACTCAACTCGAGGTGGAAACCCTGCCGACTACGCCAAATCTGTCACACCCAGGGGCTGGCTATGCTTTAACTAAGCCACACCCCTTCTCAACTTCCACCTCGAGGAGGTCCCCAAACCCGACCCAATGGCCAAGCAACACGAGAACAAGTAAGTGATAAAACAATCTTTATTTAAATATTTAAAAATAGCTTAGGGAATAGGGAAAGGGCAATTAAAACTAAACTCTGACTCGGCCCTCCAGATGGGCTATGGCCGGGAAGAGGTCAGGGAGCAAGGGGGCCACGGGGATCCGGGGCGTGGGGCTCGGGCCCCGGCCTGAGTCTTAGGTATCCGTAGCGCCCTCCTTCTTCCTCCTCTTCGCTGAATACAGCTCACGGTAAGTACTGGTTCACTCAGTTCGTTCTCGAGGTGCCCACTCTCTTTCTCTTCCTCCACAGGCAACAGCTCTTCGCTGATTACAGCTCACAGTAAGTACTGATTCACCCAGTTCGTTCCTTGAGTGCTCACGCTCTTTCTCTTTCTCCACAGGCAACGGCTGGGACACACAGGCACAGTTAGTTCAGCTTGGTTTTGCTCTCACCTCTTCGCTGATTACAGCTCACAGTAAGTACTGGTTCACACAGTTCGTTCCTTGGGTGCTCACTCGCTTTCTCTTTCTCCACAGGCAGCGGCTGGGACACACAGGCACAGTTAGTTCAGCTTGGTTTTGCTCTCACCTCTTCGCTGATTACAGCTCACAGTAAGTACTGGTTCACACAGTTCGTTCCTTGGGTGCTCACTCGCTTTCTCTTTCTCCACAGGCAGCGGCGTAAGTACAGGTTCCCTCAGTCTCTCCTCGTGTTACCCACTCTCTCTCCTTTTCTCTCCACAGGTATCAACTTGGGCACAATAGCACAGTTAGTTTGCTTTGAATGGCTCTCACCTCTGGGCTGGACACAGCGTACTGTAAGTACAGGGTTCGCTCTATTCCTCCTCGTGTTATTCACTCTCTCTCCTTTTCTCTCCACAGGTATCAACTTGGGCACAATAGCACAGTTAGTTTGCTTTGAATGGCTCTCACCTCTGGGCTGAACACAGCGCACTGTAAGTACAGGTTTCCTCTGTTTCTCCTTGTGTTACTCACTCTCTTTCCTTTCCTCTCCACAGGTATCAACTTAGACACAAAACACAGTTACTCTGCTTTGGATGGCTTTCACCTCTGGGCTGGACACAGCGTACCGTGCTATCTCCGGAGATCTGAAGCACGCTCACAACATATACTGTACTGAACTAGGCCAGGACCAGCAATCTCCTTGTCCTCCCACGCCGAAGTGCGTGAAGGCGGGGGTTTATCTGACAGGACACACGGCAATACACAGCAGCCCACAGCAATATACAACACCACGTCAAAATTATAGGTTTTCACAGCACGAAGACTCACCCACCACACTCAGTGTACGGAAAGGACACCCGTCTTCCTTCACTTCGCTTGGTTCGGATCTGGCGATGGAATATGCGGCCTAGCTAGTGATGTCGTCGTTGCGACTACTTCAATAAGTATTCCTTCGGCTCTCCCACCACACTATATTAGGGGTAGGGCCACCCTCCTCCTCCTGGAGAGATCTACACAACGCCAGGTCAATATACAGGGCACTTTCGACTGGCTCTTAGTACTCACATCAATGCCACTTCCAATCCCCTTTTTCACGTCGTCTCAGTTCGCCGTATAATCTGTTCACTTCTCAACCTTTAAGGTTCGCGATGTCTTCACAATCATACAATTCCAGCCTGAGGGAGAGAGAGAGTTAGACAGCTACCAGCAGCGTACCAAGACGGGCACAACCCAGTGCTTCACACACACCAAAGAGAGCTTCCCAGACTGTAAAATAACTTGGCCTTAAGTACTGCCTTGTCCAGCGTATCCTCCAATCACCAACCGCTGTCCCTAACTAGGCACAGGTGCATCGAATTCCCTGATTTTCCTTCTTACGGCGCTACCGGAAGTTCCGGTGTTCTGTTTTTCCGGTCCGGGCGGAAACACTTCCGGGCGGAACCAAACTTCCCGAATTTTGGTTCCGCCCCTAAAGATCGTCACCTTGTGACAAAGAGAAGAGAAGAGAAGAGGAGAGGAGAGGAGAGAAGAGAAGAGAAGAGAAGAGAAGAGAAGAGAAGAGAAGAGAAGAGAAGAGAAGAGAAGAGAAGAGAAGAGGAGAGAAGAGGAGAGGAGAGAAGAGGAGAAAATTAGATTAAAAAAAGAAAAAAGAAACTTTGAAACAAAAAAACATGAGCAGCAGAGAGTCACGATGAGACCATACAAGAAAAGTGGAGAAGAGACCATGTAATACAAGGCTAGATGAGAAGAAATAAGAAAAGAAGTAAAGAGTCAAGACACAATGAAACAAAAGGAGAAAAGATGAGGTGAGACAAGAAGAGCAGAGTAGAAACAAAAAGACAAGACATGAAGAAAGGCAAGACAAAGAGAGAGGAGTCGAGACAAAACACCAGCTTAAATTAAACTAGAAGCAAAGACACAATTCAGAGTACTTTAAAGGGATAGTTCACCCAAAAATTAAAATTATGTCATTAATAACTCACCCTCATGTCGTTCCAAACCAGTAAGACCTCCATTTATCTTCGGAACACAGTTTAAGATATTTTAGATTTAGCCCGAGAGCTCTCAGTCCCTCCATTGAAGCTGTGTGTACGGTATACTGTCCATGTCCAGAAAGGTAAGAAAAACATCACAGCAGTTCAGTCAGTGTACTGTTTGAGTAAATGAATTACTCCGGGATATTGGTTTGTTTGAACTCAGAGGGAGTGTCAGCCACATTAAAAAAGTTAACAGCTTAAGTCATTTGTGGATTAATGCGTATTAGAGATGTGAACCGTTTAAAACGATTCAGTTTGATTTGGTGAACTGGTTCAAAAAGATCCGGTTACATCAAATGATTCGTTCGCGAACCGGATATCACAAACTGCTTTGTTTTGAACTCTCTCTCACAACAGACACGGAAGAGAAGACAATGCTGAATAAAGTCGTAGTTTTTGCTATTTTTGGACCAAAATGTATTTTCGATGCTTCAAAAAATTCTAACTGACCCTCTGATGTCACATGGACTACTTTGATGATGTTTTTCTTACCTTTCTGGACATGGACAGTATACCGTACACACAGTTTCAATGGAGGGACTGAGAGCTCTCGGACTAAATCTAAAATATCTTAAACTGTGTTCCAAAGATAAACGGGTCTCATGGTTTTGGAACAACATGAGGGTAAGTTATTAATGACATAATTATGCAAATTGGGCGAACTAACCCTTTAATGTGAACAGTTTTGAATCTGACCAATACCTTCCTCTGTCTTTAAAAAAAGGTTTTTAAGTCATGGGACTAAACATTCATAAATGATGTGATAAGAGCCAGCAGAAAGGGTGGAAAAGCTAAATTAAGAAACAGAAAATCATTCAGGAAACACAGAGAGAGAGACTGCATGAGCTCTGTTGAGGCGCTGCTCAGCACCTGAGTGCAGCACAAGATTTTCGTGAGACTTCCAGGCTTTATCTCAATAAAACTGATCGGCAGAACACTATGGCTTAGCAAACCCCAGAGTGTGTGCTTGTTTGTCTGTGTATCCTTGCACTCTCGCTTACAGCACGCACAAATCTAACACCACCAGCCCGTCTGCAGATTAGACCCAAAACTCACTAGCAACGGTCCATACGTGCACATGGACACTCGCCTCCAATACAGCTGAGCTCCATGGGGTGACAATGAAGGGATGAATAAATAACCCGCTCGTCCATTTTGGCCTTCACCTCTCAGCGCTCACAAGCGCCTTATTGCTCCCCACTGCAACAGCTGGGAAACAATGATGACGGTTTAATACCAGGGGCTTATGTACAGAATCTAATCAACAGCCTAATCACAGACAACAATAGCACCTTCTCTATCTCCCCAATGCAGAATATGTATTTGGGCAGAAAGACAATGCATTTCACTGGCTATACAGCACAGAAATTGACTTTATTAGCCTATGTTAGAGACACGACAAAAGTATTTGTGTATGCAATTTAAATTGTTGCTATGAAGAGGCCCAGTAGCGAAACAATTCCAGCATCTAAATTCAAATGTTTTGGGTTCAAGTTAAACTGTAATCATAGCATTTGTGTTACATTTACATAAAAACATAAATTTATCATTTGGACTCGCACCTTAAAACAAGAAAAAAATGAGGTTACAGTAAAGTAGCTACAATGAACGTACATAGGGCAAACTTTGTAAAGTTGAAAAAAATCAAGTAAACTTTACAAAAACACAGTTTCAAAAGTGTGTTATGGCCATTAACCACAAAGCCGCTGCTGAGCATCTGTCAGCTCAAATTCTGCGGTGTGTTCTGCTCCGCTAACACTAGTCAGAGCCCGTCGGCGGCTTTTTGGTCAATTGAGCATGTTGAATGCTCTGATTTTCTGTTCAGCTTAGTGAACCAGTGCACGAGAAGAAAAGCGAAAGTGAGCGAATGATTAAGTCAAAAGGAGCACACAGAAGGCTGTTCAAATCTTACATTTTCATATTACCTGACTATCATACACAAGTATTTTCATAACAAAATGGCCATTTGGAATGAAGAATGTCAAGTGGCCAAGTGATCAACATGATTAGTCAAAATTGTAAGCAAGGGCTGCTTTGTTTATGGTTTGTACTGTATGTCCGCAGTCCAAGATTTCATCTTTTTATTTTTGAATGACAAATATAGACTACTACCACCTGCTAATACAGTGTTATTTCCTCTAATGTAGACACAAAATGTGCATGATAGTTGGCTGCTGTCTATGTTCAAGCGCAACTTTTTTGCCCAGATGCAGGCAATGCAAGGCGACACAGTCAGCTTTAGCTAGTTCTGATGCCAGTTCGGTGTGTCACAGCCTTAAGATCTTGTGGTAATACCTTGGAAACAGTGGGTATTTTATTTTAGCATGTGTGGTGCTATATTCAGTCTTTAAACTTTGTTGTCATGATGCGATACAATAAAGCAGGTAAATATGATCATTTTTGCACAAGAAGGTCTAAAGGTTGCCACAGAAACATGAAAAAATTAAAACACTGGAACAAATTCAACTCATAGCAATTTATATCCGTAATGCATAATCATAGTTTATCTCCCTAGAAACATGTGATCATTTAAATATTTGTACAGTATAATAATAAGCAGGTTGCCATAACAAAAATGTACATTTTTGTGTGGTTGGTTCTGTGGAATCAATATTTATGTTTACATGTTCTTACAGTACTTGTATTCAACCATGAACACTCCTTTAAGGGTGGTTGTAGCCACAGTAAGACTTAAAAATAATGTATTAAAAATACCACACTGTACAATTCCCTCCACTTCACCCATGTAAAGCCTCCCATCTGAGCTGAGAACTTTGATGAGGGTGTATTTAATGTGCTCTTACCCTGACCGCAACCTCTGATGCTTGCTTTGCCCTTTCAATAACACACAACCTGAGTTGCAATCCACAGGGTCCCTATGGATTGCTCACTGCTTCCTACACATTGACCAATTCACTTGACAAAAAAGGCTCACTTGGCACCCTGCAATATCAGCAAACAATGAGATGCACAGATTACAGGTCTTAAATATAAATATAAATGGCCATACTTATCTGCATACATGCATAGAATATAACACATCAGTATCCCTTTCTTTACTATTGAGAAGCACAGAAATCAGCTCTTTCTCACTGCGTTTCACTGAGCACAATGAACAGCGGCTGAATTTCCCTGCCCAAGAAAAGTCATATATCAATGTACACTTGTTCCCTGTACAGATTACATTTAAATGCAGAGCATTTGATACGTTCCTCTTCTGCCTTTTCCTGACTCCATTGTTGTCTTTCTCTCCCCCGTTCCTTCTACATATATATAGAAATGTATGTGGCAGCGGTTGCCATGCCAACCAATGCAGCCCACAGAGTGTGTTTGGGGTAGGGGTGGGGTAGAGAAAGACAGAAAGAGAATGGAAAAGAGAGAGTGAGTGTAAAAGTAATTATTAAGAAAAAGACAGGGTTGAAAACACTCTTCAATGCCCTCTATTTAACCACCACCTCCTGTGGCATGTCACACATCTCTCTCGTTCGTTCACATGCATGCTTTCACTCCCCCATCTGTGCTTGGGAACCACAGTGGCTCTTTTATATTCTCTATTTCTTGATCGAGTTGTCCTATAACACTTCTTTTTCACCCTCTTCATCTTTCTGTGATCATCCCTTAATGCCACATTCCTCCAAGTCACGTTTCTTCTGTTCCAATCTGCTCTTTGTCTTTTTGAATGCCTCCATTTAGATGTAAGCGTGTTGTAACTACATGTTGAGCGCCTTCCTCTTCCTCTGTTTCACACCCACGTGTTTCATTTTAAAACAGTCCCTTCTTCCTTTCCTCTCTCTCTCACCCACCCTCTTTATCTACCTCCCTCTCCAGCTGTCATATTCATCTTTCCTTCTCTCCATCCTTTCTTGCTTTCTTCCAGTAGCATTCACTCATTCGGCAGCCGTTTGATCAGTGTTTTCTTGCATTCAGACTTAGAAATGATTCAAAGATCTTCTTTGAACACTGCATTTGAAGGCTTTGGAAATTGTTTGGTCTGAGACCACACTGAAAATCTGGGATTCAAATACGAATTTAACCCTAGAAATACCTAGAAATCAATGGTCCGATGTTCTCTGGATCATTCTTAATTCATTCTTGAGAACATCTGATGTTGCTGAAAACGGTGGCGTAAATGCAGCTCAAGTGCTGCTGTCATTTTAGCAAAAAAGAGACAAATACTAAGGCATTCACAAATTACTCAAATTGCCATGACAATAACATAATTTGTGATAAAATGTCATTCTTTTATTCAGCTTGGAAGCATTACATTTATCAAAAGTGACAGTGAAGACTTCACAATGTTACATTAAAAAACTTTCTATTCATCAAAGGATCCTGAAAAAAATATAAATCACAGTTTCCACAAATAAACACACAAACAGCACAAAGAGGAAAATATTTCTTGATCTCAAAATCCGCATATTAGAATGATATCTGAAAGATCATGTGACACTGAAGACTGGAGGAATGATGCTGAAAATTCAGCTTTAACTTCACAAGAATAAATTGCATATTAAAATATATTAAATTTGAAAATTTGAAAATATTTGTTTTATTGTATTCTTGATCAAATAAATGCAGACTTCTCTCAAAAAACTGCTTTGAACAGTTTTTGAACAGAATTTTTTTAAATAAATAAATATTTATAATTAATAATATAACTAAATATTTTATTTTATTTAAGTTTAAATATTGACTCACTGGATGTGATGTAGATGTGCACTATAATGCTTTTCTACATTAGTGATGTGTCATAACTACTGTATTCATGACACTGTGTGGCACCAAATCTTTTCAAACAGTGCAAAACTGCATGCATTAGAGATTCCTCCAGTGAAAATACTTCCATTTTTTTTGCATTTATGTAATAAAATTCAGGGTTTTTTGTTTGTTTGTTTGTTAGTTTTAAGTAAAATGTTTAGTTAAAACATTTGCAATGAATCTGAAAATGTCTTATTTGGTTTGTCTGCATTTTGCTCTTAAGGTAAAAGTGAATGGGTGCCGTCAGAATGAGTGTTCAAATAATTGATCAAATGTTTGTAAGAAATCCACAACAAATCCAACGTTAAGGTGTTTTTCTCTTCAAGCCATTGCTTTTGGATAAAATACATGTCCTTTATCCATAATAACTCTTCTGAATAAGGAGAGAAATATGCACAGATTGAGCACCATTTACAAGTGAAAACTAGTAAATGAATATTTACTATATAGTAAGTGAATATTTTTGGCCAGAACTTAAGGTTTAATGTTAAAACACCTCCATGATGGATTTGTTTTGTTCAAACATAGAACTTTTCACTTCATGATATGTTAATTAATGGACTGGAGTCATGTGGATTACATGTGGATTATTGTTTTTATCAGCTGATTGTTCTCTCATTCTGACGGCACCCATTCACTGCAGAGGATCCACTGCTGAGCAAATGATTTCTTTAAATCTGTTCTGTGAAGAAACAAACTCATCAACATCTTGGATGGCCTGAGGGTAAGTGAATTTAGGCTACATTTTTGTATGAAATTTTCCTTTAAATGACAGCAGCACTCATAATGAGTTCACATAGTTAATGTCATAAATTGGCTTATTTGATTAGTAGCAGAGAAATATTATAGAATCTGAAATACTTCAGATTCATTGATTTTCTTTTAAAATTAAATGTTTAATAATATTTTTTAAATTACTGAATACATATATATATATAAAGTTTCTTTATTTTTCATATATATTTTCTATTAATTTCCAAGTTTAAATATAATATTTTAGTTTAGATTGTATCCCAGATTTTCAGTGTGGACTTTTGAAACCTGCTGTGTTGTGAATCAATGTTGCAGAATAACAGACTCAAATGATCACAAATGCAAAGATGCATTAATGCAGATTCACAACACACACAACACTAACTGATTAAATAAAACATTTGAAAAAAAAATGGACAGATGTGACATATTAAAACATTAAAGGCACAAATGACTGAAAGTGCAGAAGAGAATGCTCTCTTTCGCTCTCAATGCGTGTGCGTATCCCAAAGCACACGTGAGCGAGTGTGTTGATGAACCGGTCAGGCAGGTGCATCTGATGAACACACTCCCTGTCTAAACTGTCCCAGCTTAATATGACATGCACATCTAATGCTTCCATGTGCCAGTGAGAGAGGCGTGTGTTCCCATTAAGCATGAAATTAGCAGCGCGACTGTGCTCATTAAGTTCCCCAGTGCTCCTATGACTCTCCATTAACACTGGGTAAAGCACACGGGACAGATAAGCCAGCACATCGCTCGCCTACTGTTAGCAGGGTGGATGAAGTCCAACTGATTATGGTGTCAAGAGGTAAAGTCACAGAATTAGAAACATCTTAATATTACTCATAATGGCTTATACGTATACTAGATGATTTCTCTTTTGTCAGTTCTGAGTGCATATAATGTAAATTTACAGACGTCCATCCACTCCACTGCTCTTGGGAACAAAAAAATTAGTCATAAATGAAGATAACAGTGCATTTATGTATGTGTGGTTGGATGGAAGAGGATCAAGCATGCAAAATGTTTTCGCTAATTCAATTAGCAAGTCTTATCGAGCTCCTCAGTGGCTTACGAGAGGATGTGGCATGTTTTAACAACCCTACACCAACACTAAGAGAGCTCCTCTCCTTGTAACAGCCTGCAGAGATGTCAAAAAATAGATCTAGAACAAAGAGTTTGCTGACAGACGAGTTAAACATCCCCAATGTGTTTAAACCGGATCTATGTACATCCAAAATTAATGGGAGACATAAAAACCACACAATTAAAAAGTTAGTTATTGTATTTTACTAATTGGAGTGAACTCTTGAGTGCACTTTTGCACACATGGCATACTTCAGGTCACACTATGGCATCATGGGAAGAATTATGGGTCATTTGGCAGTTAATTCTGGTTGTTTTTTTCCAGCGTTTTGGATAATTATGTTGCATATCTAAACTAACAATTAAATCATAAAAAATTACAAACATAATACAAGAATACGGCCCTTGATTAAATCACAAAACAGATTATGACTAGCAGTGTTAGTATTATTTATATACTATTATAGTATAATATAATTATAATAATATAATTGTATATTATTATTTATAAAATTATAATAATTTACAACAATAAATTACATATAATTTTTTATTTTCAGTTTTTAATGGAATGTTAGTTTACAATTTAGTAATTTTGTTATGTGCTTTAGTAATTTTTATTACTTTTTAGTTTTTAATAATTAGCATTACATTTATTTTTATTTCAGTTTTAAAGGGGCCATATGATGCTTTTTTAAAGATCATTATTTTGTGTATTTGATGTAATAGAATATGCTGACATGTTAATATTCAAAAAACACATTCTTTTTCAAATACTGTACATTATTGTAGTTCCTCTATGCCCCTCGTCGCTCAAATGTGTTGTTTTCTACAAATTCCCTCCTTCTGACAAGAGCAGTCTGTTCTGATTGGCCAACTGACCCAGTGCATTGTGATTGGCTGAACACCACAAGCACTCGTCAGAAATGTAATGCCCCTTTCCATAATTGTGAGCTTCATCTTTTAAAATAAATTTAAAGACAGTTAATAATGTCCTTAGTTTTACCATCAGTTCAAGTCTGAAAGGGGAACAGAGTCGCGTGACAGACAGTGATGAATCTCATATGTGTTTGCAGTACACAAGCCACGGACGGTTAAGACAGCTGACTCCACTGAGATGTGACCCTCTCTCTCTCTCTCTCTCTCTCACACACACACACACACACACACACACACACACACACACACACACACTCACACAACATGCAAAACTATGCATTTGAACATTCAATAGCAAATACTTAATCTAATAACAAAGCATACTTACACTAGCTGATACAGAAGAGCCAGATTGTCGTAGCAAAGTCAGAATGATCTCAGAATGATCCTAGGTTCACGAAACGGTCATCCATAAAATGTGATGCTGTTCTGTTGTAAGTAATCTTAAAGATTCCTAAATACATCTACTTTAGGAAGGCCAAATAAAGTGCTTTTGCTTTCGCCTTGTATCACACAGCATCTCCCTGACATGACTGCTTCAACATTAACTGTGTTACTGAAACCACAGCTTCTTTCTTTTCTGCGAACATTTGGGCAGCATTACCAAATATTTCCACATAGTGACGTAGACATGTGGGGCGTGTTTAAACGAGCCGTTTTAGGGTCTTAACTTTGATAAAGAATATCTCTTTGGATTATAGACTTTAGTTTATGCACCTGTACAGATCTTCTTCATACACTAAGAGCTTGTTACACTCCAAAGAGAAAGGAAAAATTGAAATCGCATCATATGACCCCTTTTTTCATCTCATCTATTTTTATTTTATTTCAGCTTTATTTCAACAATTTTTTTTTATAGTTTTTAATTTAATTATTAAAAACACTGGACTGTAGACCTGTGATAAGCGTATCTTCAATGACATGAAATACATCAAACAATATATCTTACTTCTAAAGCCCCTTTTTGATATATTCTGTGATTTCATCCTCCAAAATAATGAAATCTTTATGAATTCTTATAAATTTCTTAATTTTGTTATATATACATGATTAGTTGGTCCTTTAAATTTGAACTCAAATTAGTGAATAAGTCCAAATCTCTGGTGAAAAACGATCACGTCCTCTGTTCACTTTTCAATTTTCAGTTCATAACAAGCCCAATTCCCTGTAACAACATCTTGACACTTCTGTAGCCATAAACATCAAATAAACACCAATCAGGAAAACTGATCTGCGCTTCATTTTCAGTTGACTTTATCTTGCAGTGTAAGTCTGATGAATAGTGACTTCTTGATAAATATAAAATAACCTTTTGCATTAAAACAAAGGCTGTTCAAACGGGGGTCATTCATTTAACACCAGGTTTCAGCAGTAATGTTGCTGCAAAAAGCTTGAGAATGTTGTGTTAAAAGTTTAGTTCATATTAGTTTGCACGGTGTAGTTAACACTGCAAGTGTCTGCAGTTATTGTCCCCTTCTGTTTTTCCTTTTCTCCAAGATGACAAAATAAATGTACTTGACTCCCTGTTTTTCACTGTGTGGCATTTACAAAAAGTCCCTCTGACATTTCCTTCTCTTTCTGCACTTTTCTCCCTCCATCTCATCTTTTTTTATTATTACCTTCTTTCTTATTGGCCAGTGTCTTTTGAAAAACAAATCTGCATAGCCATTATTTTTCCTCTATGTATATATTCTCTCCTTTTTTTCTGCCTCTTTCAAAAAGTCATCTTAATGAAGCTCATTGCATCCCATCACATCTGTTTCCAGCAGTTCAGACTTCCACTGACTTAACAGCAGGCACAAGTCTGTTACACCTGCTACACTAACTCTGACCTTGGTGGAAAAGAAAGAGAAATAGAGGAACATGTAGATGTATGTGTATGAATATTCATGTGAGAATGGAAGGCGTTGAGTGGAAAAAGTATAGACCGTGTGGCTTTGTTCCAAGCACTAGTGAATCTACTGTTTACACAAGCAACTACTGTTGAAGCATCCTAATCAAAAATGCACTGAAATTCTCTAAATGGCCAACTATGTAACAGTCTTTGTGTGAAGGGCAGTACAGTGTCTTCTATGACTGGTTCATAATGACCATCAAGGTTAAAAACAATACAGGATCTAATCTACGTGTATGGAGAAAAACTTTAATCTTCAGTACTGAAAATGTCAATGATATTCTACAACATTTCAATAACATTACATCTCAGCAATAAATTCCAACAAAAACAGTATCATCAGTTTTACTGCATTTTCTCAAATCATGCTAAAAATGGTATTTTTCAGACTGGTTTAATTCATGCACAGACGTTGTTCGTATACTGTACTTTTTAAAGGTTTTGTCACAGTACCTTTCAGTTTGGACTTTGTTTTCATTTGCAGCTTTTTCTCCCTGCTTTGTTTGTTGTCATGGTCACTCATTTGGTTCGTCATTCAGTTCAGGTGTGTGTGATTTAATTGTCCTTATTTGCGTGTATATTTAGGTTTCCATGGTTCTGTTATGTCTGGTTTCTGTGATATCAGGTCTCATCGATGTTATGTGTTGTAGGCCTTCTCTCTATTTGGATTTACCTTCTAAGGTTTTATTAAAGACTGCATCATGATCGTGTTTGTTTTTCATCACAGTAGCATGACAGGTTTAGGGTCTGTAAGATTTTTTATGTATGTTTTTGAAATGCGTTTATGCTTACCAATTCTGCATTTATTTGATCAGATACAGTAAAAACAGTAATACTGTGTAATAATAAATTATAAGAAAATAATATTTATTATTTCAAATAACTGTTTTATTTTGTGATATATTTTAATACTTCATATTTTTATGTTATTCATACCTGTGATGGCAAAGCTTCATTTTCAGCAGCCATTGTTTCATCTTTTCAGAAAACATATACTTTTTTTCAGGACTCTTTGATTAATAGAAAGTTTTTATTTTATATAAAATGTAGTTTAAAAGCTTTTTACTGTCACTTTTAATCAAAATGCATTCTTGCTGAACAAAAGTATTAATTTCTGTCAGAAATAAATAATAAATTAATCTATATTATGAATACAATATATATTTATAAAATATATATGAATAAATATTAATACTTTACAATAAGGACTTATGAATTAATGGATGTTAATAAATAAGATAACAAGAACTAACAAGTAGCAATATATATGTATAGAAGTTATTAAAGTTTGTTAATGTTAGTTGTTAAAAAATACAATTGTTCAGCGACTGATCGTGTTATTTCACATCAGCACAGATTTACTAACAGCTTGCACCAGTACAAACCTTCCTTCAGCGTAAAAAAAATAAATAAATAAAATCCTGTCAGGATTTACTGAAGACACTCAATGAAAAGGTGCGAACAGTAATTTTTGCAGCTGACCTTATTGCATATGCATTTGTAGGAGTTTCCTTACGCAAAATTTATGTGAGGACAGTATTTAAATGAATCATGCAACATGAGCTACTAAGGTTTGCGCTAGTCATTTTACTGATATTTGTGCAATTATTTACCGCCCAAAAAATCATGTCTTAACCCATTCTGTGTCTGTGTTGTTAGTAGATTAACCACACCTGATTATCTGCTATACATTAATTTGCACTGCTCTTGGTAGACTGCATTGGTCATTATGGAAATGCATTGACTGCATCTGTGTTCTTGTCAGCAGATCACCTGCAGAATTTCCCACTCCCTGATTTAATGGTATATTGTTCTCATGCTAATGAGCCCTCTGTAGTAGATCTGACCCCTTATGCTAACCTACAGGATTGATTTTAAATATTAGAAAAAGTTGATATTTACAATAAGATTAATAAAAGCCGTAGAGTTATTGTTCATAGTTAATGTTAATGTTAGGGGAGTCGCGGCCTAGTGGTTAGAGAGTTTGACTCCGAACCCTAGGGTTGTGGGTTCGAATCTCGGGCCGGCAATACTATGACTTAGGTGTCCTTGAGCAAGGCATCGAACCCCCAACTGCTCCCTGGATGCCGCAGCATAAATAGCTGCCCACTGCTCTGTATGTGTGTTCACTGCTCTGTGTGTGTGCACTTTGGATGGGATAAATGCAGAGCACGAATTCTGAGTATGGGTCACCATACTTGGCTGAATGTCACGTCACTTTCACTTTTTTAACTTATGTAGTTAATGGAACCTTATAATAAGTGTAAAGTGAATTTACAACCAATTATGCTCTCTTTAAAGTAAATTTGCCAACATTACATAATGTGTAGAATGTGGCCAATATTTCTTATAGGAGGGCATAACTTGTCTTCAACTTAACCTTTGTAATTCTTAACTTTTGTAAGTCTTAACCTTTGTAAGTCTTAAAATGTCTAGGTAGCGGTTGTGTTTGTCATACCTTGGCTGCCATGATCATGGAAGAGCCTCCACGGATGCCCAGGATGGGGATGTGCGTCTGAGCCGAGATGAAGTCCAGTATCTGGGCGATGGCCTCCTGATCGGTATCGTCCCCAAACACCACACCCTGGACCCAGTTCCGTGACATCAGAGCACAGATGCGGTTTATGATACTCTTGGGGTCGGATTCGTTCATTGTGACCAGGTCGACTTTCGGAGGGAGAGGCACGTGGAGGAAGTCCTCTTTCTCTAGACCTTCAGAGAGGGACACCTCGCTGGAGTTTCCCACAAGGATCACTGCGATGCTAAGGCCTTGAGCAAACTTTGGTGGCAAAGGAGGACCCACTGGATTGACTCCTGGTGGAGGATAATGAGGAGGGCTGATTATCGATTGGCTCATGCCTCCGATGGGTGTCCCGATCCCGCCTCCACGGCGAGACTCGCAGGTGTGGAAGAAGAAGAGAGAGAGGAGAAGGAGCGAGAGGGAGAAGGGTGGTTTGGAGGAAGAAGCCAGGGAGACGAAAGACAGGACACGACAGTCAGAGAAAGGGGAAGAGGAGAGGTGGAGGCTGACAAGCATGGCGGAGGAGTGAAGATACAGTCCCTGCAGACAAAGAAAGAGAGGAGAGAAAGGGAGAGAACTTCAGTTTGAGAGCTGAATTCACAATATCTACATGATTTGAACTTGAATCTGACTGGTGAAAGCTGAGTTGCAGTGCACAAGTCAAACCGATGAGAGACCTGTGGTTTTAAAAAGAGCATGTGTCCTCATTTCAAGGGTTTGTCCTCTTCATTATTGACACATATTGGACAGAAATTACAGAAATATATGGGCAGTCTTGGGAAATGAGGTCATTTGCAGTAGTCTCACACACGAATGTCTAACTATTTACTCATATTTTTATATAAAGCTAATTAAAATTAGTAGGATGAACCCCAAAACAAATTTTTAGATTTATAAAAATATCGTTTGTGATTTGTACCCTTAAATGACATCCCTAGAGATCCCAAACGGATGTTGTCTAATGACAATTTGGTCCTCAAACTATTGCACACTTTTTTTTAAGCTGAATGCTTTATCAGTAACAATGCATGCTGTGTTTTCTTAATCCACTAAAAATAAATGTGTTGTGTATTATCTGTCCAAAGTTTCTTACAGCATAGCATCGTTTGTTTTCATCTTAACAACCTTTGTACTTAAAATGTCCTAAAATCCCCAGGTAGCAGTTGCATCTGTCATACCTTGGCTGTGATTATTGATGACATCGCAAGACATACCAAATGGAGGTTTGGTCATATTTTGCTACTTTCTGATGACACTTAGGTCCTCAAACTGTTCGATTAGGTCCTCAAACTGCACACTTTTTTTTCAGTGCTGGGGAATGCGTCACATTTGATGATGCATTCTACTTTTTCTTCCTCCTGGGGACTGGTCATTGACATGATCAGTTGTTTATAATGGGCTAATGCTATTTTCTGGCCATTTTGGGGATATATGCACTTCTAAAATAGGCTCAAAGAGTTCAAAAGACTTCGATTGAGAAACACAAAGAGTGAGAGAGAGCAACTATGGATATACAGAGAGAGAATGAGAGAGTAGTGTGCATACACTGAATACCAAATGCAATTAGACTGGTAAGACACAAGTTGATTTATCGGCAAACAACATATTCACTCACACTCACACACAAACACACACATACACACAAATACACACACAGTGACTGACATTTGCCAATTATCCTTCTGTGAAGACTTTGAAAAATCACTTAGAGCTATTTTCATTAGCGGAGTATAGGAGCAAGTTAGTTATTAGCTAAAATGTTTGCATCTGTTTGTTAATGACGCCATATCTGATACATTAAAAAGACAAAACCACCTGATAAATGCATTTTCATGAAGATATATTTTCCATTGAAAGACGAGCATACACCACCTTTCTAATGTTTGGGGTCAGTCAATATAATTTTTACACAGCAAAGAAGCATGAAATTGATCAAAAGTGACAGTAGAAACATATATATATATATATATATATATATATATATATATATATATACACATTATACCAGTAGCCAACTTTTTTTACAGGGTAAAAAAAAACTGAACGACATGTCAGCTAACAGCCATAAAACTCGTTTCAAGGGGTCTGTAATGAGCAGGTACAGAAAAAAAGGAGGAAAAAAAATTAAAGGACAACGAAAGTGAGGCATTGCTTTGTAAAAAAGCAAGCACGCTTGAAAAAGCAAGACTACTTTTACAAGGCTAATTATTGGAGGTTTGTCAGTGCTAATTGCAGGTACACATGCTAATTGTGAATTAGCTCTCTTCTGCTGAGGACGAGAGAAGAGACGGAGGAGGACAAAGTGTGGGAGGAAGAAAGAGAGGGGAAGAGAGAGAGAAATCGGTTGAGGGGGAATGGAAAAGTATAGAGATGAACTCCAAACAAAAATGAGAAAATGCGAGAACTGAACAAATGAAGCAAAGACAGAAAGACAGAAGTGACAAAAAAAGAGAAAGCCTTCTAATCATCAGCTCATTAAAAGTAGGTAAGCAAAGAGAAGCACGTAGATCGGAAGGATAAGCACTAGATAGAAGACTAGGAGGACAGCAGCTGGGTGAACAAGAGAGGGAGGAGAGACTAAGATGCTCTATTTGGCTCTGCCTCTCATTTTAAAAGCACTTGGTTTCCATAGCAACTATTCAAATGAATCTTCCTCCACACACACAAAAACAGAGACTGCTATATACAGACACAGTTATATAGATTCTGTCCATAGTAACACCTACAACAACTGAAAAAAGGCATTTTATACAAATTGTGAACATACATGATACCACCATCTCTTGCAAAAAAAAAAAAAAGTACATACATACAATAAAACACACACACACCTCCCACACATTTTCTCCTAAGAAGCTAAAAAGGCTCAATGTCAGCTCCACAAATGTCTGTTTTTTTCTTTTCAAACTGTAGGCTATGTTACAGAATGCTTGCACTGAATTACAGCTGATCCACATGTAAAACACACACCAACTATATGTAGCAGACTTCTGAAATTAAATGACAAATTCCCTTTTTTGGGTTTCTGTGGTTTTAGTCCAGGCAACCCTCTTCATTGCGAGTAAATCACTTGCATATGCGACTAAATTTTATTCTGGGCCACTAAATGATGTCTATCATTAGACATCAATCTCATTGGCTGGCACTCATCTATTACCGTCCCTGTTTTAATTTCAGCAAATCAGTTCGAGGGAACGCTGACAACGTGATTAATATTCATGAACCCAGCCGCTCATCAATCCAAGTGTGTTGCATATTGTTAGTATAGTAGTAGAACTAGTAGTAGTATTATCTTTTTATAATAATTACTATTATCTTTTACTATCATCTTTATATTTTAAAGAAACCCTGAATGGCCAACAATATCTCAAGCATCACCACCAGTCCTAAATTCAGTTAAAATGACAAATAAGTATTCATACATGGTTACCAAGTTTTAGTTCTATTGTAATTACTAATAATTAAATAGTGCTTAATTATCATATTATCATAAAATAATGCTTGATTAACTGATTAAGAAGCTAAGATTTAAGAAGCTGCATGTGCCATTTTACAAAGATAAGCTGTTTTGGTGAGATAATATATATGTGTGTGTAAAGTAGTACCCGTATTTTCCGGACTATAAGTCGCACCTTTTTTCATAGTTTAGCTGGTCCTGCGACTTATAGTCAAGTGCGACTTATTTATCAAAATTAATTTGACATGAACCAAGAGAAATTAACCAATAGAACACATTACCGTCTCCAGCCGCGAGAGGGCGCTCTATGCTGCTCAGTGCTCCTGTAGTCTACCACTGAAGACATAGAGCGCCCTCTCGCGGCTGTAGACGGTAATGCTTTCTCTTGGTTCTTGGTTCTAACTAAATGCGACTTATAGTCCAGTGCGACTTATATGTTTTTTTTTCCTCATCATGACGTATTTTTGGCCTGATGCGACTTATACTCAAATATAAAAATACGGTAAATCATTCTGCCGACTAAACTAAAAACTGTACTAGCCAATAGCGATTATATTGCCAAGGTATGCGTAGAGGGTTGCTGGGGTAAATTCATGTTGAGATTCTTTTGATGTTTATACAGTTTCTGGGTTAAAGGCATAAAGAATATTTTTACATGTTTACATTACCATAATTTTTTTTAAACCATGGCACAACCAATGTAAAAATGTTTTTTATACCATATATAGTGTAGTACATAATTTATTTTAGTTATTATTTGTCATTACAGTTTTTTGACTTACTATCATTATGAATATACTTTTATATAAGCATCAATAACAAAATTTAATAACAGAATAGAATAGAATAGAATAATAGAATTAAGATGAGCTGAGTAGTCCCTCAGCTCACTTATTGATCATTTTGTATTTTGCAAAGAGGGGGAAAGCTGTATAAAATTTTCATTGTTTTGATTCTTGAAAACCCCTTTTCATCTTTGACCCTGAAATATAGATCATATATCTGTTGTAACATTTGTTTTGTCTTTGTTTTGCCAACAATTTGCCTCTTCAAAAAGAATGCTCCCAGACATACATCCATACATACATGCACACCAAAGCTGCATCTATCTATGCCTGTTGACACTCTATACTTGTGTTTGTTGTCAAGAACGACAGAGTTGCTCTACATTTCCTAGATGGCAACTAAAGCTTAAGTTTAACTGACACAGATGACAAAATCTTTTACATATACACGCACATTCCCCATGGTGCTGTATAATATCCAAGCATCTGCCTTCTCTGATAGATTGCTCTCTCTTGATTTTCTGTGAGACAGCTGTGCGTGGCCTAAGGCCTGATTGGCAATTGGCTTAGGACGAGAGAATGGTCCCCTAGGGCCCCAGATTGGCTACAATGGTCAGAAAGCTTCCAATAGGTCTGGGCCGGTCTGTTGGTGTCAGCTAAAATGCCATTTAGAAAGTCTTATTGATCTCAAAAGCAGTCGATGATCAAAACTAGACCCAAACCAAAATGATTACTGCAATCCAGAACAAACCAAACAAGACTTACTAGTAAAACTGACACAATTAAATCTGGCTAACACAAGGAAGGGTAAAGACTACGATGTGTGTGACAGGTGATTCAAAGGTATAATGACATTGTGCACATTTTAGAGGACGAGAGAGGATAAAAACAAGTGTGTACATTTGTGCACTGTAATACATCTGTTTCTTTCATTGCTTTGGGAAACACAGATAAGGCGTTTCTCTATGCCGTCCTCTATCCCAGTTCTTCCTGGCAAAGTAATAAATTATGTATTCAACAAAATGTTTGTACAAAAGCCCATCACAGACTCCCTCCCATCTCAAACGAGCTCTGTTTCAGAGCGGGAGGGAAAGCTTTGATAACAACCAGAAACTGAATTAACATTCATTGATGCAGTTATACAGAACGCATTCCGATAAACCCGAGACACATTCCGAAACACACCATTTTTTTTATTTAAATCAGCATTAAAGAGATGACAGAGGTTTGTAACAGAAAAAGCATACGCACACATGCACACATGCACTCACACACAGACCACACTTAAAGTAAGAGATTAGGCTTGTCTAGTAATCCAGTGCAACACTGTGAAGGTATGTAGCCTGCCTTTTTACGTCAAATAATCTCTAAGGTACATGTAACACACACAAATCACGGAGAAACATCTTGATATTTACCGCTAACTAAGCTCATTTTCAGACATTTAGCCAGTATTTCTGTCTTGGCTTCCTCCAAGCATACGTTCTCAAATACACATCTCGCAAACTCTCCGGTCTCTAAGGTATATCTGTCATAGCAGTGTGAGCGTGGTTCCATTAAGCAGTGTTTATGAACTACTGCCTCTGAGCTGTAACCTTTACTGAAGTCCTCTCTTCTCATAATGACGCTTAAACAACAGCCAGCAGCGGTTTGCTCTGATTGTAACTGAGGCTCAGATGCTAAAATAAAATCAAGATTCCCAGTATTAAAGCTGATTTTTTGGCATAATCATTTTGCTTACCGTGAATATCTTGATAGATTAGATCTGTTTAGACACATTACAGGGGAAAATCATGTCAGACATGACTACCTAAGGTGGCTAATTCTCTGTGTACAAACACATAAAGGTTTTTCAAGAAACAAAAATTATTTTGCAGTAGAAAAAAATAAAGATTTAAAAAGAATGTAAAAAAAAAAAAAAAGGATGTAATAAGCTGAACAAAATTGACAGAAATAAATATTTAAAATAAAATAAATGTTGTTCTTTTAAACTTATATTAATTGAAAAAGCAGCACAATTGTTTACAACATTTATAATGTAATATTATTTCACAATATCACTGTCTTTACTGTATTTTTGATCAAACAAATGCAGCCATGATGAGCGTAAGAGACTTCTGTCAAAACATGTTTAAAGTCGAACCTATCAAAAGGTCACTTTTTCAGGGTATTTGATCATTTTTGCTCAAAATTAAATCGAAAATGACACTTTTAAATTGATTGATAAAAAAATATTGAACAAATATTGTACAGGATCTCTGTTTTGTAATGAGGTTACAATCCACCCCACCTAATGCACTTGACATGAATTTACACAGTTGATGATAACAGATAAATGTGTGTACATATCAAAGTTTGAGATACATTTAGAAAATCTTGCATTACGTATGATTAAACTTGAATTGAATTGAATTACGTACAAACACACTGCCCTAGCAGATGCACACAGAGACACATTACACATAAAATCAACCAAAGAACATACACGTTCACACAAGCATGACACATACATACATGCACAAACACAAAACCCAGCTTTAACATATGCAAATCCATATGGGCCCACAAACCAAACTTCTTTACTCACATCTTCACACACCTACACACAGAATATCAAAATCTATGTGGAAAGTTTTTTTGGGTAACAGGTGCAGAGAAAAAGCAGCGCTACCTACTGTATATATGCCAAATACTGTATATGTTATGAATGGCTGCAATCATAACATCTGTATCAGAGCGTACACACTCTGACAGACACAAACACACTGCTGAGCAGGTTTTCGGGTGAGAGATCACTTCCTCCCCTGAGGGCTTGGTGATGGCCTGCTTCTGTTTTGACCAATCACACGCGAGCGTTGGCTCACCCACCCTGCCCATTGGTCATGGGTAATTAATTACCAAGCTGTTCCTTGTTTAGGCCAAATGAATATCAGCACATGGTTACCATGAAACAATGAGCCCCATCCCAAAATCACTCACTCGTCCAGTCCTCAGTGCTTTGTAATACACCATGTAGTGGTGGCTAATGGACAACGAAGGGAGGTGGAAGTAAATTGAGATACGAGCATGACCTGTGATGTGATGTACATTCTTTACTAGGCCACAGATCAAGTTTTAAATACTCATTAAATCAGGTGGACTCCCACTACTGCTATTCCACAACTACGAGCAGGTCACCTAGTCAAAAACATCACTTAAAAAAAGTCTAAAATATTCAGGCTATATATGGTCATTAAATGTCCAGTGTCTTTAGTAGTTTGTTCTGCCTGTTGAGCCGACATAGGACTCCAAAATGATTCCTGTGCCTGATTTGAAGTCCTACAATTACAATCCAACAAAATCACTTCAGCTAACTATGTTATTATGTCCATTAAGGTACTAATGAAAGCCATTAGACATCTTGGTCATTAGAGATCATTCGAATATTTGACGATTTCTTATTGTCGACATTGTTGATCATTTCAGCCATATTACATGTAAACAACTAAAGATTGTGAAATTAAACATTTCTTCTTTGTTTAGTTTTTTTTATGTGATTTAAAAGCTCTCAGTTCAGTACACTAGCTTTATATACCACTATAGCGGTGTATAAAAAGTGTATTGTAAAATTTCATATCAGGGTCAGAAATTGTAATATTGGCAACTGGATTTGATTTCCAAGGGCATTTTTTCCTTAATAAGGGCAATTTTACAATTACCTACAAAATGTATCTGTATTTTTATGTTAAATACTTGCATTTATCCAGTTACTTAAACCAATCACAAATATAGATTGTTAGAATTTTTACCCAACTTTAGCAAAAAGCATCTTTACACTTCAAAAGTGGATCTGACATGGCATTTATGTTCATTTACATTTATTTATGCATTTACACAAAAATTGCATCATGTTGATATGGTAAATCTCCAGAAATAGGATTGAGCACCATGCAGTAAAGGCAGACAGCTAAAAAATGCAGACCAAACGTTTTTTTATGTGACAGCTAATCTGATATATCCAGTATTTCACACTTCACAAAAAATAACAGCAAAGCAAAATATGGTATTGAACTGCAGTGTTTGGTATAATGATATTTTGACTGTTGTCTGCAGTACAGATCCGCTTACTGGCAACTTTCTCATCTAAATCCTTCATTCCGAAGAAGCAGAATGTCACAAGTGACATAAGGAAAGACATAATGAAATTACACCATTAAATATGCACATCACTCATATCAGAGACGTACCACACTGTGCATGACTGGACAAGAGCTCATTATGTCACTGTAACTCTATCCATAATCAAGTCATGCGCTGTGATTAAGGCTAAGCTTCAACCGTCTTAGTGAACGAGGGACGAGAGCCAAAATCACTCCTATGGTGATGGAGGTGTGAATTACATCAGGTGCACATTGATAAACTGGTAAATCATCGCCATGGGGGAGAAGAAACATCAAAACAGACACATGCACACACAGACCTGTTTGCAAACTGACCTGTGCCATTAGATATAATACACAGGTGAACTCTGTTAAATGTGCCCGTTACGCATATATACAAATACATGCAATGGAACCAAATCCCATTGATTAGTAAGTCAATACTGTTGAAGCCGATGTGAAAAGACCAGTGCAGGATAATGACCTCCATGTCATGTCAATCCATCTCTCCTGCTGCCACAAACACTTTGAGATGTGTTTGTCCACTTCAGCAGACAACATTTTGAACTCTGTAATCTGCTTTCATTTTTCAGTTCTGTCTGACAATGTACTGCTATACCCAAGCGAAAAACTAAAAAGTGAAAAAAAACTTTCAATTTCATTGAGTTAAGAGCACTTTTTATCTATAAGTCAGTTGTTTCTCAGTTCTATCTGTTGTTAATCTTTCTGTTATCCATTGTTGATATTTAATAATGATCATTTGAAACCAAACAAACATAGAAATCCTGTAAAAATAAAATAATAATAAGAAGAAGATGATGAAGAAGAAGAAATAAATAAATCCTACTGAATAAAGTGAAATGATATTGTCCTATTGTTAAATATATTGTCCTATAAAGACAAGTTTTGTTGGAATCATATTGGAAATTATAATAATAATCATAATCTTTGTTTTAGCGTCTTTTAATGTTACTTCTCAAAGCGCTTTACATAACAAATATAACATAAAAATACACCATATAAAAATTTATGAAAATAACATGCATTCAAAACACTTAAACCTTTATCCCATTAGGATCTTTCCAAATGATTTAAGATTTTTTTTACTACGATACTGTTGTTTATATAGTTGTTTTGCGCATACACTTATTACTTTCTATTTTCTTTGATTGATGTTTAATAATTAATAATAATTTGCAAAACAAAACAAGAGTCAAATAAGAATCTTGTAAAATAACTCAAATCCCAACTAATAAGCAGAAATCAATTATCTTATTGCTAAATATATTGTGCAGTTAGGACAACATGTTTTGTTGGAATCACATCGGAAATTATTAGGATCATTAGGATCTGTCCAAATTGTTGTAGAAATGTTGTTGTTTTGTGTGTGTGTGTGTGTGTGTGTGTGTGTGTGTGTGTGTGTGTGTGTGTGTGTGTGTGTGTGTGTGTGTGCGTGTGTGTGTGTGTGTGTGTGTGTGTGTGTGTGTGTGTGTGTGTATAATTCCTATATAAGATTCCAGAAATCTTGCTAGGATATTTCTTCTATAAATAAAATACATAAGAAAATGGTTAAAGTATAAACATAATAAATATTCGTACATATTTGAGTGACATTTTTAATACATTTTTATTATTAATAATGCTAATTTTAATTAAAATAAATAAATAAATAAACAAACAAGCAAAAATTTACTGGAAAGTACACAACATTCTAGCCCTCTATATTCCCTCCTACTGTGTCTCCACTCTGAAACTATAACGCTAAATAAACACCACCATGTTTCATCATCCATCCCTGCATCCCTGAGAGGCTTTTATTGACTATTATCCTTGTTGTTAGAAAAGTAACATTTATACATGTCCAATTTCCCCAGTTTT
Organism: Carassius carassius; assembly: GCF_963082965.1. Lineage (NCBI taxonomy): Eukaryota > Metazoa > Chordata > Actinopteri > Cypriniformes > Cyprinidae > Carassius > Carassius carassius. The sequence goes on from NC_081760.1 coordinate 31,781,309, forward strand.
CAGGATGATAGATTAAGCCTCGTCAGTGGCGGACTGGGACAGTAAATCAGGCCGGGAATCTGACTCCACCCCAGGCCACCTCTGTTGCTGCAGTCACCACCACCCAATTCATGTGTCCACCAGACATTGCTAAACTCTTTGGCTCTTTCAGTTGTTTTAATTGGGTTATATTTAAGAAATAAATCAAAATCCTTAGACTGTGGACGAGCAAAATAATCAAATGAAGTATCAAGAAGTATCAAGGCATTCATCAAGGCATTCACTGTCTCTATCATCTTTCACTGAATCCCCCTCTCTCTCTTTATGGAAAAACTATACTTTCAAAAAATATATATATTATCATATTATTAAGAATATTCTAACTACAAGCGACAGCACAAATAAATACAATAGAGTAAATATACAAATAAAATAAACTGACTTTCAGGGTTTTTTAGGTAGGTCTTGCATTAGTTTTTAGGTACAGAAATTATAATCAAATGTAAAACAGGATTGCATTTTGGACTATGAATTAAAGATAATTCTTTTTTAAAGTTTAAAAAGCTTTTTAATCAAGAGCAGTGAGTGATTTCTTTGTTGTTGCTGTTTGATTAATATAAAGAGTGTCACTTTAAGAGAATGCACTGATACAGTGTTCGTATTAGTAGTGAACAAGAGTGAATGATTTTTAGAGGTTTTTTCATCGCTGTTGTTGTAATGTCTGGGAATCCAGAATGCGCTTCCATCAGCAGAAACATATATTATTTGAACCCTGTTTGTTTTACGTGTTATTTATAGTAAACCATATTACAGATGCTGAACTGAACGGTTTGATTGTTTCAGTGAACCGTCCCATCTCTAGTAAATATAAATCTAATTATGACTGACATGCTCCCTTACTGGCGAACATGGCTAGGATTTTGTAGCAACTTGTTGCGTCTGTGGCCAGGGCTTTTCTCCTTTTTATATGTTCAGTCTCTGCTCCTGCTTTGCGTTTACGCTCCATTTTTTGCGCGATATTCTAAGATAAAGCCTGCCTCTGGACATAGCCAATTAGGCAGTGCTTCGCTGATGTTTGGTCATGTGGTGGTGTCATTTTCACTCCGCGATTGCCTGATTCGTAGATACATAAGACCTTCAATTAATTCGCAGTTGCATACCAGCCTATTGCACGTCAGCCTGATCGACTGCACAGCGGCAGCCGGCAGGCCAGAATGACCGTCAGGCCACCGGGAAATGTCCTGGTGCTCCCGATGGCCAGTCCGCCCCTGAGCCTCGTTGTTTGCTCATTCGGTACACACACTAGTGCAATGTGGAGTGGTACATTGTCAGACAATTTGTATACACAAGCAAGGTGTCTACAGCGTAAGTATCATTATTTATGAAACAACGGCTGAGACTAAATCAGATTTGCACCATCTCTGTGTAGCAGTTATATCATTGAATGTCTAGAATGCCTGTGTGTCCCTATGTTCTGTTGCCATGCCAACAGAGGCTCCGTTACCACACCAACAGAATCTATGAGTGATGCTTCACTCTGAAAGACATTCCACACTGTCCTCATCCCTCTGGTCCCTGTCAATCAGTGTCATGCTTGATTGACAGCTGCTTCGACCCCACTGACGTGGGTAAAAAAACGCTGTCACCTCAGGTTAATCAGAAGCGGTGCATCTTAAGAGTCCGATACGTGAGGCAAGCGTCATCAGACATTTTCAGATCCACTAACGACTTGTGTTTTCCCAGGAATGAGTCTAACGGCTATCAGGAGCATCTCAGGAGCAGCTCGAGAAAGGAGAGCAGGAGAGTGAAAGGCAGCTCGACCTGTCAGTTTCTCACCATATTTTCTCTACAGCCTCTCTCTCTTTCTCAGTATTTATCGCTCCTGCTCTCTCTTTCATTAACCCACTTAGCTAGAATGTCTGACCCAGACCACAAGCACATTACTCAAACTAGATAGAAGGCAGCACAACCAAGAGTAGGGCGAATGCCTGCATGAAAATAAAACAATGGTGCCCTGAGTATAACAAACGCACACATTCGTTAAGACAACAGAAAATTACAGCCCTGGAAGAAAAAAGACAGAAAAACAGACCGTTTTCTAAGCAGATTTTCTGTATACATTGAGTGACCTACTGCATTTGTCAAAATGGGCAGCATGCAACAGTGTACATAGTGCTGGGAGTGTGTACTGTATCCCACAATGCAATGTACTCAACTTACATTTCCACTGTTATGATTTTAACATCTCTTTCATGACACATTATTTGATTGAATGCTCAAATTATGTGACATTTTTGCACCAAATTGATTTTAAAAAAGCAATTAACCAAGATGATAACTGGATGCCAGTTGATAAGTTAAACCAAATGTTTTGGCCAGTTGAGCATGGTCCATTTAAGATCATTAGCACCATACTGTGGGCAAAACGCATCTTTTATTGGTGTCCATTCAGTGGAGGTGGAAGCTGCATTTATTTGATAAAAAAATACAGTTAAAACACTAGTATTCCTTCACAAACATAATCAGAGATAACAAGGATAAAAGCAAGAAAACAGAGTTCATCCCTTACCTTGAACATTGCCAGCCCAACTCCCATTTTCTCTCCTCAGCTCCTGCATGTTGATGTGAGCTGGGTCTTGTCTCTTCCTCTCATAGCCCTGGATGGAGGAGTGGCTGACCGCTGAAGTAGTTTGAGGGACTGGTAAGGAAAAAGTAGGCCTGGTTCAGAGACCGTGGATGAAAGTGTAGGTCCTACGGTAAATCCAGGCTGGATGACTGAGCACAGGAATTGTCTTTTGAATCAAAACTATTAAGAAAAGTCACTCGAGAAAAGTAAGAAAGATGCCTGGCTCACAAATAACGACATAAATAAAAGACAAGTCTTCAAATGTTTGAGCTATGCAAACAATGTTCAGTCAATGAAGTTGAAAGTCTTATATCAAATCTAAGAAATGTACTTAAAATGGAAAATGAACCAGGACAAAGTCTAGGACAAAGCCTGCACTTGCTACAAAATGTGATATAAAGTGAAAAAAGGGGTGAAAAGAAGATGTTTCTTGATTAGTCTAAAAGTCCATTTTGATCTGTGAACAAGTCCACAAACTCTGGAGCTGCTGGATGGCCAGTAGTGAAAAAGCTGAAGCAGTGACGTCTGGTCTTAATTGGTTCAGGTATCCATGTACGTCCTTTGCTGGGTCCTTCTCATGACACTATTGGAAGAAAAAAATTAATAAAAATAAGAGAACAGTATCTTAAGCACAGGTTTTCAGGCAAATGATGTTGAAAAAAATGTCAAATCTGTTGATGACTTTGGACTTTGGTTAGATCTTTCTTTTTTTCCCTTTTGTTATTTCTTTCAATTGATATAAAATAGAGTGCTCAACACTAAGTGCATAATTGTTATGTAATAGAATAGTAATAGAAGCTATAGAATGGACAGGCGTGTTTCACAAACACACATTAAGACACTTACAAATGCATACAAATACATTTATGTGTGATATTTTTATCATGTTACTTACCCGTCTAACTGTCCTTTGGCATTTCATCAGTATTATTTGGATAATGTTTACAAAAATGTGAAACACAAGACAGAGGGTGAGTGCAAGCATTCAAAAACATAAGACAAGATGGTCGCCTTCCTTTGATATGTCCATTTTGACCAGTAACAGACAAGTGCGATGCTGTTTTCTTTTGTTTTTGTTTTACACACAAGTCCATGTATAAGAAAAAATTGTGATGAAGTTGATGAATTCAGGATGTCAAAAGAAAATTTACATTTTTTAAAATTCAGCTAAAACTAAATGTTAATTGAGATTTTAAACCAGTCACCTAGAAGGAAGCATAAGCACATAAACTAAATATGGTGCATATAAAAAAATAAAATATCAGTATGAATGGAGAAAGGAGATGTTCAGGTTTCCTTCTATCTTACACTTCTTGGATCCCCCTTCCTTTCTTAGAATCATTTAAAATGAATTCAAAACCAAGAGAAATTAAAAACAATCCTGTTTGACTCTTTGTTTTAAAATATTCAGAGATAAACATTACATTATACAAAATCTAAATACTTACTCAGAATATCAAGTATGCAGTTTTGAAATAAAATGATGCATAAAATGAATTGGAAAATGATCATTAAAGGAGGATAAATTAGGCAATATAAATAACTCACAGTGGGGAGTGAAAAGTTTTCATTCTCTAATGAGCTAACGGTCATACAGTGGTCATACCCAACAACTAAAATCAGGGACCTACAATGAGTACAAAGAAAATCAAGAGGTTGTGATAAGAAGAGGAGCTGACGGCTTGTCTGAAAGGTGTTAGATGGATGTATAAAAAGAGAAGAGAAGAAGGTGGGGAGTGCCAACAGAAAATTAAACACTCAATAAAACAAAGGACTGACCATAACAGCTCAAAATGACTTGAGCTTGCAAGTGAGACAAGAAAAAAATAACCGACTGATGCACTGAAGCCTAATCAATATCTTGAGCAATTACCAATCTACTCTTCACAATTCAGGTTCGATGTTTCACCATCTTAGAGGAAGTTGCCAACGATACAAATCACAAGTTTAAAATGTGTCCAAGAACCGCAAATTAAGTAGTCACACCAATCTCACCCATCTCAGTCAAAGAACGGAAGCAGAACCTCATCTAAAATTTGTCTGCAACAATTTCTCAAACCAAATAAGACACTGATGCTTGCACTGGATACTGGAGATGAATGGAGGCTATTTCAGACTGGGCAGCCCAAGACCAAATGTGTCATGTGTGTTTTAAGTGTGTGTGTTACAAAAGAATGAATAACAGGAAACAAATGTCTTGCTGTCCATAAGTAAAAATGGAAGATGGGCAGAGTTGGAGAAGGGTAAAAATGGGCATGGAGAAATGATGTGTAATGCTTGATACCTGACTGTCTATTAGTTTAATGCATTTGTGTGTGTGTGTGTGTGTGTGTGTGTGTGTGTGTGTGTGTGTGTGTGTGTGTGTGTGTGTGTGTGTGTGTGTGTGTGTGTGTGTGTGTGTTTTTATGTACATGTAAAGAAGGAACACACAAGTACACACACAGACAAACAGAGCGGACAGACACTAAACGAGCCGTTAAACCTACCTAGAAGAATATTAAAGCATCCAGGGAAAAAAAGAATGATACGTGAGGGTAGATGGTGGAGGACTAGAACAACTGTTTAAAAAAAAAGGGGAGAGAAAGAAACAAATTACAAAACTGATAAGGAGATGAGGAGATGGTTTTTGAGTCTCCTTCACAATTCTAACCAACTTTCATTCAGGGAGCATCACAGTTTTGGGATGAAGGGAGGGATGGAAGAAAGAGGGGATGATCAGAGGAGAGAGATGGGAAGGAGGGACAGGTGAATGAATAAAGGGGATCATAAATTGTTAAAAATGAGTGAAAGAGTCAAAAAACTTGCCCCTTCTTTCTCTTCTCTCCTGTCTCGTCATAAATAGACAAAATTATACACCATATAGATGGAGAAATAGATCAGGAGGCAAATGATGGAGAGCGCGAATAACTGAAAAGATGATGTGCCTCCAAGCACCACAATGAGAAAGAAGAAAAATACAAAACGAAAGAAAAAAACAAATACTCCAGTGCCTTCCGTTTTTTCTTCTTTGCTTTTAAACAGGGAAGGCAGTCAGTTTGTTCCTGCTGTCCAGTTGTTGCTTTAGTTCTTTTTCTCTCACTCTTTTTTCCTCTCTTTCTTTCTCTTGGCTTCTGTAGAAGGAGTCCTCCGTTTGCAGTAAGTAATAGCCCTTTTCCACAGACAGTGACTGAGGCAGAACAGTAGGAAGAGGTGTAATGGTTGCAATGTCTGCCCAAGAATTCCACACATCGAGACTGTGCTCTCTCTCTCTCACTCACTCTCACTTGCTTGGTCTCTCTCTCTCTCCCTCTCTCACCCCTTCTTTACTGACAGAGCGCTGTGGATTAGGAGCCAGGCAGAGAAAGGAGAATGAGAGAGGGCCCTCTACAGGATTACTGCACAACTGAGGGAAAGAAAGAGAGTGAGAAAAAGAGGAAGAGCTGAGAATGTCTTCCCTATTCCAGTTCAGTCAAACTTAATATAAATGAGGCAGTGAATGTAAAGCTGTACCAATGCATATCTTATACATTTCATATAACTATGCAGTTTAATATATTTAGTATTGTGGTAATGCAATTTTTCAGTTTTGAAGGATCTAAGGATCTTCAAAGCAAAACTGACCAACAGTTTGCATTTGTGGATCTTCAGATCTTTCAGTTTGAATAAACAAAAATGTTATTATGTACACAGTATGGGGTATTTTACCAAACAAAAGATTATATTAGATGATGCAAATAATGAAAGTTTGAAATGTATTTTCTCAAATATATATGTGGATTTTATATAATTTTTCTAATATATATATATATATATATATATATATATACACACACACATACATACATACATTTGAAAAATGTCTCCCTCTATCTATATATAAATATTTTGTTTTGTTTGAAAGAAATCTGTAATGCTTCATTGTTAAAAATTGCTGTAGTTTTTACAGTAAATATTTACAATAGTCTACTGTGTTTTTAATTTTACAGCATTACTGTATTTTGCCATGTAGGAGCATACATAATTGCTGTGAATTTTAGAGGTCCAATAATATACTGTGTGTTTTTTTAAGGTAGATCACTGTTATTGCATGTTCCTATGACTTCTGCAGTAAATGCTTTTTTAAGAAAAAGAAAAAAACAGTTGCAGAAGTTTTCGTCATCTTCAGTGGACATCTTGGGAGTTGGGACTTTCCATTGTTTGGTTTTTATGTATATGTATATTATGTATTTTATGTATGTATATTTTAGGCGATAATGCACCAATAAGCTAGGTTGCCAACCGCCAATAAACACCAAAAAAGAAGAAGCTGGGACTTTCCACGCGCTTGCGTCATCATCACCAGCACTCAATTTTCGCGCTCACCTCGTGCTCTACGGTTACCGGAGGAGGAGGATCTCTAATGAAAGCGAGTCAAGGTGTGTTACATCTACAATATGGAATCATTTTACATCCACGTTGCAAAATGGATAATCTAGATTATTTGTCTAATTTTATGATGAATTTGCTTGATGAGTCGTCACAGATTAACGATTAGCTCAGCTGTCTATATTTTCTTCACCATTAAAGTGTGGCCTGGCTGTTATTTTACTATAAAATTTTTGAAAACTGCTCGGTATAAAATTATTTTACATTGTTGTTGGTAGTAGACATGTAAGCTTTTAAACGTTTTAAGCTTTTAACTTGATTGTGTTGGTTTTATGCAGTTAAATAGTGTTTACCATCACCAGTCTGCTGCTAAAGAGCATCATTTAAATGCCATGCAACATTTAAATTCAAACAGCAACATTTAAATGCCATGAGGACATTTGTGAAGTTCAGTGTGGGACCCTAACACAGCTTTTGTCTCATTTAAAGAGCCATATTCAGTCAGGTCTGGAGATCCGGTGCCCATTTGGTTGCAACAGGACATTTAAGGTGAGATCTACATTTGCATCACATGTATCACGGACACATAAAATGTTGTGATAGATCCTTCTATGACCATGGAAACCCCAGTTTCAGATGTGTCTCAGAGTGAGAGATTAGAAGTTGCAGATCAAAATCTTTCTGAAGTTGTGGATAAATCGCTTTTTCTAAGAAATGTAACCCTCTTCTATCTGAAACTGCAAGTTAAATTGCGATTGCCTGAGTCTACCATTCAAGGCATTGTTGAAGAATTTCAAAACATCCATGACATTGGGCAGTCATATTTTCTCTAGCAAACTGAGAGAAAAGCTTGCTTTGCTTGAATTACCAGAGGAAAGGATTAATTAATATGGTTTAAACATGGATATTTTTCTTGAATAAATGCATCGCTTCACTTCAGAAGGCCTGAGCCATGTGGAGTACTTTTATGATCGATGGATGCACTTTTGGGGCTTTCAAAATCTTGCCTGTCATTCACTACAATAATAAAGCTGAGAAGGACATTTTTTTTTTTTTTTATGTAACTCCGATTTTATTTGTCTGAAAGAAGAAAGTAATTTACTCCTAGGATAGCATGAGTAAATCATGGTAATTTTCACTTCATTTAATTCTTTTCAGACTATCCCTTTAACATGAGCTATACCAGTGGTTCCCAAACTTTTCCATTCCACGACCCACCTAGACAAGTGTAATATATTTCACGACCCACCAAAATATTAAAAAAAAAAAAAAAACAACGAGTGAAATTACTTTAAACCTAATCTTACTTAAAATTTTTATGACAGAAATTAAGTATTTAAGAAAAATAACCATTTTATTTTAGAGTACAACTGAAAATTTCACTACAAATTTACAAGTTTTAATTTTTGTTTACTGGCGTTAAAATATGTAGTGTCCATAAAAACGTGAAGCAGGCTCACTCCAGTGAAGTGTGATCTGCGCTGCTGTGTTTTGTTGCATTCATGATCCTTCCGTGTGTGTCGGCGAGAACGGAGCACAATCCAACACTTTTTTAGAAAAGCATAAGAAGCAAAGCAGAGCTATCTAAAACAGTTTGGAGATTAAAATAATTGTGAAATAGGTAAAAAAAGACCGATTGAACCTTTTAATGACATTGCTCTGAGACCTTCAAAACACGCAACGCACACGGACTTAATTGCAATTTGAAAATCACACTAAGGATATTGCAGTTCATTATTAATGTTGGTGGGCTATATCGTTGTGATGAGTGGGTTCCCAGTTCCCGCCTCCTTCTTCCTGTGATTGTGAAGATTTTAATGTTTTACACTGGTGCCGAAGCCAGGGAGGAAGGAGGGGCGCGCTGCCGAAGATCCTTCGCCGCTGGGGTGAATCCGCAGTGCCATCGAGCAGGGCGAAGGAGTCTGCCGCCGAGGGTGCTCGATGTGGTGGGCTGGAGTGAGTTGCCGGGGGGGGGGGGGGGGGCGAACTCACTCCAGCCCACCGCCTCGATGACTCCTTCGTGGAAAGAGGTGGGAACCGGCGGACAATCAAACAAAGTTTTAATAACCAAATAAACACAAAACAGCGCGACAGCCCCTCTCGGATGACTGCCGTGCACAAATAAAAAACAAACACAAAATAAAACCCAGGCCTGGTCCTCTCTCGTCCTTCACTGTCATCGCTCCTCTTTTGTATCTTTCCGATCTCCTCCGTGGTTCTTGAGACCGGTGAGTGTTGCTCATTTCCCAATCACTCCACCGGCCTAGCTCTGTTCCCATGGCACTAGGCCCCGCCCCACTCGTCACATTCGTGCAGCCCTAGACTGAACTGTGTTAGTGTCTGTGTGTCATTGAAACGCAAAATTAGCTGCAGCCAAGTGACTTTGTGCGACCCACCTTGTTCCATTCCGTGACCCACGAGTGGGTCGCGACCCACAGTTTGAAAACCCCTGAGCTATACAACACTTATTAATCTATGCCCTGCCCTGCCATATTCTTATTTTATTTTTTGTAGGTGAATCCATGACCCCAAGCAAGTGGATATTGTCCGTCGAGAGGGAAGTTGTCCTGGGCCCATTTTCAGAGGCATTTGTTGAGGGCCTGGCAGCATTGTTTACGACCTATTACAACTTAAATCTTGCTTATCAGGATGACGCTGCATGCACGCTGGAATTTATTCAGAGGTATTTCAGAGCATATAATCTTACTTAGTATTTGTTACTTGAACTTTTTTTTTTTTTTTTAGGTTTTCAATTTAGGATAGTTTATCTAAATTAGATTTTTTTATGGAAAAGTTTTCAAATGAACAACAAAAAATTGCTAACCACATACTGAATAGAGAATTATTTTATTCACGGCATGTTACTAAAAAGTGCAAGGTGCATCTGGATTAAAAACTTGACAAGCACAAGCAGATGCTTAAAGTTGCTTTTCTTCAGTACTTCCATTCCAGCAAACATTCACTCTTTTGTGTTGTAGACTATTTAAGAATAATCACCTGGATTCAATTAGCAAGAGTAGAATGCCAAGAGTATAGCAGTTACGTATAGCACAACTGTAGCAAATGATCTATTATAAATATGCAAATAATTCAAATGCTACAAACAATGCAAAAACCATATAGAAAATAAAAAATTATTATAATGACTAAAATAACAATGAAAGATGCTATTTTAAATCTGTATTATAATATAATCTATACATTTTGTTTATTGTAAACATGGAACGCAAAATGTTTTTACATTAATTTCTATAAAATTAAATGACCCTAACTCTTTATTGAAATTAAATGTAATTTGAATTGTCAGAGTAATTTTGTATTTTATTTTTAAGTTTATAATGTTTTTGATAATTAGATGGTGTGTGTGTGTGTGTGTTTTTTCCCACAGAGGACTTGTGGGCATCAACCTGGAAACTGGATCAAAAGTTACTGCTGGAAAGCGAGACAAGAAAATGCATGGAATGAACCCACATGTATGCATACTGTTGTGTAAACTAATGGACTTTGAATGGCTTGTCATTTAAAGTATTCCAATATAATTGATACCAGAGACTGACCTGATTTCCAAGTTCATACAGTATTCTTGCCTTTAAGGTAGGCACAGTTCAGACCATTTCTTTAGTTTATGACTTGAGAACAATCACTTTAGCAATGTGTGCACTGCATAGTTAATATTAAAGTGCTGCTGTTCTCCGAGGTTTTTTCCAAGGCTAAAGCCTTACAATTAATGTGCAATATCCTTTTTTTTTTTTTTTTTCATTGTTTCTCCAAATACATTTTTGAATCGGGTTATGTTAAAGGGATAGTTCACCCAAATAGCAAAATTATGTCATTAATAACTTACCCTCATGTTGTTTCAAACCCGTAAGACCTCCGTTTATCTTTGAAACACAGTTTAAGATATTTTAGATTTAGTCCGAGAGCCCTCAGTCCCTCCATTGAAGCTGTGTGTACGGTATACTGTCCATGTCCAGAAAGGTAAGAAAAACATCCTCAAAGTAGTCCATGTGACATCAGAGGGTCAGTTAGAATTTGTTGAAGCATCGAAAATACATTTTGGTTCAAAAATAGCAAAAACTACGACTTTATTCAGCATTGTCTTATCTTCAGTGTCTGTTGTGAGAGAGTTCAAAACAAAGCAGCTGGATATCCGGTTCACGAACGAATCATTCAGTTCACCAAATCGAACTGAATCGTTTTAAACGGTTCGCATCTCTAATACACATTAATCCACAAATGACTTAAGCTGTTAACTTGTTTAATGTGGCTGACACTCCCTCTGAGTTAAAACAAACCAATATCCCGGAGTAATTCATTTACTCAAACAGTACACTGACTGAACTGCTGTGAAGAGAGAACTGAAGATGAACACCAAGCCGAGCCAGATAACGAACAACAGACTGACTCGTTCACGAGTAAAGAACCGTTTCTGTCAGACGCGTCCGATTTGAGAACCTAGGAGCTGATGATTTTGCGCATGTGTGATTCAGTGTGAAGCAGACTGACACACAGAGCGCCTGAACCGAACTGATTCTTTTGATGATTGATTCTGAACTGATTCGGTGCTAGTGTTATGAGCGCGGTAAACCAAAGGCTTGAATCAAGGGCAATCATCGCAAATGAAGTCATTAGGTCGAGCGCAAAAGAACCGGTGGGAGTTTTTTTAACTGGTTTATTGAATCAAACTGTCCGAAAGAACTACTGGTGATCCGAAAACTGATGCAACCAGTTCTTGACTCGAGAACGAGTCAATCTTTTGTTCGTTATCTGGCTCGGCTCGGTGTTCATCTTCAGTTCTCTCTTCACAGCAGTTCAGTCAGTGTACTCAGTGATGGATCTACAGTTATTCGTTTGCAAACCGGATATGACAAACTGCTGTGTTTTGAACTCTCTCACAACAGACACGGAAGAGAAGACTGATGAATAAAGTCGTAGTTTTTGCTATTTTTGGACCAAAATGTATTTTCGATGCTTCAACAAATTCTAACTGACCCTCTGATGTCACATGGACTACTTTGATGATGTTTTTCTTACCTTTCTGGACATGGACAGTATACCGTACACACTGCTTCAATGGAGGGACTGAGAGCTCTCTGACTAAATCTAAAATATCTTAAACTGTGTCCCGAAGATAAATGGAGGTCTTACTGGTTTGGAACGACATGAGGGTGAGTTATTAATGACATAATTTTGCTATTTGGGTGAACTATCTTTTAAATAAAATAAATTTGTTATATAAATAAAGGCTAAAGCCTTGCATTTAATGTGCAATCTCCTTTTTTATTATTATTGTTTCACTAACTACATTTTGGAATCTGGTTATGTTAAATAGCCATTACAATAAATTTTTTGTTAATGAACCTGTTATTGTGAGTTTTATTTGACAAAAATGCTTTAACTTACAGCAAACAAATAGTGAATTGAATTCCACATCAAATGCTCTAATTTACTGTAAAATGTATAGCAGTACATGTAAGTTCATTGTTGCTCTTGTAATTTCACTTGCATTCATAAACATTTTGACTTTAATTTTAGTTACAGCTGTAAAAAATGTACAGCATATATAAGGCAGTGTGCTGTGTTTTTTACAGTACAATTGTAGTTAATGATTTACAGTACTCTTGGAAATTTTACAATCTTACTGGCAACCAAAGTTGCCAGTAAGTTACTGTAAATTGTACAGTCAATTTTTTACAGTGTTGACAAAGCAGCATTTATTTGATCAAAAATATGTAAAAACAGTAATACAGGAAGATATTATTTAAATTTAAAATAACTGTTTACTGTTTTAAAATTTTACTTATTCCTGCAACTGCAAAGCTGGATTTACAGCAGCCTTTACTTATCATTCTTCAGTGTCACATGATCAAAAATCATTATAATAGGCTGATTTACTGCTCAATAATAAATATTTCTTCTTATTATAGTCAGTGTTGAAAACACTTATCTAACATTTTTGTGAAAAACATGATACATTTTTCTCATCATTCTTTGATGTAAACTAAATTAGTAAATCAATTCTACAACAACAACTGGGGTAGTGTTGGCGCAGTGGATAAGACTCATGCCTTTGGTGTGAGAGACCCGGGTTTGAATCCACTGTGAGACACCAATGTGTCCCTGAGCAAGACACTTAACTCCTAGTTGCTCCAGAGGTGTGTGACCTCTGACATATATAGCAACTGTACGTCGCTTTGGATAAAAGCATCAGCTAAATGTAATAAATATTAAAGTAAATAATTATACTACGTTAAAGGGTTCACCCAAAAATTTAAATGATGTCATTAATGACTCACCCTCATGTTGTTCCAAACCAGTGAGACCTCCGTTCATCTTGGGAACACAGTTTAAGATATTTTAGATTTAGTCCGCTATCTTTCTGACCCTCCATTGAAAGTGTATGTACAGTATACTGTCCATGTCCAGAAAGGTAAGGAGACCCGGAAGAGAAGACAATGCTGAATAAAGTCCTAGTTTTTGTTATTTTTGTACTAAAATGTATTTTTGATGCTTCAAAAAATTCTAACTGACCCTCTGATGTCACATGGACTACTTTGATGATGTTTTTCTTACCTTTCTGGACATGGACAGTAGACCGTACACATTTCAATGGGGGGACAGAAAGCTCGGACTAAATCTAAAATATCTTAAACTGTGTTCTGAAGATGAACGGAGGTCTTACTGGTTTGGAACGACATGAGGGTGAGTCATTAATGACATAATTTTCATTTTGGGGTGAACTAACCCTTTAAGGATTTAAATTATGTTTTGTTCAAAATAGTAATACAATTTCTTTATTTTGTGACTGTTGAATTTCCATAAACTGCTCACTCCTCTTTATCATCCTGTGGTATGTACAATTCAATTAAAATTCAAACTCATTAATTGAAATGGAGCAGATTCTTAATTCTGAATATTGCCCAGTCCTGCTCAGATACGGATTCTGTACTTGTGCATGAACACTCCATCTGTCATCAGTCAGAGTTTTCTGTGTAGATGTGAATGTCTGGTTCTCAAATGTCTGCTCTATCAAGGACTCACTCTCTCTTTCTCTGGATTCTTGGCTTGAGCTACTGATCACTTGTGCTTTTGATCTTCCATTTCTTGGCACCTGTCTTCCACTCCCTTTTTAAAACTCACACAGTCTGTCTGCCTGTTGCTGTCTGTTGATCATTTCAAACTAGACGAAAATAAAAGGAGAGTTACAGAAGGACCATGGAAATGGTGCAATTTATGCTTAAAGATTTTAGGATCATTTAGAATTTTAACTGAAAAGGCTACTGAACTAAAGAAATTAAGTTAAATACCAGGGTTGTAACTGAGGGTTGTAAGATATTGAAGGACCATCTTTAAGGAGTGCACATCATTGACAGATTCATAAATTATCCTGAATACATACCACCAACCCTAAAAACTAACCCTAAAGCACTATAAAAGCTACATTAACCCTGTTTGGAATTCATGTAGCCTACTTACAATTTGAACATAGCTGAATCAGTACTGGCAGCATCATTGACTGGACGTGTCCCCACCATTTTTTTGTCATGGATAATTTCACCCACACATGTTTGCAGCATCAATACAGTGATAAATTAAGTCATGTCAGTTTCACTATTTATCCCAACATACAGAAACACACAGACTATATGAACCAAATTAATTCACTGTTTCTTCAGAACTTAAGTACTGAGCCCCAAACCCGACATGCAAGAAAAATTAAAAAAAAATTGTGCACAATGTACTAACTTGTTCCCTCGATGTACTAAAATATACGCACAATTTACCAATTTGTTCTCTTGATTTATAAATCGTGTGCAGGATTTAGCAAATCAAGGGAACAAATTAGAAAATCAAGGGAACGAAATAGTAATCGTGTGCACGATTTAGCAAATCGAGGGAACGAAATGGTAATTGTGTGCACGATTTAGTAAATCGAGGGAACGAAATGGTAATTGTATGCACGATTTAGTAAATCAAGGGAACGAAATAGTAATCGTGTGCACGATTTAGCAAAGTTTTGCAAAGTTTTGATTAGGGAGACTTTGTTATATCAGCCAAGTAAGCAGCTGTATTCTGTATGAGGTCAACAGCAATTTTGGCACATATAGTCATCATGTTGCAAAACAGATGGAGAAGAGCAAGATTTGAGCATTAATTGAATGTGTTATTTGACGGTGAGTGATGGGAAATAGATGGCTGTTGTTTACCAATGGGACTTGTGCAATCCTCATGAGAAGAAGAGTGATGTGAGAGGACAAGATCACCAGCCATATAGCAGTCACATGGCTGATTGAGAATGTTACGGACCTGCCGGCTCTATGGAAGTGTATGGTTAGCATAATTCAATTTGGGATGTAATATGCAAAATGACAATGCAATATGTAAAGTGACAATGCATTTCTTTATTTGCATTTACATTTTCCAATACATTTGTGCAACGTTTGGTGCAAAATGAAAATTAAAATTAAATTACATAATTTTCATTTGCCATTTCATACACCAGTTTTAATATGTAAAATGAATACTTATTTTAACGCTTTATAAGTTGCAAAATTAAAATGAAAATGTATTACAGAAATGATTAGATATGTATAACATGTTCAAGCAAAAACTGTGGCAAAATTATCATTTAAATGCTATTTTTCTTAAATGCATTAACACTCACAGTCAAGACACTTCATGAATGTAGCAAAATTCAATGTGCACATTGAAAATGCATTCCGAGCCGATCACGTGTCCGCCCCCTCGTGCCACGTCAATCACTGCGTGAACAAGGCGGGGCTTGCAGAAGGTCTGAGACTCAAATCTCAAGAAGAGGATTCAAGTCAGAGAACATGGACAAGACAGTTGGCCCGTGTACGTTTTGATCATTTCGGTTTATGGCTTCATTATTTAATTCGCACTTGTGGGCGGTGCTGAAGCGCTCCTTTCATCTGATTGGTCGAATCGCTCCACCTTCAACTAGGTCTTTTCATTCTTTCAGGCAGAATAAGAGTCAGTGCGAGTGAAGCACTGTAATGTCTGAAACCATCGCTCACTGTTAATCAGAATAATATTTGAATCAGATGTAGCTGGGCACATAATTCGTGTTGCTGAGACCTGCAAATTATTTCTAGGTTGTAGTATTGTATGAATATTGTCCCACTGATAAATACAGTGCAAATAGTTCTGTCTCTTTGGAAAAGAGTGAAGTGGAAATAAAAATCAATAATAGACTGAACAGTTCCATGTCTGTAACATTTACCACTCTCATCTTTTAAGTCATAAGGCACTAGTTATGTGTGTGTGACATTAATAAATAATTGTAAAAATTAATATTGTTACATTTCTGAAATAAAAATGGTATAATTAGCTCTATGCTGCTCAGTGCTCCTGTAGCCTACCCCAGAGCGCCCTCTCGCGGCTGTAGACGGTAATGTTTTCTCTTGGTTCTGAATAAATGCGACTTATATGTTTTTTTCCTCGTCATGACGTATTTTTGGACTGATGCAACTTATACCGAAAAATACGGGTAACATTATTATTATTATTTATTATGAGAGTAATTGACACAGACTAGAACTTTAATGTTTCACCAAATTCAGCTCAGATCTTCAGACTCGTCTGACTCGTGTTGCTGTATAACTGGCCAGACTTACCTTCCCAAAAAATCCTATTTAATTTTATTTCATAAATTTAACTATATTTATTTCCACTTCACTGTTATCCAAGGAGACAGAACTATTTGCACTGTTTTTATCAGTGGGACAATATTTATACAATACTATAACCTAGAAATAATTGAACGGGGTCACTTGCAAGTCACAGCAGCACGAATTATGTGGCCAGCATAATCGGATTCAAATAGTATGCTAATTAACAGTGAGCAGTTTCAGACATTACAGTGCTTCACTCGCACTGACTCTTATTCTGCCTGAAAGAATGAAAAGACAGAGCTGAAGGTGGAGCGATTCGACCAATCAGATGAAAGGAGCGCTTCAGCGCCGCCCACAAGTGCGAATTAAATATTGAAGCCATAAACCGAAATGATCAAAACGTACACGGGCCAACTGTCTTGTCCATGTTCTCTGACTTGAATCCTCTTCTTGAGATTTGAGTCTCAGACCTTCTGCAAGCCCCGCCTTGTTCACGCAGTGATTGACGTGGCACGAGGGGGCGGACACGTGATCGGCTCGGAATGCATTTTCAATGTGCACATTGAATTTTGCTACATTCATTGCGGGACATTGAATGAAAATGCAATCGAAGTGTCTTGACTGTGAGTGTTAATGCATTTAAGAAAAATAGCATTTAAATGATAATTTTGCCACAGTTTTTGCTTGAACATGTTATACATATCTAATCATTTCTGTAATACATTTTCACTTTAATTTTGCAACTTATAAAGCGTTAAAATAAGTATTCATTTTACATATTAAAACTGGTGTATGAAATGGCAAATGAAAATTATGTAATTTAATTTTCATTTTCATTTTGCACCAAACGTTGCACAAATGTATTGGAAAATGTAAATGTAAATACAGAAATGCATTGCCATTTTACATATTTCATTGTCATTTTGCATATTACATTCCAAATTGAATATAGCTACCCATATGCTTCCATACCGGCTCCTCCTCCTCGTTTTGCCTTTGCGTCTCCCCTACAGGTGAGCAGAGCACAGGTGTGGCGTGTTGCCTATAATTGCTTCCAGGACTGTGGGATTGCTTCTGGTATCCTGGATGTTTAAAAGCTCTCCAGACCTGGTTGAAGTCGGCCGCCGCTTCTCCTTCTCTCCCGCACCGTTTTGTTGATTTTGTTTCCTTTTACATGACTCTTCATATACCCTGATTACATAAGTTTTCAGTTCTCTAGTCTAACACTTATACTGACTTTATTTACTTTACGTTGCTCATTCTTTATCATTAATAAATATATTTTCTTTAAAGCAAATATCCGCGTGGTCTTCCCTCTCTGTTTCTTAGCCCGGCACAGGCTGCACCTCACAAGAATAATCCCTTAGGAAAAATGTATTGCTCAGTGGTTGGTTTTCCTAAACTCAGGAGACTTAGATGAGATTCTCATATATCTCTCATTTTAATATCTACAGCATTTCAGATGTTTCTCCTAAAAATCCTAAGGAAAAGTAAAAGTAGACACAACTGAGAGATGAGAAAGCTTGAAAGAAAGCAATCCAAAACGACAATGGGAGAGAAACGTGGGAGAAACATGGGAGATCTCATTATTGTCTTGCTGTAATCTCAAGACTCCATTATAAAAATGTTTTACTGCTCAGAGGTTGCTGTTGCTTTTTTTATTGCAATGGGGATTTTTTGGAAGACATTTAGTGTAAGAGCAATAGCTTTTTTTAACAAATGTAAGTGTCCCAGTGTTTTTTGTTGTTGTTTTTGCTTTGTTTAGTATTAATATTTTGTCTTGTACGGCCATTTTTTGCATATATGGAAATTGTTATGGTTTCCTCTGTTAAAGCACTGTGCAATAAAACACTGTCTAACTAAAACAACTTCAAATATGATAATGCATGTATTGTGTTTGATTTAAATTGTGTAGATAAATGACATTGAGGCTTACCAGAAGGAAGAAAAAAACAGAAATTAGGTTAATTAAAGATTAAATGGAACATTTTGCTCGAGTCTCCTGTCTCGAGTCCTTTATGCACACTTGGTAAATTGTTGAGATCTCTTCTAAAGCATTGCAGGAGACAAATACTAGACCCACAGATTATTTAGCTAAAGAGAACAATCTCAGCACAGTGTGTGATGTTCTTGAGATCTCTAATCTAAACTTTTGAGCAGACCAATGTGAGAGATCCAGAGTCTCTAGCTAAGGAGAAATATCTGAGCCCAGTGTGTGATGTTGTTGCGATCTTGTTTGAAACTTTGGAGGAGATAAATGTGAGACCACAAGAGTCTCTAGCTAAAGGGAAAAATCTGAGCAGTGTGTGATTTGTCTCTATGTGAAATTCTCACTAAATTTTGCAAACACAATCCAGTCATTTCAATCTGAATTTGCGTGATCTGGAGTGTCATGCAAGGGTTAAAGGGTTCATCATGGAGATTTCACTCACGTTCTAGTCTGGTTGTTCTGTATGAACAGTGCTTCATACTCTCTTTATGCTATTTCACAATAGATCATTTACCTTTTTGCATGTAAAACTTACCCTTCGCCGGGAGCTTGATTGACAGGTGATCTGACTAATCATAATGCTGAATGCCATTTTGTTTAACGTCATTAAAGAGCCACAAAACGATAATTATTATTTGAATTTCTTCAAAAATGACAAAATTTGAAACCTGAGACATTGTTTCACACCAGAAGTAACCTGCTCTGTGTTGTCTGTCGGTGTGTTGTCAGAGTCTTCTTTGCTCCATGGTGTATTTTTCACTGCGTGAGACATGATGTGTGGTGTGAGAGTGCCATGGCTTGTCGGACGTGGCAACAGTAACTAAGGGGGGCGGGTTTTTGCAAAGGTTCAATGCTATCTGCAATTGTTTGACAGCTCAAGTGTTCAAATTAACATTTGACTTGTACATGTATGATATCTTTATCATGCCACTGTTCCTCTCTGGATATTTTGAGTGGATTGATTCTTGGATAATGAGACAAATATCTGCTGGTCCATTATCAGCATTGCAGTTCAAATTAAAATGATCCTGTGACCTTTGCTTCGCTAGCACTATATCTTAGTTTTGAAAAATCATACTTTACTTACTGAACAAATTCCATATATAGGCTTACATATTTTTTGTCTTGTGTCCTTGTTATTATATTTTTTGTCTGTGTGTTACTAAATAGATTTTTTTTTATTTGATGGAGATTGAGTGCAAAAGTCTGAGAACACAAATGCTTCTCATTTAAGAACTTTTTTAATCAATAACTATATAAACAAATTATATTATTGAGTAAAGGCGGGCGTACACGGTGCGAATTCGGATGGTCGGAAGATCGTA
Organism: Carassius carassius; assembly: GCF_963082965.1. Taxonomy (NCBI): domain Eukaryota; kingdom Metazoa; phylum Chordata; class Actinopteri; order Cypriniformes; family Cyprinidae; genus Carassius; species Carassius carassius. The sequence goes on from NC_081760.1 coordinate 31,801,208, forward strand.
TGTCCACGCACACGGCACGAGTGAGTTTATCTGAAAATCGTACGGACGAGATGATATACGACACGATTTTACAACCTGCGAATTCCAGAAGCAATCGCACGAAGTTGATAGACGCGTTCGACTTGAAGCACCGCTGCACGCACAGAAGGTATGACATTAAAGTACCACGAGAGCGCTAAGAGAGCACACATAGCCAGTGTTGGGAAGGTTACTTTGGAAATGTAATAGGTTACAGATTACAAGTTACCCTGTTTAAAATGTAATAGTAGTGTAACTTTTTCAATTACTTTATTAAAGTAATGTAACTAATTACTTTTGAGTACTTTTTGATTACTTTTTTTTAAAATTAAAGAATAATAAATAAAAGCATAAACATCAACTTAAATACAGTTATCTAATAAGCATGTGACGTGTTCTGTGTAATAAACTCCTGAAACATTGGTGTTTTTTTAAACTGCTGTCTCTTTGTATATGATGATAGTTTTCTCAAAATAAGTAAAATGCACATGAAGTGACACAGAGCAGTTATAGAAATTATGTTTATGTGCTCGTGTACTCCTATATTGAGTCAGCAGAGGTTGAACACACTGCGAGCTTCAGTAGGCCTCTGTGTAGTAAATGAAACCATGTCTTTGCCATTAATTTACAGGAGGGGCAGACTGGGAAAAAAATTCAGACTGGAAAATTCAAACTCATACAAACAAATTCATGGACAAAACTATTTTTTTGTATGGACCTGGCATAAAAAAGGTTTAAATCTTTAATTTGGGGACATGCAAAATAATTAAAAGTTCTCTCCTGAACTGCACCTTCACTTCCATTTTTCTCTTCAGTTTCTTTATTTTGCCCTGTTATCCATCTCTCTCGTGACTTTAATACTCAAGATTGAACAAAACTATACTTTACAATACAATACTCTACAATACTACAATATCTTTATAGAAAAATCATTATACTGTACACGAGTCATGTTTTTCCCTTACAAAAGTTAACCTTGCTTTTATTAGCCTATATAAAAGTAAAATAACCTTGTTTTGTTTTTTTTTTGTTTTTTTGCAAATGGATTTGTATTTATTTTTAAATAAATACATTTGTAAAATAATTTTACATTTTTGGTTACCACATTTAAACAATAGTAACCATTTTCTCTGGATTTATAGTTAAATATTAAAATGTTAATTTTCGTAAGGGTTGTGTTGTTGTCTGTCGTAGCTCCCCCTAAACCTATAAAAAAATCGGATTTTTTTTTAGCTAAATTACTACTATAACATTACAACAGATAATAATGATGTCCTTTATATAGTATTTTGAGTGATGAATGGTGAGCAACGTGCTGCTGCTTGATTAAATAAAATAAAATAAAAAAGACAAAAAAGCATCTTTACAGATGAAACTGACCTAAAACCCTGAACAGTAGTTCTGCTTCTCTGCTCCAGCTGTGCGCTTCCACAGTGCACTTTATTCTCTCTCTCTCTCTCTCTCTCTCTCTCTCTCTCTCTCTCTCTCTCTCTCTCTCTCTCTCTCTCTCTCTCTCTCTCTCTCTCTCTCTCTCTCTCTCTCTCTCTCTCTCGCATTGATTACTCGGAGTCTGATCCAAACCGTTTGGCGGAGGCGCGGAGAGCGCGCGAGTCATGACTAACACTTCATTACTTATTAGAGATTTAATGATCATATGGCGGATTCGCAAATGATCGCTTTAGTACATTCGGCAGGCAATTATACAATAATGATATTAAATAGTGGGGCAAAATCGGCTGCCAGGCCACCGGGAATTGTCCCGGTTCTCCCGGTGTCCAGATCCGCGCCTGATTTCCAACACGCAGAATGTGCAAGTCTTATTGCATTTTTGGGGCTTTATATTCACATACACTAGTCCATGTCATGTTTTGATTCAAGTGTACTGACCTACTTTTGATTTAGTCATCCAAAATGTGGCATATTCCGTCCGCGTTAGGCATTTCGTTTTTATGACTGGATTCTATGAACCAGACTGTATTTCCGCATCCCGGAAATTATTAGGGCGGTATGTCTCAGAATAGTCAGCGCATTTTGGGAAAGAAATCAGTTGAATCTGTATGTGGATGTGTGTAAATATTCAAATGTAATCCCCTTTGTAATCGTTAAAAATTTCATAAGTAACTGTAATTTAATTACTCATTTTTTCGTAGTAACTGTAACTAATTACAGTTACAATAATTTTGTAATTAAATTACGTAACGCCGTTACATGTAACTAGTTACTCCCCAACACTGCACATAGCCAATGCATTCGAATCGCGGTACTTTGATGCCATACGGGTGATGTCATTCTGTGCAGCGCTGCTTCAAGTCGAACGCGCCTAATATAAAACGCGCCTGTTCCTGTCAGACTTCAGCGAGTTTATCCTCCTGGTCAATAGTCCACATTCGCCATGGCGCTGCCCTGTTCGTGTTTCTTCTTCTGTGGTTTTCCTAGTTCGTGATTGGTCAACTTCAGATAAATCAACAAATCGGCTCGTTCAACCGCGCACACGTCACGAATTCAAACCGATAGCTCACGAACTTTTTAGACATGTTTAAAAATGATCGGGAGGTCGGGAAGTGCTCGTCGTAAGCCACTCTGCTCGGCTCGTAATTCATCGCAAATAATACGAGCCGCGACCATACGAGCAAACGCGATTTCCACAAGATTGAAAAAAATCGCATGCGAACTCGTACGACAGCAAAAATCGCACCGTGTACGCCCGCCTTAAAAGACTGAGCTGAAAAAGTAGTTGGCATGTTTTTTTGTTTGTTTTTTGCTTTAATGACACCAGCTCCACAAGTTTGTGTAAAATCTGTTGATCATGTTGGGGGGCATCAGTGAAAGTAAATTCAAGCAAAAAAGGATTTAGACTGACCTAGATTATTTATATATATATATATATATATATATTTCTTAATTTTACATAAAAACGTTGCTGTTTACAAATCATACAACTTCTTGTTAATTTCCAGTGTTAAAGGAACAAGTCTCAGACTTTTACAACTTTTACTTCTTATCTGTTGATTCAAATCATTTAACAATTTGACATCAAAGTAACCACAATAATTACTGTAACAGTGACTAAATGACTGCTATTACAGGAATAGTGTGCAGTCATTTATAAGAAAGATGCGATCAAATCACTTATGGAGTAGCTGGTAGCTAAAATACGTCCAAAAAAAACTTACAGCGGTGTTTTGTGGAGAAAACGAGCTCAACGTCAATAGAGCATCACAGTCCCGCCCACAGCCCGAGAGAGCTCTGGTGCCGGAAGTAAATTTCCCATTCATTTCTCCAATTGACTTTCGGAAAAATCCGTATCTAAAGAGTTTTAGAGCATGTGTGAGGATAACCAGCTACGGCTGAACTCATAAGCATATAACATATCATTTCGAGTGAAAAAATTAAGAGAAAATCCAAAAAAAGTCAAAGGCACAAGACTGTGTACATATTTTCATTTCGAGCGCAGGAACTACTCATCCCATAAACCACCGCGTCTCACTGAATTCGACTGAAGCCACAACCACGAACGAGCCTTTTGAGCGACTTCCAAACATTCTTTTACTGTCTATGCTTTCAAATCTGATGACGACCGCTCGCGTGAACTTTTTCTTCCAGTGAATTTTATTTTATATAGTGAATGTAGTGAATTTACAATCGTGTAAATAAATAGTGTTTTATATAGGTATTGTGTATTGATTTTTATATTTATCATCGTGTATTTTATATATTGTGTGCATGTGTGGAAGTTGTTAACAATAACGTCAGCAACATGGTGCAGTGCTTTGTACCTGACTGCAATCACCGCTCAGTCGTCAACACATGTCGTTGCCATTACACAAATGTTCAGTAAATGCACAAAAAGGTATGCCTAGGCTAAATATTGTTTTGACAGTGGCATTTTTAAAATGCTTGATATGACTCATACCATATGAAGCCTACAGTAGCCTAGCTAAGTATATTACCAACCTCCCTGCAAAACTCTCTGTGTTTATTTTGCTGTGTTTATACTTCACCTGCATGTGGTTAGCAAACTGCTAACAACTTGCTGTAACTTCAACTTAACAACTTGACAACATTCTGTTCACTTTCAAATAGTTGGTCAACAGAATTGTGCTTTTCTGTATATGAAAATCAATGGTGTTATGTTTAAAATGTTAAAAAGAGCTCAGCTGGAGGGTACTGTAAATCTTGTTGCTGAAACCTTCTTAAAAAACCCCACCAGGGAATTTTTTTATAGGTTACTTTTATCATTTTGTATTAGCAGAAACACCTATGTCACACTGCTAAAGTATATATCCAATATGTTATCTTGTTTTGGAAGACACCCTTCCAAAACACCGCTTATACACACATCTTAAACGCGTGTTAATACCATTAATACATAGTTACTTAATCACTAAATCATGAAGACAATGGAAATCACTGATACAAATGTTGAGCCAAAACTGAAAGTGGACTTAAAATGGTAATTGCAATTGTTGCTAACTATAAGTAATAATGAATGGAACAGGTGTTGGCTATGGTCCCATGGTTCCTTAGGATATATAAAGAACCTGCATTACCCTGTGTAACACACAACAAAATGGACAACGTAACCATTAATGTGTTAGACAGCAAAGGCAATGTTGTCATGCTAACGGTTTCCAAGGACATCGCTGAAAGGAGGCAAAATGGTAAGTAAACAACATGACTGTGAAATAATTACAAGTCACCAATGATTTGTGCAAGTGTCTTATTTATCATTTATTCCCCCAGATCAAATGTTCCTTTCCTCTGTCATGGAGAAAGTATCAGCTGTTGAAACAAAAGGTACACATTTACTTAATGAACAAGAATATACAGGAAATAATTCTTGAGTGACACTGACCACATCTACAATCTTTCTCCAAACAGCTCTCCTCAGTGGCCCAGCTTGTGCTGCAAAGCTTCTCCAACCTCCTTTTCCATGTCCCACTACCTCCACTAGGTCGCCAGCACCCCAAAACCTCAGTTTTGTGAAACCACCATCCACCAGCCAGTGTCCCATTACTACCACTAGGCCCCCTGTACCACCTCCACCATCCACCAGCCAGTGTCCCATTACTACCACTAGGCTCCCTGTACCACCTCCACCATCCACCAGCCAGTGCCCCATTACTACCACTAGGCCCCCTGTACTACTTACCTCCACTGTCAAGGACCCACCACCTTCCACTGTGCAACCTGGTGCAGTGTGTGGAAACCCTTCAGCATCCATTCAACCTTCATCCCCTTCCTTCCAGTCAGACAGGCATGAATCTTAAGGTATTGCATCAAATACTGTAAGGAAGATAAATGGCAATACTGTTGTTAAATTACATAATTTTCTTTGTTGATCTACTTCTCTCCTTATCCCCTCCATTTTACAGAAATAACACATACAATGACACTATTTCTACTGGACCTTACTGTAGGGGAATTTACAGTTAAAACCCAAGGACCAGATATGTCGCAATGAAGACCAGGAGTCAGAGATGAGTTCAATTAATAATAATAATTTTACTTGAAGAAAATAGTTTGCAATTTCATCCGCAGAAGTCAGCTTCAATACTCTCGACGGAGTTCATAGGAAGCCCCCGTACAACTCAAAATCAACCACAGTTATACCCTGACAGAGGATACTAATTGCGTCAATACATAAGTCAACAAAATTCTGTTCCAAAACCTAGATAAACTGTCCAAAGACGTATATCTGATACGCTGGACACTGGCAATTGATCGTTTGTCCTGGGACTGTCTGAGCTTCTCCCTGTACAGACAGATACTAACACACATACACCGAGAACTTATCTAAAATTCAAGGCTTTCTAGCACTGGCGAGTGTCTTATCATTACGGTTGGATACACACACATAATATGTGGACATTAATCTTGAGGAAAAGAAATACAGGGTAGAACAGGATTCTTTAATATCTCATAAGTGCATATAAGGTTACACATTTCACTCTTGCCATAACTTGATTAATAGTCAAACAAGAAATCATGTAATAATATAATTAATATCAGTATGAAGGATATGGCAACTCGGCATCCACTCCTTCATTACAAGAACTCATCAGCACCTTTATTTTCGGAACAAAATGGCATAATATTGCCGGTAGCCATATCACCCTGGAGCCCAAGACCGGTTTCCCAATGAAGCTAAGCAGGGCTGAGCCTGGTCAGTACCTGGATGGGAGACCTCCTTAGAAAAACTATGTTGCTGCTGGAAGAGGTGCTAGTGAGGCCAGCAGGGGGTGCTCACCCTGTGGTCTGTGTGGGTCCTAGCACCCCAGTGTAGTGATGGGGACACTATACTGTCAACAAGCACCGTCCTTCGGATGAGATGTTAAACCGAGGTCCTGACTGTTGTCTGTGGTCATTAAAAATCCCAGGATGTCTTTTGAAAAGAGTAGAGGTGTGACCTCTGCATCCTGGCTAATTTCACCCATTGGCCTCTGACCATCATGGCCTCTTAACAATCCCCATATCTGCTGATTGGCTTCATCACTCCGTCTCCTCTCCACCAGTAAGCTGGTCTGTGGTGGGCGTTCTGGCGCAATATGGCTGCCGTCGCATCATCCAGGTGGATGCTGCACACTGGTGGTGGATGAGGAGATACCCCCTGTCTATGAAAAAGCGCATTGAGTGCCTAGAAAAGCCCTATATAAATGTAATGAATTATTATTCTATAAAAAAATACAAAACTTATTCTCACTAAAGGGCTACAACTTGTCAAGTGAGAAAATTCGAAAAAAAAACTAGCAAACATGTTAACTACTTATAAGAGAGTGAAAGACAGGCGCCGTGCAACTGGGGAAGGGAAGATCACCTGGGAGTACTATACAGTAAGTTGAAGACTGCTTTACTTTGTTTCTGAAATAACATTGTCATGTGTTACAAGACTGAAACATTGGTCATTTTCATTTTACATCCACCCCCACCAGCTAATGGATGAGTTATTTGGGTCATCAGGGATCGGTACTGCACCACCTGGCACCATTCACTCCACACCTCTGGGTTTGGAAGAGATCTCTTCCACAAGCAGGCCCACAACGTCTTCTCTTCAAGACCAGCCGGTAGGTGCTAGTATGGATGAACAGCCAGGAACTGCTACCATACAAAATGCAAACATCACAAGAAGGCAAAGACGACCACAACCCTTACAATTCCTGGACGCTTATGAAGATCATGCAGAGAGAAGGACTGCTGTGCTTGAGTCCCTGGTAAGGCCAGATCTGGAGAGATGGCGGCGACTTAAGGAGAGGTGGAGAAGGTCCTTCGGAAAAAAAGATGGTGACCAGCTTGGGAACAATTGTGGAGGAGCTAAAAAAAAAATGGGGAAAAGACAAGAGCAAATTATGCATCTATTACAGAACCCACATGAACCCCAATAAAAATATGTTTTAAAGATGTTATCTCTTTTGATTTACATTTACATTCAAATCTTTACTTTTCATCTTTTGTTTTGTATGTTAAGTATACACATACAAGTTAGATCTGGCCACAAATCTGGTCTCTATAATGACATGCATTAGTGTTGTGGGGTTGCTGGGGGTATGGTTCATCATTAACACCATCACTTACCACAACAACTTGATCACTGGGCTCTAAACAAAGATTATGCAAAATGCAGCAGGCTGAGACTGCTGAGCTGATATTAGAAATGCTTCTCATTTGCAGGTAATGGAGCCTCCTAAACTTAGATTTTAGAATGCCAAATGCATGCTCAATTACAACGCGAGCTGCATTGAGCTTTCTGTTAAAATATCTTTGCCTAGCAGACAAGTGGCCATTGTCTCAATAAGGCCTCATAAGTTGAGGCAACAAAGGGTAGGCAGAATCCCCAATTATGTGCATTCCCTGTGGAACAAGTGAATGAGGATCTTCTTCAAGAACACGACAAACTTCTGTGAAGCAAAATGCTCTGGTATCATGCCAACTCCCAGGGTGACCCACACTAATATGACAGAAGCGTCGCTGACTGTCACAAAACCCAGTTAAATTTACAGAATAAAACTGTTTCCTATTCATGTATGCTAGGGGATTATTACAGTGGGGTCTCATTATAGGAATGTGACACCCATCTACTGCACGTACAGTGTTGGGGAAACCTGCTGTGTCAAACCCTAACTTTGACATCTCCAGCCTTTGACCTCTGGGCCAGGATATGTGGTGGGCTATGTATGTTTTAATATTGTAACAAAACTCATGGAGATGCTTGGCAAGAGTGGATTTTGACATGTTAAATCTATCTGCCACCCCACGATATGACTCCTGATTCCCCAATGTCCAAAGGCAGACAAGAACACTGTTCGTGAGTGGCAGTTTGGTCTGATGTAAATTCATATACACAGGACCAAGGGTAGTGATGACATCCTGCAAAGGTAGAAAAATAGGTAATCAAGACAACATGCTAACACTTGTAATAGTTCAATGAATTTTATATTAACCAGTCCAGTACAAACCTCCACTTGTTCTCTGGAAAGCCTGAAATGACTTCTAAATTCTGAGAGACTGTAGAGAGGGACATCATCCTGCATAAAATTGGCTATTTTTGGAACCATTCTATATAGGAACAAGAGGAATTGTACTCACTATATACTACAGTACATGTAGCCTACCTGAACACACATGTAACATTAGTCAAACATTTATTATCAGTGTTTTATGTTGAATAGGGATTTTAATTAAATAATTAGTCTATACAGAAGTGTTAAAATTTGAGTAAAACTCAATTATTTATTTGTCAGAATGAGTCATTCTCTTTAATTAAACCAAAATAATAACAATTATTGTTAAAAGCCAAACAACAAGAGCTATTGATTACAAAAAACACCCATTACATCATTGCAAAGACTTTAGACTTTCGATACAGTATTTTTATTCAACATATAATTTTCAGATTTTAGGTATAGGTCTAGTAACTTTAAAGCTAAATTGATAATGTGTCTATAATTTGTTTAAAAATATACTTTTTACATTTAACCTTTACTCACCTTCGTTGCTCATCGTGCTCAATGTATTGCAAAAATAATGGATTTTCTATTGCTTCCAGCTCATCTGCGATCAAGTAAGCAAACGCCACATGATCTGCCATGACTGAAGTAATTTTAGCAAACTACCATAGACAGTAAAAGAAATGGACAGAGCGACCCCATTGGAACTCAATTGAGACAAGTGAAGCTCATTTTTAGCGATTTTTAGCACTTCCGTTTCTGACCAGGCGGGAAGGAAGTTGACCGGAAGTTGACCGGAAGGGCCATAATGTAACATAGAAGGTAATGGAGCCCTTTATACATTGTCGTGTATCTTTAGAAATAAATAATGGAGAAATTGAGTCTTTAAACGCCTCAGATGTAAAGTTATTCGCTGTCAAAGTGACGCCAAAATGAATGAGAGTCAATGGGATGCTAACGCAAGTAAAGTTCTGCTACAATGGCGGCACGCGGCCGACTTCAACTTCCGGTCGACTTCCTTCCCGACTGCAAACTACGGGAGCCACAACGTGTCCGGCTTCATATCTCCGTTGCACGCGACTACTCTCGCCGATCGGTTGCATCCAGCCGCAGCCGATGTCGAACACACCTGTTGCTTCAAATTTAGAACGAAAAGAATGTTTTGTTTAGAACGATACAAAACTAACGTTATTTATTAAAAATTAAGAACTAAATATATAATTATATATACTAAATATATACTTTGAAATACATATATTCCCTTAACATTGAAAAGTACTACTTCTACTACAACTACTAATATTTCATAAAATACCATTGTGTCAAGAATGAGCCGAGCTTCGTTAACACTACAAAACAAAACAAAAAAGTTTGTTTTAATGTGTTTCATTAAGTCTGCTTACGATTCTGATATAAGGCTCTGAGTAGTTGGATCTCCTCTTTACATGGTCTCGATAACGTTTGTCAGTTATAAAATTAATAATATAATTTTGCTGAAATGTATCAAATATAGACCTTATACGGTTTTGCTACGAGTGTGTGACTGAATGAATTTGAAGTATGCGATGCATTGTGTACAGAAATTGCTCGTCTTTGACTGCCTCCTTGTGGTCAGTCTAGGAAGAACATTTGTTTAATTTAATTAAAAATTAGTTTAATTCTGCTTGTGTAGCACTAATCAGAATACATTTTGTTCTACAGGAACTTTACACAGTGCCTTAGATAACAGCAGCATCTTTTGGTTGACAAATACTTTTCAATTAAATGCTCTTAACTGAAAAATTAAGGTGTTAGTATATAAAATGCACTGATTTATTATATATTACATATATTATAAGAATAGTAGTGCATCTTGATTTTTTCAAATCTGGTTGAACTGAATAAACTGTAATGCATTCATGGACAGAGGTTTATCCAGCCAACAACACATTACAATAAGCAAGTTGTAAAGTTATGAAGGCATGAACTAACATTACTGCAACACGACTAAAGAATATTCTGCAGCCTTTTTAAGATTTTTGAGGTGGATATTAGAAAAGTAGTTTTGAATATCCAGACTTTTGACTAATGGCACAAAGTCTTGTCCACACTGAATGTTTGATCCACTCCAGACAGGAACAGACCAACAAACATTTATATATATATATATATATATATCTACTACATTCTAATAGTATATACCAGGAGGTTTCATCAGATTTTATTTTCTTGTTAATCTAGTCACACCACCAAACAAATACATCCATTTAATCTTTTTTTATGTTTTCTAACATTTACTCGCCTTGCAACCTTCAGGTGTCACTGAAGTGTTCATTTCAGTGTTCTAAGCAACGTTAACCAATGAAGAACTTTTGTAAATGTTTAGTTTTCTTGATGGTCCTTCAAAATTAGTGTAAATATATTTGTGTGTATATTCAAGCAACTAATATTTAATTTTATAATAGATGTTTTACCAGTGCCTGTTTGCTTTAAAGGGTGAAAAAATGTCTTGCATATCATATCTCGGGACAGTCACTAATAAAAGCCTTGGGACTGTGGCATTGTTGTGATGACAACAGCATCTAAATTTTTCCTGGATTCATTGGTCACGTAGCTTATAGCCACATGGCAGAACTCGTATCCAATACTTCTGGTGAACCGAGGAACTGCCATCAAGATGAACAAGAATGCTAACAGATAGCTTAACATTTCTTGAGACTTTCCATTTCAGTTACTAGACTGAAACTACAAAACAAGATAAAAACTCAAAGCGATAAATCAAAAGGTAAGCAAAAATTTAGATAATTAAAAGCATATATCAGTGATGAAAAGAGGAAAAAAAAAAAGATTTGTGCTTTGACTATACATTAGATCCATGCAGGAACAGAATTAAATATTTCTAACAGGGTCTTGTATGTCATTCAATAATTCACACTGTAGTTTCCAACAAAAAAAAAAAAAAAAGAGAGAGAGACTTTAAATATATCAATACTTTTATTGAGTGTCATTTTGGAGTGTCTGGGTACCAGACACAAAAAAAAAAATTCAAAACCTTTAACACCTCAGCTTTCCTTTCCTGTTGCTAATGACCGGGACCTATACTGGAACATCTGTGCAACGTATTGAATATCATTTTATTAAAAAATAATAATTAAAAAAGAGAGAAAAAATTTTTCAAAAACAATACTTAACTCTGAACATTCTGCACAAGGAAAATACAATTTCAAGCACAATGCAAGCCTGATAGTTCCCTCCTCATTGTAAAATAAAGTTGAAACAAATAGTGTATATGTCTGTATGCACTGATGATCATTTGTATTTCCGTTTGCATTAGACAACTTATTTGAATTCCCTACATTTTCTAACAGAAAGGGCAAGACTAAACCAGTGGTCTGCGCATAGTTAATTTTGTAACTGTTACAAATCTCCCGTCATAATTCCGTCGGCCAGATCCTATTGTACCATCCCACCCTCATTTGCAGTTATCTTAGGATGACGTAGAGGATGCTGGGTTAATGACATCAGTGCACTGCGGTTCACAGAAAGCACCAAAGCGTCCATACACATCTTTGGCCCTGACGGCAAAATAATATGTGGATCCCGAGACAAACTGGGTCAAGGTGCACGCCATGGGCAGTGGCAGTGCCTTCACCTCCCCGATCTTCTTCCACAGTGACTGAGCCGAAGCACCAGTGCCTGATGCCGCCCCCTGGTGGTCCTGGTGATAGGCGTACAGGTGATAGGTGTCTACAGCGGCACAGTTGCGGTCGGTTTCTGCAACACACCAGGATAGGACGATCCCGTTTTGGCTCTGGACGCGGGCCAGTTTAAGTTGGGGTTGCTGCGGAGGGGACGTTTGGGCGGCCTCGGGTGGGAGACGTGCCGGTGGCGATGGTGCCAGTGGTAATGGTGGAAGAGTGGTGGAGGAAGAAGAGCTTGGACGGGATGGAGTATCCTGCGAGAACAGTAAGTGAAGGTAAGAAAGATTACAGGAGGCACTGGGTGTTAAAAATATAAATAAATGTCAAAACCATGGCCTTTGTATCTTATAGATTTTTATGGACACATACTTACCACAGAGGAACGTTGTGCTGATCGAGCTCCTGAACCAGGAAAAATATAAAACATATCAGCATACAGCTCTGAATTTCAAAAAGTAGAATAAAAGTAGAGGAAATAAATAAATAAATAAATAATTGTACTTTTCACTCACCGGCATTAGTGGTAGAGCTGACTAATGGAGGAGGCCCAGATGCACGCTGGGTAGTGATGGGGGAAACAGTGGCTTTCTGGACTCCTGTCACTGCACATCACCCACAAAAAGAGAAGATTATTAGTATAACCATTAAAAGTGCAAAAAGTGCAAGAGAATGCAAAATCTCATAACTAGGATGAGGAAAACTAGCAGTGAGACTTGGTTTGAATATTGGACTCGATGAATCCGCATAATCTGGGGCTTCATGAAACTGCTTGGTTTTAAAGTGACTTGTGTGTGAGCGGTGCTTCTTCATTCAGCGCTACACTAATAACAACAAAAATTGACTTTTATAGTTTTTACCTAACGTTAAGTAAGTAAAATTTCACTAACGTGATTGCACCTTACAATACAGAAATAAAGAGCAGATGTGTTTTACCTTGAACATCATCATCATCTTCAGTCAGATCTATCACAGAACCTTTGGGACGCCCAGTCTGTAGAAAGAGGAATACAATTTTGCACAGAACTGCACTTTTGACAAAAGTGGTATTTGCAATAACATTTGAAACATCACATCGTTTACAATAGGCCATTGTTTACCTGAGAGGGTGTTTTCGGTGTTGAGGCCTGATTATCTGTTAAATATGAGAGATTAATGAGATAACATTATGAAACAGCCCATAACATTTTTAAATAAACATTACATAATGCTATATAGCAAATAAAAGCAATGTGAGAATCATAATGCAAAAAAATAAAAATAATTAATTTATATATACACACATAACTAGTCACAATAATAAAGCTACATTTAAACAACATTTCAATGCATTTAATTAATACTGTATTATTCCATGCTTTTAATATTCATTAATTTTGTCTCATATCCCTCAATAGAAAAAAAAGAAATTACAAAATAGAATAAAGCACTTTTGGTCACACTTTATTTTAAGTTCAAATTCTCACTATTAAGAAAACATTGACTTTTGCTTCAGTAAACTCCTAATTTTTTGATCAATAGTTGGAAAGTTTAGGTATCATGTAGAATAAATGCTTTATACCTACTAATAAACAACCAATATGTTAATAATAAGCATTGCTTATAAGCAACTTGTTAATAGTGAGAATTGGTCCCTGTACTAAAGTGTTACCTCATTTTCCATTTAGCAGATATTCTATTAAAATATTCTCTCATACCTGTCTTTGAGGCCAGTGCGGAGGCCAATGGTGGACCAGCTGCAGCTGCCGCTGATCCTGTCGCCGCCGGTCCTGTGGTTCCTGGAGAAGAGGCCGCTGTAGACACTCCCACGACAGCAGCACACTGCGTAGGTGTTCGGGCTGTTGTCACAGATATCCCTGTGCTGGGTGAACTGACAGTCCCTGTGCCACCCGGATACACAGCTCTGGCTAAGGACACCACCGGAGCCGACGAGGTCGAGGAAGATGAAACAATACTGCCTGCTGGCTTTTGAAGGATGAAGGTGGTGGTAGGTGTAGTCGTCTTTGCTTTATTGTTGCTACTAACCGTAGATATTGACGACACCGGTATTAAACTGACACCACCAGCAGTACTAACCAATGCCCCACTTTGCCCATTTGCCATCGCTAAAGGCAGCTGAATCAAAAGAGGCTGAATAGACACTGACTGACCCCCTGATGTTGCTGAGGTGCTAGTCATGACCCCTGTACTGGGTCCAGTCTTAAGTAGTAGGGTGCCTGTCTGAGACTGGCCAGGCAAAGAGGTGGAGGAGGGAGTGGAGCTGGTAGTTGTGGAGATGATCTGTAGAATGGGTGCAGGAGAAGCTAATGCGGAGGAGGTTGGTGTAGTCAGTGTGGACAGAGGTTTGGGCTGGGCTGGGCTTGCTGAGTGGCGAAGGAAGTAAAAAAGAAAGAAATTATTCTAATCATTTGAGTTTATAAAGTTTTAAACTAGAATTAATAATATTGCAAGCATTTTACAAAGCTCACCAGTTGCATTAGAACCTGTGGGTGGACTGGACAGTTTGGGATCCACTGTGGTTTTAACAGTACTGTAAAGGAAGAGAAATGGTAGGGAAACATTAAAATAATGTCAATAACACAATCATTTCAAATATTATTTACTAAAGCTTTTTGAATAAAGCGCAGCACTAATATGTGCCATTTTTCTAAATTAGTCTTTGGCCAAAAGAGTGTCTAGAAGGGGTTTGTGGCTAGCTATTTTATGTTCGACCATAGTGGAAAAGATGTCGGCAAGTTTTAAGAGCAATTCACAGAAATTGCATTCCACTATGTTGCTTTTTCATTGGTTTTCTACATAAACTTTCACTAGATACACATTTTTGACCACTAAAAAAACTAAATGATTGTAATGTCTTGGAATGGAGGAAGAACAGCACAATCTTGTGAAGACGAATAGAGGTCGATATGTTTACCGTTGCGGGGTAGTCCTGTTGGTTGCATTGTTGGCCTGAGCAGCAGTGGAGGCAGCAAGAGCCTGATTAACAGAAAACAAAGTGCATTTAAAGTTTGACTAAACATTCAAAAGCACATTTGTTTGCAATTAATCAGTGAAAATGGTATTATATTTATGGAAAAGGCCCATTATTGACTTAAATCCTTATCCCATGACTCCCATATTGTTTTTCACCAAACCACTTTGACCTAATCAAGCAATAACTCTATTTTTTAGCAGTGATTCCCACTCTTACCTCTTGATTTCTCTTTGAGTTCTCTGAAGCCTGATTAGCAGCACCAAACTTTTTTGCCAGCCGGGAAATCTTGGCCTAAAATGACAACACCGTTTTATTGTTGTAAGGTTTAACAGTCCCTTTTTTTTTATGTTTTTTTATTGCATGTACAATACCATTAATTCTTGTATTTTACAAAAACTTCAAAACTCACCTGTAGTGTGTTAAAATGCTGCATCGTATTCTGTTGTTTGGTTGCATTGTCAATCTTCTCCACTCTCTCTTTCAGCTCTTTTATACTTCGGTCAAACACAGTCAACTGCAACACCCGTAACCGTTCCTCAACTAATTGCTGTACCATCTAATAGGAAAAGAGAGAGAAAAAGATTAAACAACATATGTCTGATAATCTGGAAAGTACTGGAAATCATGCTAAATTTTCTCTTTTCTTACAGAAGATTTTTTGAAGTCTATCATGAATGTTATCTACCAATATCCATTATTACAGACAATTTCCTACATTCTCCCAGAATTTTAAGGTTAGTTCACCCAAAAAGGAAAATTCTGAGAACCAATGTGTTTTGTTCTCATGTGGGAAACAAGTTGAGCTTCAGTTTACCATATGTTTATAAAAGCCTAAATTAAAGCAACCATGTCTCTCCAGAACACATCTTTATTTGTGTTCCAAACATGAGGAAACATTTTCAAAAAATATTTTATGTTCAACAGAAGAATACAGGTTTTGAACAACTAGAAGTTGAGTAAATTATGACAATGTTTTTTTTTTTGGTGAACCATCCCTGTAAGATTGATTTACTGTATTTGTCTATTTCTGTATCCCGCCAAAATGTGCCGTTGTATATAAGAGACTGCATGCTACAAATGCTGTGCTTAGAGATGAGGATTCAGGTTAAAAAATAAAATCAAATAACAAACCTTCTCCAGTTTATGGCGGCTGCCAGCACTGGCTGTGATTTTCAGCTCTAGCTGAGCCTCCAGCTCCTCACCCCCCAGCCTTGCTCGTTTTTCATCTCTCTCCTCCTTGACTTCTTTATCATCTTCATCTTTCACATCAGACAATGATCTCTTAGTACCAGCAGGAGAACTGCTGTCTGCTGTTGAGTAGAAGCAGAGGAAGAGTTTAGGCTTTAAGGTAGGGCGACTAGCTAAAGGAATGTTAGCTCATATGTTAAACTTCATGGCAGTATTATTGAGCTATAACAAATAGATCAAAACAATTATAGACTTTGGGTCTCAAAATGATCAAACTATTTCAAATCTATAGAATAAGTTTAAAGGCATAGTTCAACCATCAACAAATTCATTTAATTTACTCTTCCACATTGAACCAAAATGGTTTGACTTTTTCCAATATAAAAAACACAAAGATGTAAAAAATGTTGCAGCTTTTTTTGTCTATACAATAAGTCACTGTTTTTTGTTTTGTTTTTAAACCACCTTAACTTTAATTGTGAAAAAAAAAAAAAAAAAAAAATTATATATATATATATATATATATATATATATATATATATATATATATATATATATATATATATATATATATATATATATATATATATATATATATATATATATATATAAAACCCTTTCCTAAATTTTTGTTCCACTTAACCCATTCGGACCCTGCGTCCATTACAATGGACATCACATGTCAGCCCTTTTTTTTTTTACTTCTGGAGCATTTAACTTAGTTTAAAGCCTGCAGTCCATTAGATTGGACGCTTGTCATCCAATCAAATGGCAGTAAAGCTCTGCATGTGGTAATTTAAAAAAAAAACACTTAATTGAAGAGAAGCATGGCAGCACTTCACTCAAAGCACAGAAGTAAGCAGCATTTTCTATGGTTTTATTAACATTTATTGATATATTTGCCAGTATTTCATAGTTTGTATGTAAAATAGAGGGATTGAACTTATTAATTAAAGTTAAAAATCAATTATAGAATTGCAAGTTTTAAAGCAGGATTTTTTCAAATGTGTCTGTCCATTAGAATGGACAGTGGGTTCAAACGTCTGTTACTGAAATCACATGTCCTGTAATGCTGATTGAAATTTCTTATATATAAAAAAATCTGTATCACAGTACTAATACATTTTTTAAACTATTTCATATGCAGAATATACAGTTCTTGAAGTTCTTGAAAATATAGCTGATGGAAAATCTCAGATGTTGATTTTATGTGGAGTGATGAGGAAGATGGAAATGCAGATGGAAATGCAGATGATGCTAGATCTCCAACAATTGGTGAGTGTAGAATGAAAATTAGGGATAGTTAGTTAAGACGTTTCATACAATTAGATGTCCCTACATGTATTGAATAGTTTTATTTGATATACAGTTTCATTTATTTCCTGTAAAAATAAATTACACTATAAAACTTGTATGAAGTTGTTTTGTAAGGGACAGTTTTCGGTAATAATTTCAGGGGAGGACAGAGATGAGCCACCACCAGTAGTAGAGGAAGAAATTGAGATTGAGGCAGAGGAAGGTCAGGATCAAGAAGACAGAGAAGATTATGAGCATGAGCATGAGGCAGATGTAGAACCTGGTGATGATCCTTTTACAAATATCACAAAAAAGAGTGATATTCAGTGGCGTCGTCACACCTGCTTTACCCCAGTAGAAACAACATGGGAAAGTCCCACCAGTGACCCCCCTGAGCCACTAACACCATACGGCTACTTTTAGCAGTATGTTCCAAGTCAGATGTTTGAGCTGATGAGCACAATGACCAATATATATGCAGAGCAAAATGGAGTCAGGGGGTATAAACATGCCTCAGCTTCTGAGATTGAAGTCCTTGTCGGTCTACATATGGCAATGGGAGTTCTTGGTCTTCCAAGAGTGAGAATGTACTGGTCTTCCAGTATCAATATTGGAATTTTCACGGAAACCATGTCTCGAGATCGTTTTTTTCAACTCCGCTCCAACCTGCATGTTGTAAACAACCATGAGAGGCCTCCTGGAGACACTGATGTTTTCTTCAAGGTCAGACCAATCTATGAGTCCATAAGGAAACGCTGTCTGCAGCTACAACTGGAGGAAGATCTCTGTATTGATGAGCAGATTGTGCCTTTCAGAGGAACACTCTCTGTGATCCAGTATATCAAAGGGAAACCTACTCCATGGGGAGTGAAGATCTATTTCCTCTGTGGCAAAAGTGGGCTTGCTTATGATTTCCTCATCTATCAAGGTGCCACAACAGAGCTTTCTGAGAAAAGCAAAAATATTCTAGGGCATGGAGCTTCTGTTGTCTTCCACCTGTGCCAGAGAATTCAGAATCCCAACCACAAGCTCTTTTTTGACAACTACTTCACCACCTACAATATCCTTGAAGTTCTTGCAGAAAAGAAAATCCATGCTGCTGGAACAGCAAGGCTTTGCCGCTTTGCAAATCCACCACTGAAGCCAGACAAGGAAATGTCTAAGAAAACGCGGGGAAACCATGATGAAGTTATAAGTAGGGATGGAAAAGTTGTTCTAGTGAAGTGGTTTGATAACCGCTCTGTTGTACTGGCCTCCAACTTTGTTGGTGTTGGAGATGAAGACGAAATTGAGAGGTGGGATAAGAAAGAGAGGCAGTATGTGAAGATCAAGCGTCCAGAGGTTGTGAAGAAATACAACAAGGCCATGGGAGGGGTGGACAAGCTTGATCAGCTAATCAGCCTGTACAGGATTGATATCAAGTCCCGCAAATGGCCACTGCGCATGATTACTCATGCTTTTGATGTTGCTGTAGTGAACAGCTGGCTTGAGTTTCGCAGGGACAATGAATCCAAAGGAACTCAGCCACAGAAAATCATGGATCTCCTTGAATTCAAAATGAATGTGGCCGAAGTGCTTGTGCGTTCTGGGAAGCCACAGGGTTCAAAAAAACGAGGGAGGCCAAGCAATTCTGACGTAGCCAGTACCTCTCAAACTCCACATGAAGAAGCTGGACAAAAGAGAGGGGCAAGGGAATGGCGGCCAGTTCTTGAAGTCCAAAAAGATATGGTTGACCACCTGCCAAATTATGATGCAAAAAAAGAAGCAACAAGATGCAAATTGGAAGGTTGTTCTGGGAAAACACATGTCTTCTGTGATAAGTGCAAGGTGCACTACTGCTTTGTGTCACAGAGAAATTGTTTCAAAGATGCACACAGGAAATGACTCTAAATTGATTGATTGATTCCTATGTTAATTTTGTTATGAATAACACATGGGCAATTAAGGTTTAAATGTTATACTGTTCAAGTTTTTGACCTTGAGAAGAAGCTTAGAGTGTAGACCAACAATTTTTATGTTTATTATTGTTTTTCATAATGGTACATTTTTGTGAAGTACCCCTGTTTTGACCAGACGTCCATTGAAATGGACAAAAAAAATTACTATTAAAGATTATTGAAATTTGTAATATTTGTGTTTGGTCTCATTTATAGAAGCCTCATGAGCTGGGAAAATGTACTTTTATATTTTTCAGAAACTTGAAACATAATTCAGGTCTGAAGGGGTTAAGCAAGTCATATAGGTTTGGAACAACATGAGGGTGAGTAAATGTACACATTTTATTATTATTATTATTTCTTTTTTGAGCAAACCATTCCTCTACTAAATGATTGCAAAATAATTGATCTCCAATTGCCTGAAAGTCTTTTACAAGATTATTTGATAAAAAAATAAAAAAATAAAATCGGGAAGCTCATATTTTACTTCTCTGATTTAAGTTTTTACATGAGAACATTTTTTACCGTCTCCACAAATGAACTATACAGGAATGCAAGAGTGACAATTAATATCTGACCTCCCTGAAATTATCGACCGACCAGTAGTTTGCAGGCAGGTTGATTTTCTAGACATTCTCACCTCCTGCTTTCTCAGAAGTGCCTTTTTTGTCTTTTTGGTCCTCTTTCTCATCATCTTCATTCATCTTCTCCTCACTACTGTCTTTGTTTTCATCTTTGTCTGCTTGGATTTCATCCTCTTCGCTTAAGCACAGAAATCCTTCTTTAACCTCTGGATCACAATTCAACCCAGAGGGGGAAGCAGAAAGAGAAGAGGAGGAACTTTTATTGCTTGTCTCCTTTTTCTCTTCTGCGGCCACAAGGGGGTCGTCAATATCCATAGAAGGCGAGGTAGTTTGTGTGTTGGGTGGAGAAGGGGATCGAGAGAGGGTGAAAGATGGAGTAGGGGAACAGCGAGCAGAATCAGGGGCAGGTGACATCAATTTGGTCTCTTTATGATTCAAGTCTTTCTCCTGGACTTCCTCTTTCTTGGTGTGGGCGCCATTCACCAGTGGTGTCTGAGGTCGTGAGGAGGAAGATGAGTAAGAGGCAGAGCAGGAGGAGGTGGTTGTCAAGGTGGTGTGCAGAGCTTCCAGTTGCTGCCGGTCGCTCATCTTCATCGTTTTCCGTGCACGAAAGATTTTCTTCTGAGGTTCCTCTGGTACAGCTACTTCCATTTTCACCTGTGGAAAAACGGTTGGAGGATATGGTCAAACAAATGTTTTATATCCTAAACAGGCTAGTTAGCTAAACTCCATCCAGTACTCAACACATCTGATTAATCTGACCGAGTACAAGTGCCTGCAACTGAAGTGTGGCCACAAGGTGTCACTGTCACTCATCTAAATGCCATTTCCTGCTGTTCTAGAATTTTCTCTTGGCCTCCATCACAAAAGCTTTCTTTAACTGTAACAAAACAGTAGCCACATCCCTGGGCTTTGACTTTGGCTAAACTATTATCAAAAAATATATATTCAAAGTAAAAGTACTAAACTGTTTAGATCTGTTTGCCCACCCTATCAGTCTGAGCTGAAGCACCTTTCTGATTAACAAGTCCACAAACCACCCGGAATCTGTTGTGAATGAAGTTGAAACTAACATAAACCAACAATCTTCTTCAGTTCAATTGACATAAGTAGCGAGTTGGTAGGGCCTTAACAGTCAGCAGTGCATTTGATTTCAGAATACTGAGAGGGACAGCAGACTTTGTGTCCTCCCCCTCAACGTGATTGGTGCAATTCTTAACCAATGAGAGCAGCAGTCTACAGAATCTGCTAGGGACAAGAGGAGTTCATTATATAACGCAGATTTCAAAAGCTACTACTGGACCAAACCTAGACTAGTACTTCAGTCTGTGTCAATTACAAAAAGAAATTAGTTTGTCTTACCAGGCTTCTGTGATGTCTCGTACTTTCCTGTTCACGGATTTGGAAGCCAGTCGCATGAGGATCCTAAAAAAATATAAATTTTAATATTACGTTTTTAAATATAGTAAGACATTCTTTTGCACATATCCAAACTCATTTCTGCTGCATGACTTGGATCCATTTAACTATTAGTTCTTCAACTGAAAACCTGATCCAAACATCCTTCAGTTCCTGTTTAGTACAGCTCCCTCATGTTTTAACTAGTTGTTCTCAAAATGTTATTTGATCATTACAGATTTAAGGTACTTCACAGGAGTTCTGACAAAATACTTTGTTATCTAGTAATCTAGTCGACATACTTCGTTAATTCTAGGAGTATAGCTTACAATCCATGCTGAATCTGCAACCAAGTATGTATAGAGAAACAAAAAAACTTGAGCTAAAAAAGAAACCTCATTAAGCTGGCGACATCATGTAAGTACAAGTAGATAACACTTATTTCAGAAAAGAATCAGTACATCACACAATATTAGATACAGAGGTACATTGCGATTTGTTATGTTAAGTCAAGGTAATATTAAAAACACTTGCAAACTAAAGAGACCGAATATTACAGAAAGACAGGTATTTAAGAATAATTTATAGTATGGTGGTGTACTCTTTTATTTCTCTCAGAGCTAAAATAGTACACAAAGAATAGCCACCTGGCATAGATCTTAATTATAAACTCATGATGTGATACACAAAAATTAGTCAAGCCTAAAAATAGTGGTACTTGAGCATCAAACGCTAAAACTGTTCTGAAGATGACACCTGTCAGCCAGAACAAACAGATATAAATCAGAATACAGTAAAACTCAAAATAAATACATATTTACAATAAGTTGCTAGCACTGAAATTAATTTGCTATTAGCATCAAAGCACCTTCCTGGATGCAAACAATTAATCTGTCTTTATTTAATTCTAATGCTTATCTAATTCTGCAACTTTAGTTTAGTTAATCTCATCTCAGCTTCTTACTACACATCCCATAAAAATATCTTGCAAAGATCTGCCAGCATAAATCCACAGGACGTCGCATTGCTACAACAATCATCATCCTAGCAGGTGTAAATGACGTGGCTTCTGTATATGCCAAAATCTCATCCTCCTGGACCATTTGCAACACCTGTCAAGAGCCATTCCTCAGGGGTTTGGTATCTATGACAACAATGAAAAAGATCTCTACGCATCTCAATTGAAGGTTTTATAGCTTTGACTGATTTTCCATCCTAAACATCACAAACTACTCAGGAGCAAGGAGCAAGAGCAGAGTCAGGAGCAAGACTGTACAAGACACAAATGAAGGTGTCAAGTCAGTTGAAGAGAGATGGCAAATTGAGGTTCCATTAGTAACCCATAAGAAAAACAAGTAACATTTTCATATTCCAACATGTCATCCACCCAAAAAGAACAGACAAATGTGACAAAAACTAATCAGTAATAAAATGCAGCTCTGTATTCCTACATCTCCTCAGTTTTAGGTCCATAAAAAGGACATTCATTTTATAAAAATGGCTGCTAGCTTCTGGAGAGCTTGTTCTAATGTTGATCACCACGCACAGCCTTAATGTGGCCCTCCCCCACCCCAACTGTAAACATAAGCACTGAGGTTCCCGCTCGCTGCAAAATGATCGCCAGAGCTGCGGTGTAAAGCCAGGCTCAGTTCCACATTACTCCTTCTGAGGCTCAGACCTGAATCCACAGAATCTGTGGTCACTTTCAACCAAAGCTGATTTCAGAAACAACCTCTTGCGGATTGCCAGTAAAGAACTGTTCGCGTAGCAAATGCCTTACGTCGTCTTGAACACAAGTTACAAGGTCGATAACTGTCTGATACTTGAAATCATTTCTATGGTAAGCTAACAAAAAAAATTGTTAAACCTAAACTAAGATTAAATTAAATCGTTAAATTAAATCGTTCCTAGCAAAAAGCATTAAATATGAAAATATCGCAAAGAATCACGTTCGTTTACAGATTACACGCAATCAGCACTTCCGAAAACCCAAAGCATTAATCAAATTTTCAAGTTGAATGCAAAGTAGATGATCCCAATCATGTCAATATTGCAAAATTCTCACGAACAGCCAAAACAAACGCAAAAATAAAATCGCAAAAATGTCAACGTCCACAATAATACAAAAAGATGAACTTAGAATTCATGTAAAAAAAATCCAGCAAAAAGTCCATTAATCTAGAGTAAACACTACTTGATATGAATTTAAAAAATACAAAAATAAATAAAATGTGTTATCAGGAACCAAAACAGCTCAAAAACAACCTTGAGGTGTAGTCTTCAGGAGTAGGCCTTGATTAGTAGTGAGCGCGAAAAAACAGGAGCATGCCTAGTTCCCAACTAGCTCAAAAGCACACACAACACAGAAAAGAGGAACAGAGAGAGACAGAGAGAACGGGAGGGGGAAGGGATCGTGTGCCGAGAGGCGGAGCACATTCTTTGTAAGGTGTTGGCTGTAACAAGAAAAAAAACTGTGTAGCTACACACAATTGTAGCGTTACAACCAACAGGACAGCATTATATGAAACAAAAGGTCACTTTTTGACTCATGATGAAACTGTGAGATGATTCATCACCTCATAAAAACTCACTGATTGACCAGCGGTATTTTTAAAACCTGAAGAAGGTGTTCTAAAGTATGGCATTCAACTAAAGACCTTTATAAATCAGAGTAAAATAAAGAATCTAAAGAATAAAAACCTCAGCAGCAAGAAAGAAAAACTGCCAAGTGCTGAAAAGCACAACCTGCCCCTCCCCCACTGCTGCAGGCACAGAGAAAACAGGGTGGAAAATTACTGCGATGTGGATCGTACCATTTCTTCAGAGGAGGGGTGTCTCACATGCACCACTAGGTGTCAACAAGAGTGAGCTCAGCAAAATTTAATCTGCTCTGCTTTTTAAAAATACACTAAGTGACAAATTGTCCATATGGATTTTTTTTAATCCATATTTTTCAATGAATAACTAACTTTACAGCACAGACATCTTTTGGCTGTAGCTTTGCACAGAACAGGATAATGAGGTAAAAGGTCAAAATGTCACCACATACAACTGTAGATAACTTCTGACAACAAAATGAGCTAGTGGCTATCATCTTCGATATATAATGCCAGACAATTAAGCTGTTTAGCATATCTGATCACTTCTAACTATTTCTTCTTACAAAAAGAGGCGTCACATTAAATCGCTCACAGCTCATAAGCATTTCACACCTCTGCAGAAATTTGTGAGTAACTTTTGAGTAAAAACGCATATTTAATTCTGTGTCAATTTAGGATATTCTTGTGAGTTATTTCTAAAGGCAAGCTGATTAAATGGGAAACGAATCCCTATAATATTCTTTTTATTGTTTTCCTAGTAAAGGGTCATTTGTAAAACTAGCCTGAAAGCCAGACTAAAAGTCAGCAAACTACCTTTTTTTATTAGAAGTAGCAGATAGTGTATGTGCGTCGACACATTTAACTCTAGCGTTCATGTGGTTCACGTTTCCCCATCCTTTCCTGTCATCTCTCTACTGTGCCTATAAATAAAAGCTACTAGGACATAAAAAGCCTACATTAAGGCCATGAGAACAAAGCAAGGGACCTTCCTTATAGAAACAAATCAATTCTAGTTCAAATGGCTGATATGTCCACTGTCAATTTCCAAACAAGTCTTAAATTAGAAAAGAAAAGTAAAACCCTTACGAAATTTGTTGCAACTGATTGAGTTCCTAACAGACAGTAAATACTGATTAGTTTCCACATACTCAGGTTTCCGAACATAGTGTCCTAACCAGACGTGACAAGATCAAACCGCTCTTCCACATTAATCTGCACTTCTGTCTTAGCCATGACAAGTTATACTGTATTTTGCCAGTCTCTTGGTTTCCTTTTTTATGCATATTATCAGGTAGCTCCGCCCTTTTACAGAAAAATCTGATTAGGGCTGCACAATTAATTGAAATGGAATCAAAATCGTGATTTTCATGCATATCTTTCAGTGAAGTAAATCTCCACCCGAAGGCCAGAGGGCGCTCTTGCACTGAAAATCCAAATATGCACTGAAGAAGAAACCCATGAAATGCTCCCCGGGTGCCGCAGCATAAATGGCTGCCCACTGCTCCGGGTGTGTTCACTGCTGTCTGTGTGCACTTTGGATGGGATAAATGCAGAGCACGAGTTCTGAGTATGGGTCACCATACTTGGTTGAATGTCACGTCACTTTCTTTTTCAAAATGAACCCAATACTTACCAGGTACATCCTATGATCATGAGATAACGCAACCACGTCTAGCCAACTCAACTCAAGGAACACCCCCAAGTGTTAATGGAAGGGAAAGAGTTCTTTGCTCAACCTATCATGCATGCAAACGTGTTGACTTCTACACTTCAGGTGCAGTCGTGGCCTAATGGTTGGAGCATGGGTGCCCAAACATGGTCCTGGAGGACCGGTGTCCTGCAGAGTTTAGCTCCAACTTGCCTCAACACACCTACCAGGAAGTCTTTAATATACCTAGTAAGAGCTTGATTAGCTGGTTAAGGTGTGTCTAATGGTGCTTTTTTCCACTGCGTGGTACGACTCGGCTTGGTACAGCATGGCTTGACTCGGCTCAGTTTGCGTTTCCACTGCAGTTTAGTACTGCGTGGGTGGGATTATTCACATGTCGTTATTGTTGCGCCACCTCTACTGACACGACTCGTGAAAAACGTTTTCATTCCGCGTTGCTCCATCAAGCTCTTGCTGGATCCGCTCCTCTGCTATCAATGAGAGGAACGTCTGTACTTCCTCAACAGACAACAAAACAGCCTTTTTTGGGTTGTTAAAAAAGGTGCGCTCGTTCAAAATAGTTGTGTTCGCTCCGTTGGCTGTGCCGATTTAGATCTTGCAGTTCTTTTTTGTGTTGCAAATTCCGTGACGCAGGTAGTGAAGATTCTCTCTGGCCAATCCGTTATCAGCTGAGTTTACATGTCACGTTTTGGTAATGGTATGGTTCACTTGGAACCTCAAGCAAAGTGGTACTAAAAAAAGTACCAGGTACTGTGCCCAGTGGAAAACCCCCCCAAAAGTGAACCATACAAAACCGTACCATGCCATGCAGTGGAAAAGCACCATAATTGGGGTAGGATCTAAACCAGGGGTGCCAAACCCTGCTCCTGGCAATTGACTGTCCTGCAAAGTTTGCTCCAATCCTAATCAAACACACCTGAAGCAAATAATTAAAGGTCTTCAGGCACTTAAAAATTAAAGGCAGATGTGTTTGATTAGGGTTGGAGCCAAACTCTGCAGGAAAGTCGATCGCCAGGAGTAGGGTTGGGCACCCCTGAACTAAACTCTGCAGGACACCATCCCTCCAGGACTGAGTCTGGGCACCCCTGGGTTACAGAGTCAGACTTGTAACCCAAAGGTCACAGGCTCAAGTCTCAGTTCCAGCAGGGATTGTAGGTGAGGGGAGTGAATGTGAAGTGAAGTGACATTCAGCCAAGTATGGTGACCCATACTCAGAATTTGTGCTCTGCATTTAACCCATCCGAAATGCACACACACAGAGCAGTGAACACACACACACACACTGTGAGCACACACCCGGAGCAGTGGGCAGCCATTTATGCTGCGGCGCCCGGGGAGCAGTTGGGGGTTCGATGCCTTGCTCAAGGGCACCTAAGTCGTGGTATTGAAGGTGGAGAGTAGGTGATTGTAGGTGAGGGGAGTGAATGTACAATACTCTCTTCCACCTTCAATAACACGACTGAGGTGAGACTCTTGAGCAAGGCACCAAACCCCCAACTGCTCCCTGGGCGCTGAAGCAAAAATTGCTGTCCACACACAAAAAGTGTAAAATGGGAAAGGGAAAGAAGTTCTTTCATTTTACTGGTGAGACTCTGTGAGAACAGTCACTCCTCTCCCACCGCTGAAGAATGTGCAGTCATAACAGTATATTTATTTAAAAAAAAGACATGACATGGATCATACTATAACTAAAAGGGGTGTGGAGATGTAGAACTTTGAATACAAGGAAGTCTGTGACAACTTAAAAGAATTCAATCAATTCAAAAATTCATGTAATTATATACCAATGTTCCTCATGTCTGATGAAGCCCTTGAATGCAGCAGAACACCAATATTTTAAATCAGAAAAATCTGAAGCTCTACATTTTCATATGGAGGAAGTTAGGTGCCTTTTCATAAAGCATAGTCACATGAGAATAAAAAAGGAGAATAATACTGCAGCTATGATGAGAACAATAAAGAAACTGTGCTGTCAGGGTGTAAAATTAGATTCATTCTCTCCATTGTTTTCATTGCTCTCTATGGTTTTGCACTAGCCTAAGCTGTATACCACATATTTACACTGCTATCACTTTTCTGGCATTTTTGATTTCTTATTACAGCACTGCTAATATTGCTGGGTACATATAACTATCGGCTTGTGTTTTATTCTAATTAAATGTATTAGCATAAGATACTTTTTTCCATTATATTTTTATTCCAGTTAAAAATATTTTGTTCACAAGACCCTAGCATCTATCCTTAAAAATGTATTCCGAAAACTGATTTGATATAGCTTTGAGAAAAAAAAATTGTTTTAATGAAGAGAACAAACTATATTCCAAAAACCCGTAGCCACACAACTAATGTTCATCCTTTGCTCTTCATTAAACTATATTAGCACCATATAAACTCCCTTCATTAGTGAAAAGGGGATTTTATTCTGAACAAAGTCACTTAAAACCACATCATGCCTTAATAGCGATTTTCTAAGTAGGTTCACAAGCACCTGAGAGAATGTAGCGCAAGTATAAGTACAGACGAACGGCAACGGAAAATGTAATATTTACAACAGTGAGTGCCACTGGTGAAATAATAACGACCTGAATCCATCTCAAAACCCTCAATTCACAACAACTGTTTGTATAAAAACCACTTCCTCTAGCAACAAATTTATGAACAGCCTGCTAACAACAGACAGGACTGGCAGCAACAGGCTGCAACCAGTTGAGACGAGTTTACACCTCACAGATCTCTCATGGGTCTAAAAACACTTGGGAGGATTCAGGTAAAGCAATTAAACTAATCAGGTTGTCAATTTTTTCTTATAAATGAACTGATTCTCAGTTTCCTATATAGACTTTGCTCAGCACTTTCAAAACTACTAAAATTGCCGTTCAGATGCGTGAAATGGAAAATATTTCAGGCAATGGAGCTTAAACTCTTCTTAGAATAACAGGAACCATACACAGACTTATAGCAACCTAGCTTCAAATTCCCCTCCTCCTCTCTGCCATTTTACACTTGCAGCTCTACACTGCAATAACACAACATGGCCACCAGCTCGGCTTCTGGCAAGCTTAACAACTGCAGTTGTACTATTCACGTGATGTAAACCGGAATAGGCGATAAAATTTAAATTTAGTGGATTGATTTCACAACTTGCATAGAGCATGCATTTGACTCTGTCTGGTTCCTAACACTGTAGCTGTTTCCAGTAGCTGATTTTCTCACGTAAAAAAAGCCGGCTTTCAATCAATCCTCACGAGGGTTTCACCAACGATGTCTTCCATCAACCAAGGCTTTGAATCCCACAAAGCAACCTAATGTGATAAAATAGAGGTGACCTTGTCTTCTTCTGTGCCTTCTGGCCAGTGTAAGGATTTTTCTATTGACACGTCTGGTACGTGTTGCTCCTCTATGCGGTTTTATCATCAGTCTTCTGGTTTTGCTTCATTCTGGTGCACTGGAGTCCATTGCTTTTATAGGTACTCTTCAATCCACGTATTCCTTGTCTTCGACAACTTGTGCTTGATGAGTCAGTTATAGAACAGCATTCTCTACACATTAATTATGCATGGGTGGGCTAATCTATTTAGTATTCATCAAAGAAAAGGCCTGTTAGCTCTACTACAAAGGTGCTCAATCCTACTACAGATTTACCTTTGTGCAGATTTGGTTTTGAAGATTCTGATTGGTTCCAAAAAAGGACCTGAACCAGCTAATCATGCTCCTCAGGATGTAAATTACCACAGGTGAGTTAATAGAAGGTGGGACCTAAATTCAGATGAAAGGAAAATCTCAGGACTGAGTACCCCTGAACCACAAATAAACTGGTTAACAATCAACAAAGACTTTTAGCACATAAGTTAGACACTTATCAATATCATGTGATGTAGTCAAATACGCATTCTCTAAACAAAAACAAAAGAAAATGCTAACACTTTTCCGCTAATGAAAACAAAAATCGCAATCTAGTAACAAACCAAACATTCACAAAAACATTTTAATGAAAAGAAACAAAAGACAGGAAGACAGAGAGCTGGGAGCTTACACTGCTATCCTCAAATGCAGGCCACCTTCTGCTTGGAGGAGAAATCTGCAAGCGTGACTAGCCTCCGTATGATCAAAAGCCTAGCAGTAAAACTGAACACTGGGGGAGGGGCAGAGCTAGGGCTGTACCATGGATTTTACAGGGGTGCTAATTTTATTTATGTTAATAAATATTAAAACACTAATATACAGAGTTTGACACTGACAAATAAACTATACTAGCCTGATAACTCAGAATGAACAAAACAAGTTTGTTCTCTTAGCAAGTCAATTTATTCAGGGTTTACTTTTAGATTTGGCATAGACAAACATACATGTTTTGAAACAGAATTGACACTTAAAACTTCAAAAATACATTAGGTCTTAACATATCAAACTAGCTGAAATTAGTTCTAGAGCACAGTCACACTGCAGTGTAGCTCCACCCTCTCGCTGCAAAATAACAGCAGAGCAGACAATGGAAAATTACTGGGGAGTATGGATCATACCATTATATGGGCTGACAGGGGGAGACACTCCTAACTTGGACATTACAACTGTCTGAGTTCCAAACATACACTAACTACAGGTCATTTCCATCGGAACTCCCAACTAATCAGAGGGTTTTTATGTATGCCAAACAGCAGTGAGAGCCAATCAGAGCCAACTGGGTGCTGAAATCTATACACAGTAATTTTTTTAAATCTAAAAATACAAATAATTCATTAAATGAATCTGCAATGCAGCGGTTCTCAACTATAGCCCATGATTAGTCATGACTCAAGCACGTCTAGGCACCTTTCCTCAAAAAGCACACAAAGAATAAATGGAGGGGGGAGGGGAGCATTGGTTGTGCTCTACCATGTTTGTATTTGTCTTTTATATAAAGGATTAATAATGTAATAATATTGCTTTTCTAGTGTAGAAGATAAAATGTTAGAAGAGAGATTTTATATATATATATATATTATATATCTGACAGACCTTGCCATCATTGAACAAGCAAAAAGACAAACTCTTCAAAATAACTCCACGCTTTCTATTAAATTGCCCATTGCAAAAAAAAAGGCACAAAAATATTGGTCATATTTTAGTGTATATAAAAATCATGAATAAAAATATACTCTTTGATCCTGCATAACATGCGGTAAAAACTGTAGTATAATAGGCAAGGAATGCACTAGTTCCAAAAAGAGGGGTGTGTTCATAGTCCTTTGCATACAAAAGGAAGAACATGTTAAAACTGCCTAAATTTTCATACAATCATGATTTAATTTTAGTGTATTGCTGCATTCACAGATCAGTTTACATCTGAATAGAGGCATATGCCAACCTGCATCTCAACAGCTAGGAATTTGGCAATTCCTGTGTAGCACTAGCTGTCAGAATTGCTAGTCGGATTGTTTACCACAATAGTTTCAATATTTAGGATCGAGCTTTCAGGGTGAGTTTTGAGCCTATATATCCATTTCAAAATAGTACAAATTCACAAATGACAAAAATAATTCATTTGAAATTTCAGTAAATTACTGCCTAAGTGCCTGTATCTGTATTTTGTTTTTCATACGAATTCAGGACAAGTGTTTTTGATTTCTCTAGATGAAGCCCCACATGCTTATTTTACCCTGCCTAATAAGCCACAGATTCTTCTGCACCGCTAATCAGAGGCAGCGACGCACTGCTGAATCTACAGCACTACGGCAGGAAAAAATTATAGTTGAGCTGAGTTTTGAGCTTACAATCTGAAGCGAATGTGAAGAGAAAGACCAAGAACTGCCAAATGCAAATACTATAGAGACAAAATCAACATCTTTCTACTGCATGATTCTCGCTGACTGCACCGGAAACATTGCAGTCTGATGTGTGAACGAATGACTACGTGCCGCTTCTTTGTAATGAAGCAAACATTTTCGTTTCAAACTTGAGTTATCAGGTTGAATCGGTCTAATGACTCACTTGATGAATTAACATCTGACTGACTTAATGACTCATTGTCAAGTAAGACATGTCCAACTCAGAATTACCAGAGAATGGAATTGACTTCACATGACAAACAATATCAGGTTCTGTGTTGGCATCTCAGTACACACATGTTACTGGAGTAGATTCCAGCTCAGTTACTCAATATTGTACATTAGCCAGGTGATTACAGTTTAAGTCAGAATATAAATATCAAAATCTTTGCATTTGAAAATTGGCCGTTATTGCTGTTCGGAATTTTTTTTTGTTTTCCTAGGGAAACCACAGTGTATGTGCTCATTGAGCCACTGGCAAAGTAACCATGAATAATTTGACCCATGAGAAACTGTGCTGATCTAGCTACACAAAAACATAACTTACATTACATTACAAAAAAATGTATAAAATGTCTAAATCGTTTTTCTTATTTTTTACATGGAAATGAAATAAAGACAAAAGTAGGCAGCAATAAGCAACATAAAAAAATAAAAATGTATACCATGCTTAAAAGATCTCTTTTTAGAAGATCTCATTTTGCTAAAGTTTGAGGAAATAAGAGTGACAGATCTACAACGCGTTTATAAGATTTTGGATAATATTGGTGTACATTATTTGTTGGCCTCTTATTTTGCATACTAAAATGTAATTTTGTAAAGTTTATTTGTTATTGATTTTTGACTTTAGGTACTGTGTGACTACTAATATTCTATTCTTGGTGGCTCATTAAGAGTCTGTTTAAATTATTAAATTAAGTTAAATTAGTTGCTTTTAAGAAAAACATCTAAATCAATAAATACAAATATTATGTAAATGTTGTGGCATTTGGAAGTGTACAATAATATATAACAGAAATTCTTAAATGCATTTTAACCACTATTGAAAACAGATTACTAAATCTGTATATAACAATGACAGCTGAAACATCACTGCAAAATTATTTGCTGCCAACATGAAAAACAATCTGGGCCAATCTTGACCGAGAAGGGCCCAAGTTCTTGACCCAAGTTCCCCAATGGAATGTCCCATTTTCTAAGTTGCAGGGGCAGCACAAAGGAGGAGCTAATCCATACCAAAAATAAAATGCAAAGAGGGCTACTAGTGAAATAGGTACAAACATAACCTGAATTCTTCATAAAATCTAACATTTCAAAACAGCTTTCCTCTTGTAATGCTACTGTATGTGCAGTCTACTAATCACAGACGCAACCTGCAGAAACTAGCTGAAACCAGTTTAGACTCGCTTGGCTGTGGGTTGTATGTCATAGATCTCTATCACATGTGCCAGTCTAAACCACGTTCTGGTAGCATAAGTAAATTAACCAGCAGTTTAAAGTACCAGATTGAATTTTATATTAAACTAATCTAGAATTTCCTTATTGTGTGATGAATTGCTATGTTCAAAAACCCACAGAATTAACATACAAGTGCTTGAAATGAAATATTTAATGGGTTAAAGCCTATAAAATCCTTCCAGAATTGCTTGAACCAAACATGGCACAACAACAGTAATCCTTGCACGCTGCAGGCAGCACTCACAGTGAGGTCGCTTTAAGAACCCTTCCCCCACTCTGCCATTTTATACTGGCAGCTCAGCACTGCAATGACACAACATGGCCACCAGCTCGGCTGTTGTCAAGCTAAAAAAAACAACAACAAAGAAAAAACGAAGTTGCTCAAATCACAGGAAGAAATTACTAAATTAAAACAAAGTGGCCCAGTTTCATGGCTGCTTGATGTAGTGTTTCTTCATGTCTAACTCTACTGGTTCCTCACGTCAAGATATGTCGAGCAGTTCGTCCACACAGAAGCAGAAATTCTTGCTTTTAATATTTAATTGAAATTTTTATTCATGCTTGATTATCAAGTGTGTTCAGTCATTCAAGTCTCGTTACCCCACCAAATGACATCAGGTAGTTTTCTGGATAACAAAGATGGTATCCATTGACACATCAGGTGGGGGCTGCTTCTGGGATTATCAGAGAATACTTCAGTCTTCTGGCTTTGCTTCATCCTTCTGCACTGGAGTATTAATGGAACACTTTTAAAGGGTTGTCTCTTCAATCCATCCAGGTGTGTTCCCCACATTCAACACCTTGTGCACAGCGAGTGATAGTTATGGAGTAGCAGCAATGTCTACTGACATTATTATTACTTGTATTGCATTGGGTTATTATAAAAACATTACATCAATGATTATCAATGCAAGTCGTTTTTATAATTTTTTTTATTTATTTATTGTTACTTCACTAAAAACTA
Organism: Carassius carassius; assembly: GCF_963082965.1. Lineage (NCBI taxonomy): Eukaryota > Metazoa > Chordata > Actinopteri > Cypriniformes > Cyprinidae > Carassius > Carassius carassius. Next base: position 31,835,219 of record NC_081760.1, read on the forward strand.
GTTTTGAGTTTACAGCTAACTGATCCATAGTTAACAATAATTTTAAAATTTATGTGCAGCTTTACCGCTTTCAGTACAGACAAGCTGTAACACAGGGGTGCTCAATTTCACTCAATCCTTTGGTTCCTCAAATCTTGCCCTGGAGGGCCAATGCGCTACAAAGTTTATTTCCAACCTGATAAAACTCACCTACCTGTGATTTTCTAATGATCCTGAAGACATTGATTAGTATGCTCAGGTTTGTTTGATAATGGATAGAGCTAAACTCTGCAGGAAAGTGGATCTCGTGGGCCAGATCTGAGGATCTATGGGCCTAGTCTACTATAATTTATTTCGGCCTCTAAACAAGCGCACAAGGAAGCTAATTAAAATCCTCAGGATCTTGTAAATTACCAGCAGGTGTGCTAAGGGGGACTGGACCCAACCGCTGCTGAAAGGAAAATCTCCAGATGCAAGATTAAGGCCAAGTACCATTTCTACACCTTAGAACTTCCTCTTTCTAGGGATGTCTTGATTCTCTTTTGGTTGAAGGGGTAGGGGTAAGGAGAAGGGCCAGATAACCCTTCAAACAAAGATTCTTTTGGATCACACTTCAAAAGAAGGGGTATAAATTATCTCAAAAACAAAAAGACACATAAATGTAAGCATTATTGGCATTAATAAAGATTTTAATTAAAACTTATAATTTGTTTTATGTTTACATCAAAAACAGCGATTTTATCCTCTCATTGTTGGAAAATATTATGTAGCAAGTATTTAAACTGTTATTAATAAAAGTCACGGGGCAGCGTTGACAAGTTTCTTTGCTCCTGGATGTGTCAGCTGCGCGATCTTCAATGTGTGTGAATGGTAAGGCTCTAATGCACACCTGCACACCAGTATAGGTGTGTGTATTGTAGGAGCTAGATGACGTTTGATGACGTGTAACGGTGTAGTAGTGGTGTACCAAATCCTAGAGGAATATTTTCACCCCTACCCCTTGACACTCTGTTTCAAGCGACAAGGGGAAGGGGTAGGCGTAGGGGTATAAAAAAGAATTGGGATTGGGCCTTAGTACACCTGAATCACATCTGTCAAAATCAACCAATTAAAAACCAATCTTCTACTTTAAGTAAACTGTAAGTAAAAAGTCATAACATAGCTAAACATGCATCATTGGCTAACACTTTCATACTAATGCTAAATCGCAAGAACCCCACTCACTGCATTAATATTACATTTAGTTTATTTAACATTTTGTGTAGTTGTAGAAATATTTTTGCTGAGAGAAACTAATGAAAAGACAAACATATAAACATGGACAGGAAGACAGAGAGCTGGGAGCTTACATTACTATCCTCAAATGCTGGCCACCTTCTGCTTATAGGAGAAATCTGCAAGAGTGCAATCAGAAGCCTAGCAGTAAAACCGAGCAGAGGTGTGGGATGAGCAGATTTAGGGCTGTACCATGGATTTTTACAGTGACCAAAAATCTCTATCAATATCAAAATTTCTATCAATAAATGTTTAAACATACTTTGCACTGAAATGCCCGTTACTATGTGCATACACATAACTGCAAGACATAAAAAAGTGTTACCAAAAAATAAAAAAATACAAATTTTATTCATTTCATTTATTGAAGTTTTATTTGTTTCCTTTCTAAATTAACTTTACAGTGGACATGCTATGAAACAGAATTGAGAACTGTTTCAATATAAATCAAGTCTCAAAATATTAAACCAGCTGAAATTAGTTCTAGAGCACAGTCACGCAGTGTAGATCTTGTTACCAAGTAACTCATCAGAGCAGACAACGGAAAATTACTGGGAGAGTTTGGATCATACCATTATAAGGACTGGCAGGGAGAGAAAGTCTAAACACTGTCGTTACGGGTGTGCCTTACACATCCTGGAAAGTGAAGCTGCAGGCTCTTTGATCGCCCCTTGATAGTTGCCTGAAGTATAGGTCATAAACCCTGCCCTTTCCATTTTAACAAATGGGACTTCAGATAAAAAATAAATAAAAAATTCTTAAAATTACACTTCCAATAGAATTTTCCGAAATATGATTTTGGTCATTTAAAGTAGTTATCACGCTGATATATGTTCAATTGTTAATTTTTGTGATACATTTGATTGTAGCTAGTAATTGGATAGTATAAAAATGGAGTGCGTCGTTGTGGTTGATTGAGTCTGTGGGAGTTTGATAAACCTCACAACACTACTGCGCAGACTCTGGTTCAGGTGTGTCTATGGCGTTTTTCCACTGCGTGGTACCACTCGGCTCAGTACGGCATGGCCCAACTCAGTGTGTGTTTCCACTGCAGTTTAGTGTTGCTCTAAAATTTGCTCATGTTGGATCCGCTCCCCTGCCATCTACAAGAGAAACGTCTGTACTTTCTCAACAGACCACGAAACAGCCATTTTTTTGGTTGTTAAAAAAGGTGCACTCATTCAAATGAGTTGCGTTTGACCCTTCGCTGGCTGCACTGATTTAAATCTAGGGGTTCTGTTGTGTTCGTGTCGCAACTTCAATGATGCAGGTAGCCATGATTCCCTCCAGCCAATCAATGATCAGCAGAGTTTACAAGTCAAGTTTTGGTAATGGTACGGTTCACTTGGAACCTCAACCAAGGTGGTACAAAAAAAAAAAAATACCGGGTACTGTACCCAGTGGAAAACCCCCCCAAAGGTAAATCGTACCGAACCATGCTGTGGAAAAGCGTCATTACTCAGAGATCTGACATATCTGCCAATCAGCATCTCCTCTAATCAGTGCCCCTCATCTTTAACAAATGTGCGCATACATAGATTTGTTTATCTAAAAATACAATTGTGAAGAAAAAAAAATCAGCAATGCAGCGGTTCTCAAACGTAGCTCATTAGTCGTGAGAGATCTCAAGCACATCTACCTTAAGGAGCACACAAAGAGAACATGGGAGGAGGAGGGGAGCATAGCTTGGACTATGTTTGCAGAGGCATCTTTAAAACATGTTTCCTTCTACACCAATAAAAAATATGCTCTGGATCCCTACTGTATCCTGTAAAACTAGACAATAAACTGTCCTCAGTGAACAGAATAGCCTGCAACCTCTACACTACTGAACAAACTCTTGCGCTTTCAAAAACGAAAACACAAATTAAGTAGAAGATGAGAAACAGAAATAAGTAACTAAATATTAGTGGGGTTAAAACTCATGGAAGTAAGAACACTCCCCCCTCCCCCACTGCTGCAAAATGAGCACAGTCGAAATTATAGGAAGGACAAGCACGGATTGTACTACTATTTAAAAAGGGTGTTGGAATGAATGTTAATGAAAGAAAGAACCTGGCAACTATTTAAAATCTCCGCCATTAGCATCCAGGCCACTGGAGCAATGCAATTCTCCATGCAATTTTCAGTGTACATTGCATCCAGCGGTTTGATGTTTTTGGCTACCTCTCTGGATGAATGCACACTTGGATGTTTTAATCTGCATGAACCGGTAGCCACAGTGTTTCCTACACTGCTAATTAGAAGCACAGATGCACCTCTGCTGAATCTACAGCAAAATAATTTTTGCCTAGCTATGAGCTTGCAGTCTAAATTGAATGATGACAGAGAAAAATATACACATATACACTCCTCATTTTACATAAAACTGCATGACCAAACATTGCTGATTAATTACAAATTTAAAACGTGTTTATTCTATCATTTCTATATTCAAGGTTAACTAACAGCAGCTATTACTCAGTTGTTATGAATGCCTTTGTCACTTGAATATAAAATAAAACATAGACTTAATGTTTTGTAGCTATGATGAGCAACAATTAATAAAGAAGTTGAATATCATCAGGGTGTAAAATGAAATTGCATACACTTAAGAAAATTAAACCTGCTGCTAAATTAGGAAACAACTGTGATGCCTGGCGCTGGAATTATTCTATTATTTAGGTTATGGAAAATAATAGTACAGTATTTGTTGCTCTCTACTCCTCATGCAGTAGCTTTAGCTTCATACATTTAATACTGCCTAAACTTTATACTATTCTTCTCCAATTCTTTTTTATTATTATTATTATTTGTAAGCTGCTCTCAATAAAAGTGCCTGATAAAAGAATAAATATAAATGTGATGTCAATATTTCGATATTTGCTAGTGCATTATAAAAATAACTGGCATTTTGTTCACAAGAGTTTTAAAAGCATAAAGATCACCATTCAATACAGAATAAAAACAGCATATTATAAAAATTGCCTAGAGAAAAAAAATAATTCTGCATGACCAACCCCCACCCCAGACCTGACTGAGACTGAAGGTGACTAACATATGTCTGGAAGTGGAACATACCATTTTCTAAATTTCAGGGGAGCAGAAGCATTTAAAGTTAATCCATGATAAAAAAATAAAAACCAAGATATATTAAAACAGAGAGAATTGTTGGTTGAATAGAAAACGGCTATATTTCTCAATGCTATTGTGTGCTCAGCCAGGTACTAACAGATATGATTGGCAGAAACTGGCTGAAACCAGTTCAGACTAGTTCAGTTATTGGCTGTCATAGAGCTCTCATGTATCGGCCAGAATTTGAAGGTTTCTGGTAAAAGATACAGAAACTAATTTAATTTGATCTACCATATTGATATTTAATTATAAAGTTAAAAATTTTAATAGTGATCAATGATTCTCATTTGTAACAAACAAATGTTATTACTTTAAAAACCACAAAAAATGTCAAACAGGTGTATGAAATGGAACATATTTCATGCACTAGAGCTTAAAATGGAATGACTAGAACCAAACACGGCACAATGGCAGTGAAGCATGCACACTACAGCTACCACTGAGAGCCAGACATCAGCAAAGTCTCTTTAAGAGCCCCTCCCCCATTCTGCCATTTCATAATTTGGACTGCAATAACTCAAAATGGCCACCAGCTCAGCTCCTAGCAAGACAAACAGATGCAAGTGCAGTGTTCTTGTGAATTAAGTGAGAACAAACAAACATCCAAAATCTCTTGATCTCAAAGGTTTTATAATTTAGTCCACAGATTGAATTCATCTAGCACATTTCTTTATCCTCAGGTCAAGGTCATCTGTGTGAGCTTACAGTTTCTTTTCATCATTTTTTTATTTATTTTTTAAATACTATTCCAACAAGTTTGCACAACTTCAAGACAGGGCACAGTGTTTTCAATCAATGAATCCGGTGCATTCTCCAACTTCATCAGATGTTATTCAATCCTGCTTCTTCATCCTCTAAAGAACTAGGCCTACTGACTGTTGTTGCTAAAACCTTCTCCACTAAAATTAAGAATGAAAACAGCATGACAGTTTCATCTACCTCTCCTTTTCTGTCATGTATTGCAAAGCCTCATTCTGACAGCAATTTAAATTGAAGCTTACTAAAATAAGAAAGTAACGAGCAAAATTACATAATCACAAAAGACTGATTAAAGATGCAACTGAATTAAGTTGCGGTGTAACAAAAATGATGTTGCGCAAGTATGCGTTGCATTCTCCGCATTGCCACAAGGGGTGCTAAAGCTGACAGTGTAAACTAGGGCACCAACAAACAATTATCTTGGTAATCGAATAATCTAACGATTAATAAAACAATTAATTGACAAATCATCTATTATTTCACTGATTAATCTGTAAGCTTTGATCTTTTATCCAACTTTTGCAATTCGCTAAAATATTGAGTAAATATTCTATACATATTCATTCAGTAAGCCACAATTCTCAGTATAATATTGAACTGTTCAGTACATGGTTCGGATTTGTTTGCACTTCTCATAAGGGTCTTCTTTTATTAAATTGCAGCTAGGATTTTTTTGTGCCACACTGATCGAACCACATTACTGCAGGCCCCTATGGGGCGTTTAAACCAGACGTGAAATTAACTTCACAACAAACGCGAATTTGCGTCATGGGAGGGGCTTCTGCCAGTTGAGTTCACACAGCATTCCGATTTCAACCATCATATATTCTGTTAATTTTCTAAATATTACAGTTATTGTATCATGAAATGTAGTTTTAAAACTAGTTCAAATATTCAGTTTATTTATAAAGGCAGCGCCTATTTAAAAATGTGTTTTACTAATTTCAAAGATGATCAGCTCCACACGATCAGCAGGAGCTCAGTGCTCATATTACCGACGAGAGCACTCTCAACTCGGCTAGTCCTTCTGACATTTGCTGCTGGCTCTGATGTCTCTTTAGTGGTTAAACATAAAATCTAATTTGTTTTGAGTAAATCTAACAGGTAATCTTTGGTCTTTATTTAATTAATCTATTTCTTCCAAGCAAGATCCTTTTTATTCCTGTTTCCGTAGAAGTAAGATGTATTATACAGCTCCGGGTATCCAGATGACTTTGTCCTCCATTGTTGTTTGGGATTTTCCCTCCACTCCCTATGTCGCTACTAGAGCAAGCTTCTGACTGGTTAACACGGCGCGAAATTTCGCCAAAGTTCAGATTTTTGAAGTCGCACATCAAAATGCCCAAAATGCTCAATTTGCACCGCGTCTTTCAAACCACAGGATGTCTATTCGCGTCTTTGCATTGACTTAACATGTAAATCACTCACGCTTAATGCTTCATTTGCATCTGGTGTCAACGCACCATTACATTCGGTCACAAAGAAATCGACTTTTCAACAACAAATAATGTGTCAACTATTTTTTTTATTGTAAATGTTGTTGATAATGTTGACTAATTTCAGTCCCAGTGCAAACGTCTTCTACTACATTTTTCTTTATGAGGTTGATTACGGTCATGATATTGCAAAAGTGTGAAGAGAACCTTGCTGAGCAAGTAAGTTAAAGTTGACCTGTTAATAGCTAACTAAATATATATATCTGAAAAAAGATCCAGTTATGGCACAGTCAGTTGAAGTTAATAAATTCTCGCCCTCTTTATTACTGAGCTCTGATAACATCAGATCAACGCAAGTATTTCATGCACTTGCAACACGTTGACCAAACATTCACATCTGAATTTGTGTGTACAGTACATTTTTGACCTTTTCTTCAACCCACACAGACAGTCATCACAATCCACACCTTGTGCTTAATGAGTGACAGCTGAGTAATATCTGTAGAAAACCTGAGCACTGCATCTTTAAATGATTCATTCAAGACAGGCAGTATCATATTATAAAAGTGTTGATGTTATTTACAAGAAAAACCCACAGAATGTTGCTCTTCCAAAAGTATTAAACTTTTCACACCTGCAAATTTTTCAAACCTTGATACAGAACTAAAGACACAGAGTCTACAAAAGGTATTAGGCATAATTTGTTTAAAATCTAATTTATAAGCAATCTAAAAAAACAAATCAATATGTAAAAAAATCCAGACAAAAGCTGGTGTCACGTTGTCTACTGTATAGTAGTTTAGGACGCGGAGATGCAGAAAATTCACATAATTTAATAATCCAAATAAGGGGGGAAACCAGGTAGGCAGGAACACACACAGCTCACAGTATTGACGATACCAGACAAAGGAATCAGGGAACAGACAAGACTTTAAAATACTAAACTGAAAGAGGGGAATAGAGGAAAAACCTGAAATCACATAAATCTGACGACTCCAGGGGGCTGACCAACAGTGGCGGAGCAGGTGGAGGAGCCCAAGGCAGAGATGGAGAGCTGGGTAGGGTTGCACCAGCCGTTCGTAAGTTCTTACTTAAACTGGAACGTAAAGTCTAAACTAGAGGCTTAGTAACTACTAGCTAGTTTATAACTAACTCTATCCAGCTCTATCCTGTTCTTTTTATTCGGTTGCACCATTTATTCTTAAGGCAGAACGTAGCTAGTAGGTCGTAAGCTCTCCGTAAAGTAATGCGTTGTCGCATAGAATGACGTCTATTTTTCTTAACCCAATCACAAGCCTTCTAATAGGTAAATAGGAAATAGTCTGAACAGCGCGTAATTTGAAACTCATTCTTGACTGGCCTAAACTGAAAGTTAAAAAAGACATTAAAGCACACGTTATCGAACTCAAAACATTACACTTTTAATTGAAAATATCTATCCCACACATGGAGGAGAAAAGAAACAGGAAGAAAAATTTCAGTCATGAAGAAATTCTTATTTTAATTGATGGATACAAAGAAAACATAACAGTCCTTGAAAGCAAATTAAACTCATCTGTTACAAACCGGAAAAAAGGTGAGATTTGGCAGGACATAACAAACAAAATAAATGCAAAAGGCTGTGAGCAGAGAGAGATAAAGGAAGTTAGGAAGAAGTGGAGCGACCTATGAATCTGTATGCAATCGCCGATTACATTTTGCATTGATCCAGTTGCAAAAAAATTTAAGGCGACACACACTTGAAGGCTTGGGGAGAGAGCGCCGTATCTGTCTGTCTCGTGCTGAATATCAGACGCTATCATGTCCGTTATCCGCATAATGCCCTCTCTTTTAAAGCGCAAACGAGCATATATGTCGACATCATCATAAATATCCAACGGATGATGTCTGTCTCGTAAAACTCGTTGACGAACTTGCGGCTCTTCATGATCAAATACGAGCTCATCAATGTGATCTAATCTGGCTGACATCTTATTCCGACCGTTATTCATGGACAGAGGCTTCCGTAAATATTTAGTTACAACGTATAGTTACGTTTAAACTAACTGTAATCGTGCAACGCAAAAATATTTAGTAGTCCGTAAGTCGTAACTTAGTGTCCATTTACATCAAAACTAGGCTAAGTTATAACTTACGCACAGCTGGTGCAACCGGCCCCTGATGATCCAAAGCAACGGGGAGGATCCAGAAGGGAAGGGAAGAAGAAGTCTGACAGAGCCAGAGCGACAGATATACGAGGTGCAGGAGTGCAGGAGTGGAGTCCCGAGGCAACGGATGGTAAACAACAGACCAAGGCAGAGCGGGAGGGATGAGGGAGCCCGGCTGAGACACTGGGTCGACAGGCCAAGGCAGAGTCTGGGACTCAGAGGCTGGAACTGGAGGCAAGGGATTGTAATCTCACCCTCAGCCATGGTGCAGTGGGTGGAGCTTCTCTCTACACTCTTGCTGTCCACAACCTTCTCCCTCATGGCAAGCATTGTAGCCAGCTGTTTCACCTGGTCTGACATCACTTGGAGCTCCAGCCAAGCAGTTAAAACATTAAATTTTTTGTGGGTCCAGTATTCTATCACAATGTCTACTGTATAGGAATGAAGGCGCAGAGACGCAGGAGATTCAAGGATAACAGTCTTAAATAATCCAAATAAGGGGAACACTGGGTAGGCAGGAACACACATGAAGCACATAGTATTGATGATAACGGAAAAAGGAATCACAGAACAGACAACACTAAATACTAAACTGAACGAGGGTAATAGACGAGACACACCTGAATCACATGAATACGATCAAGGAGAGGCCGAAGCACTGTCTGTCACAGGGAGCACATGGGATGGAAAACATATACACAGACAGTCCAGGGGCATGACAGCTAGGTGCACACTCTACGATGTATAGTAGTCCTTTATTAACAGACTGTATGAAAATGATTGCCGCTATAAGCCATGTCACACAGTGAAATCGCAGTTGGCAATAAGATCAGACTGTACAACAATTAAGACCCAGTGAAAACAGTTTTACGTCATCATTCCATGACAGGTTTGATGAAAGTTAGTCACATTCACATGCAGAACTGAAATGGTGGCTAGCAAGCAAAAACAATCTCTAATGTTAATTTTGATAATGACTTGTCTTGAAAAGAAAAATGGAATAGGTGTGGAGCAGGAGCATGATTTTTTTCTCCTAATGTGTTCTTGATTTGACAGTCATTGTAAAAGAAGCCTGACTTCAGTACTATGCCTAAAAACCTCGGACACTGACATAAGTTAATAAAATAAATTTGATCGCAATGGTCATTAATAAGCTGTTGTCAAACTAGCAATCAAAGACTAACGATTTTGGCCTAGAATCAGATGAATCTTTTAAGGATTCCCAAAATTCTAAATCATAGCCAAAGTCATACAGTGTGCACACAGCTTAACACTCTTAACATGAAACACAAAGAGTTTATAAATCTGTCTCCAAATACCAGTTTATCCATTTATATGATAAACAGATGAGTATTACACGTAATGGATGCTGTGTGTTACATTGTGCCTTGCTCTTCAAACAAACACAAACAAATTAAAACATTAGAATAAAATTGTTTACTTACCTGCTGCACAGTTGAACCAATAGTAAAATGTGAACATTGAAAATAAATTCAGCCACCTATTTCTATTGTATGGATCATTTGGAAGGGCCTGCAAAGATGTAGTTTTTTCTATAACCAGTAACAAACTGTTTGGGGACCTTATCCAACCTATTAATTTTTTTATTTTTTTATAAGCAAAATACAGTAGCAATGGTAACATTTAAGTGATGGAGTACCTCACCCGCTCTCTCTTTCTTTATCAATTCACCAAGACAGTTATGTATGTTGCAGTGGTGGGGACATTCAAATGAACCCCACATCCTGACATCACAATGTGACCTTTTTCAAAATGAGTAATTACTGCAGTGTGAAATACCTAAATGCTATTTGGACAACAAGGAACTTTTGAGTTCTGTATGTTTATAGTAAAATAACCCCTTATGTCAAAATATCAACAGAAATGTGATTCCTCAAGACAATCCTTTAAAGGAAATCAATGACCTAAATATTTTAAGCAAGTTCACCATATATCTGCCAAAATAAACTCATTAAAAACCAATCAATCTTAAACCTAGGTAAATATATATTTTTTTTTTCAAAATGCAAGCACTTTCCCGCTACTGCTAACAAAATCGCTAACAAGCCACTCGCAGAACATTACATTTAGTGCATTCTACAAACCATACATTCCATACATTTACTCCAAGATTCTAATGATAATACAGACACAAAACTTTACAAAAGAACAGGGAGACAGAGAACTGGAACCTTACACTGCTCTGCTATCCTCAAATGGAGGCCAACTTCTGCTTGGAGTTGTAAGCTTTCTCTTAAATCAAAAGTTGTAAGCTTTCTCTTAAATCAAAAGTCTAGCACTAAACTGAGCAGGCTGGGGGATGGGGGGTGGGATGCTGAGAAGGATTGTACCATTATTTTTACTGGGGTAATACTATTAATATTTATATCAGCAAAAACTCTTATATACTTAAAAATGGGGGGAAACAGTCCTGTGCATGTAATTACACAAAAAAAAACATTTATAAGCCCTTTTTTTATTAGCCTAATTGTTTTTATTTCTCATAGATAAACTTTAATGTGGACATGCTTTCAAAAAGAGTTAAATTAGAAAATGTAGCTAGACTACACAAAATATCAAAAATTAAATTAGTTCTAGAACACAGTCACACTGCAGTGTAGCTCCACCCTCTTGCTACCAAGTAACTCAGCAGAGCAGACAACGGAAAATTACTGGGAGAGTTTTGATCATACCATTATAAGGACTAAGAGGGGGAGACAATCTAACTTGTATCGGCAGAGTAAGCCAGGCACAAGAAACAGCATTAAACAGCAGTCTGCAGTTTTCATTGATTGGCAAGAGTTAAAACCTCCTCCTGTAGTTTAAGCAGAATGGACAACTAATAGCCAAGCAATCATATGACTAAGAAGAGAGTTTGTATGTAATATGTCTGTTAAGTGCTTATGTTTGCGTAGCACATTCAGTTAAAAATGCTATTGTTGAGTAGGAAAGTGCTTGTGTTCTTGCAATGTACGGTCAGGTAATCATTGTCGTAAAATATTTAATCAAGTCCTGGGTTTAATTAATGAATGAAGAGATGAGAAATGAAGAGCTGACAATTTAGCCCTATTTTTGTAAATTATTTATTATTTTTATGCTAGGATGTAGCATGAAGAGAAGAAGTAGGCAAAGAAACGAGATTCTGATCTGTTTTCAGAGGACATAATGCGAGAGAAAAAGAAGCTTCACTATTCAAGTATGTTAATCATTAAAACAAATCCAGTAACAAAGAACAAAGTAAAAAAAACTTTAGTGCCAATATCAAAGCACAGAAATTAATGTGCATATTGAAAACTGGATTCAAGAGACAAAAGCATAGCCTAGATGTTAAACATCAGTTACAAATATTCACACAATGTCCTATGCGAAAAATATATGGTCAACTAAAAAATGTCAAGTTTGGGACATGACTGTTTTCACAAATAATGACAAGAAGTATGGCAGAAGGGGTGGTAAAAGTGTTTGGCAAAGCCGTTTTGTCACTATTTTGCAATTCCATTTGATGCCACTGCTGGCAGAAAAATGACAGATGGTGCAGTTGGCAGATTTGTAACTTACCTAGGAGTCCAGTACTGGATTTGTGCTGTCAGTTAAAGACTACAATTTGTGTGCATGTTTGTGTGTGTAGCGGATTCACACAAACTACATCAAATGCACACAGAAAAAGGCACAGATGAACAAGCAAAATTCCTTCACTATTGCAGGTTTTCTTGGAAGCCATTGTATGACTGTTGGTAATGTTGTCAGTAATCTTTGCCAGGTTTCATTAATTATAAGTAAATTAATTATTGTTATTTTTCCTACTTTTCTTCTGGAATAACTTACTGGATATTACATTTAGAAACAACTGAAAAGTATGCTGAGATATATCTCATGATCATTTGCTCATACGTTTATATTCATGGAATCTGCCTTTACAATGTTACCATTACACACAAATCTATCATGCAATTTCTACGGCCTACCTACTGTCTGTTTATATCAAGGTATCGATTTATATGGAGATACCAGTGGCTGGTCATCCTATTGAAGCTATATTAAGATAAAAATGGTAAATTATGCCTTTTTGATATGAGACCAAGAACACAGAAAGCTATTTGATTTACAGAGACTTACGGTATAGGCAATCAATGTAATATTCACCTTCTATAGGTAACTCAATACCTTATAGAAGGTAGACTCACTGAATAACTGAACAAAAGACAAATTTAAATCTCTTTTCTTTGTTGGGATATTGTTGTTAGTCCATGTTTTTCTATTAACTTTTAAACCTAACATTTCTTAAAATAACCAGTCATTACAAAAAAACAGCATTAAGAATCGAAAAATCACCTAAAAAGACAAAATAGTTGTATTATTTAAAATATGTACAATTAACAATAGACTTTTCACCTGTATGGCACAAATAGCTAGTGACCTGAAATCCTTGTTCACAGTGCCGCTGTGCATTCAGGAAGTGAAGCTGTGCTACCACAGCCGGTTTCAGCTAGTTCTGTCCTATTCTCTACACTCAGAATACAAGAAGCTCTCTTACATCCTTTTTCAATCTTTAAACTAAAACCTTTTTTGAACTATTAATAGTAAATAAAATTATTAATAATTGTGAAACATCCTAAATTTATGTAATTGCTTAATGCACAACATATAGAAACAGAAACAGGATTTTTGAGGCACTAAAATTTAGCTAAATGAAATCGTAGTTGTTTACAGTGCCATTGTGTAATCAGGAAGTAAACTGGTTTCAGCCAGTTCTGTCCTAGTTTCTTCACTCAGGATATGATAATCTCTCTTACTCCTTCCTTTCATTTTTCCATTTTAGAGTTTGTTTTGACAAGAATATCAATACATTTTAGAAAAGTCACATTTTCTTTGAGATTAAAGTTTGTGCTTTTAAGTCATTACACTATTTATGATATAAAAACATATGGACGCAAACCAAGTAAAACATTCTGATATATATATTTTTTTTATTGAAAAATTATAGCACAACCAGGACCTGTGATATAGCCTAACAACACCCATTATCAATGCTTAAAAGGGAAGGGAAGACTGAACAATGTAGACATGGAACCACAAGTTAAACATGTGGTACTTGTCACTTGCACAGCTGACGCACAGTAATTGCATTTTAACCAAGTACACTCAGACCTGTCTGTGAACAAATGTCTGTGACTGTCACGCAGCATATAAGTGAAAACATACCAGGAAATATATAGCACAAAAGCACTGTTACCCTGTGACTTAAGACTAGCACAGCCTTACCCCTCCCCCACAGTGAATGTCAATGGCTGAGAGGAGAATTACCAACAGAAAGGGTCGTACCATTTAAAAGATCTTTAGGGGTGGAACTGAAAAACGTATATAGTTCAATAATGTATTATAAGAAAATATTTTTCCTTGTCTGGGGAAAAAGTTACATTGTTATACTTTTAAAAACATAAAAGCAACTATTAAAACTGTGAAATAAGTAGACAGGCAAGAGAAGCAAGACATGACACATGAGATCCACATGATGCGCAAAACATGTTATAGATATTAAGTATCAAGAATTTTCAATAGCTGTCCATAACTCAAGTCTTACTTTCTAGTGATGAATCAACAGCTCAACTTCAGCTGTTCAACTATATCTTGATGTTGCTTGGCAAGGTTCTTAACTTAAGTGAATTCTCCTTCAATGGACTATTTGACAAGAATGATGGACATCAAGAGATATTCCAATGAATTTTCCTATCTCTTATAATTGATCGGTTTCATTGTAACAAGGTGGATTTACTGCCATCTGCTCTAATCCCTGGTAACATGATCCTGCATTCTTCAAATGTCGATGTGTACTAGTCCACAGAACGTTTATAGCCAAGTAATGTAGCGTTTTTTGAAGCATGTCCTTGAGCAAAGCAAGCAAAGGCAAAACCAGCCAGTTTTTTTTTTTAATGGAAGTCATATCTTTAAAGAAATCTCTTCATGGGGAAGTCGTGGCCTAGACATAAATGGCTGCCCACTGCTCCGGGTGTGTGTTCACGGTGTGTGTGTGTTCACTGCTGTGTGTGTGCACTTTGGATGGGTTAAAAGCAGAGCAGGAATTCTGAGTATGGGTCACCATACTTGGCCGTATGTCACGTCACTTTATGAAGCAGTACAAACGCATAGCCTTTTAAGGCATACTCCGTTTCATAACATTGTGCAAACAAGGGCAGTTTATATGTGCACTAAAAATTTTCATCCCTGGCCAATGTCTGCGCAATTTCTCTCCATAAGTTATAAGTGACCCCCTTCATAAAATCTTGTATTTTCAGCTACATGAAATACATTACTTACAGTTTGGGGTGTCGTTGTTGGGTCCAGAATAGTCGGCACGGCCTGGACTTTGAGCAAAAGTGTTCTAGCAAAGCCAGCATCATACTGTGATTTATTCGCAAACAGTCATTTGTGAAATGTTGTGAACACATGTGTAAAATAACACTGACGTGAATGGGACATTCGCAAAAAAAAAACTGAATCCATCATTCCCTAACATCTGGATCCTTTGGCAGCATATTTTTCCAGAGCCAGGAATGGCATTGCAATCTTACTGTAAACAGCTACTTCTTCAGACCCACACACTGCACGTTGACTTAACACCTGGGAGCGTGACAACGATGCGACGATGCAAATTTATAATTATCATAGTTGTCTTGCATTGGAGGCGGTCATATGCAAATGACTGGTGCTAGGTGACATCACCTTGACCCATAGGATCCATAACAGGCCGTATTTGGAGCTTGATTGAATAAAATGCTTCGTTTATAATGGGGAGGACGTCTTAAGCTATGAAACTTGCAGGAAGTTTTAATAGTACAAAGACTTCTTATATGACAGAAGATCAAGGCAAATTTGGTTTCTCATGTCATCACCCCTTTAGCACAAATGCCACGTTTCCACCGAAATTACCCGGAACAATTGTACCAGGAACTGTTTTCCCCAGGAACTATTTTCCCCACAGACCTGTTGCTTTCTGTGTTTCCACAGCGGTCTAAAGTACCGTGAAGATTAGGCTAATAGTCTGGTGATGTAGGTCCGTGTTTCTCAATACAAAGTACGCAAATTTTGGACTTGCATCCTCTGTAGTTCAGATTTTGCGCATTCGACTCGGGAGTGTGATGTCCGCAACGACGCAAATTCGGTAATTCTGCAAACAGCAGCGTACTTGATCAGTCAGCTCGCCTTGGCTACTGCAATTTTCCTCACTGTATATTTACAATAAAACGAAATAGGATATCAAATACCACTGCCTCCTTTCATTTTCATTTAAACATAATAATAGCAGCAGAAATGTACTTAGTTCAGGGAAATGTGTGTGTGTGTGTGTGTGTGTATATATATACAGCCTTTACAATGAAATTGAATATTATATAAATTTCTTCTTTTTATTTTCAATTTAACATATAGATAAATTGAATACAGACCAAAGATTACCAGTTAGATTTACCCAAAACTTAATTGTATTTAATGTGTAACCACTAAAGAGACATCAGAGCCAGCGGCACATATCAGAAGGACTAGCCGAGTAGAGACTTGCTCTCGGTGGATACACGAGGACTGAGTTCCTGCTGATCACGTGCAGCTCATGTCTCCGAGATCGGCGAAACACATTTTCAAATAGGTGCTGTCTTTATAAATAAACCGTGGATTTGAGTTTTAAACAACTACATTCTCGCCTGAAATACTTTTAAAATTACATTTCATGATACAATGATACATTAGAAAATGATCTGAAATAAATGGTGGTTGAAATCACAATGCTGTGTGAACTCAGCCAGTCAGCATGTTTAGCGCCCAAGTCCCGCCCCCAAAAGTTCCGGAACTTTGAAAAAGTACTACCTCGCCAGCAGGGGCTTTCTAAGGGGCATTTTTTTACCCGGAACTTTATTTAATTCCTGGTTTCTGTAGTGGAAGCACACATAGTACCAGCCCAAAGTCCCTAGTTCCTGGGTAAAGTTCCAGCAGTGGAAACGCGGCTAAAATGATCTGCATTTAGGGTATCCACTTTTTATCCGTTCATGCATTGCTAGTATCATGCTATTCCGCTGACACATTGAAATCACATGACCATGCAAATAATAGTTCATTTTCTCAGTGTCCCTATTATAGGACACCAATTAATCAATAATGGCTTACAAAATTATGGCATTTCTCCAATGACATCAGTGACTAAACTTTTGCAAACAATATAACGTTACATTAACACTGATGTTAGCTGGCCAACTTTAAAAAAAAAATTAAATGAAGTCTATATGTAAAGCCCTTTTATTTTTTTGGATTTGTAAATAAGTGATGTTTCCATGTTTGAAAGAAATCATATTGTAGTCATAACACTTTGAAAAACCAACCTTATAAATTCAACATAAATAGCCTAGACAGGCGAATTTGTTTATTAAGTTTGTAAATGAGTTTACACCTGATGTAGCGTGCTTTACCACACAAGTACATTTTAAACATAAACATAGCCCAAATTCAACATAAAATGTAAATAAATCAATCAATAATAACAATAAAATGTATATTAAAGTTACAACTATTCTCAAAAAATAGTACAAACAACTGATTTTACAGAAACAAGTGTGAAAACTCACCCAATGTTTTGATCAGTCGGAGCGCCTTAAAACCGGTATCTCCAAAAATAGGTTACTACGATGGTCTCCGTTTCGTATTATTTAAGTTTGAAAACGCGGATTCTGTTGGTAACGTCTTTATCGTCACGCAACGGAATCGCATACAGTCATACAGACAGACAGCAGCACAAGGTGACTGACTGTAGGCTACAGTGAGAGCGGGCTGACAGTACCTACACAGTACACAGTGTAGTTTGGTTGGTGATTCGCGCTCTCTTCTCCTCTCCAAAGACACAACAACAGGGGGTGGAGACATGCGTTTCGCGGGACAACTGGAGAATCGAAAATAAAGCACCTCCTACCAGTAACGTGTATTTCATAGACTGTATAAAAGGTGTACTCGCAATGTTTAATCAAAATGTCCATTAGTAATTTTGACGTAGTTTCTGAAGTCCAGCGACTCATTTTTCCACAGGTACAACCGTGTTCTCATTTCTCAGTTAAATATTTATTTGGGTTTGATATAAGTGAGAGTACAACAGCAAATAGAGGCTAATAATGTATTTACGAAATGATTAACGAATAATTATTTCGCTGTGATTTCTGTTTTGACATATAGTTTGTGCCTACCGGAACAGAGCCGTTCAACAACCGACCTCGAGTTTCTGTTTTCATCGTTCACAAACTCAGACATCCATACTCGGTTTCACACCCTTTCAGATCTTCATAGCACCAGCTATCTAAATAAAATAAAAAATGAGTTGCCACGATACACCAAAACTCATAATGTTGCCATATGAACAAAAAGTATACTGATTTAGTCTTAATTGGGTGTTAAAACGTAGTTTTGGTTCAATTCATGAACATTTTGTATGAGTTATTTCGCTCCGATTGATCCATACCTGTTTTGATTCAGAAACAGTTCATAGGAGTCATTCGTTCGTGAATCGGACCACCTTGGTTGTGCAAAATAAAAAATAGCTAACTCAAAAGAACCATTCGTTCGGGAATCGGGGTACTGGTTATGATGCATGTTTCGCTCACGCTGTTTATTCTGCAGCTGTGGCATTGAGGCGCTTATGTATATAAGTGCAGGAAATACTAGTCCATGTTTGGGAACAGTTAATGGAAAAGAGATCAAATTGCTTTTTTAATCGTGATCTTTATTTGGTCGAACAGCTACTTAGTCACGTGACCTGTCAGTGGCAGCTCCTGCCAGCCAGTTGAAGATTGAACCCCTACTGTAAAACTGAGTCAAGCAATATGAATTAAATCAGGGCCGGCTCTAGGTTATTTGGTGCCCAAGGCGAGAGGCGAGAGAGCACCCCATAACCCCCCCCCCCCCCCCCCCACCCCGGGAAAAAGATACTCCACAGATATACAATAGTTATTCATTTTTATTTTAAATGTTCACACAACAACTCTTTAAAAGCAACAACCTGAAGGATACAGTAGAAAACAATAGAGAAGCATTAAGATCTCACCTCAAGGAAAAGCAGTCATAGTGTTTTCATTTTATTACGTGTTTTCATTTACCCCATCATTTAAAGCGCTAAAACCAGCTGTCAGATGTTTTCGCGCCACTCCCGGTTTCTGAGCAACGCGCGTGAGTTTGACAGCTGCCTGTCAGAGTGACTCAGTCGTTTTTTAGGATTGTAAATCTAGTAAAAGAAATGGACAAATACAAGCAGTGTGTGGACAGTGCACAGTAAAAGTGTACAGCGTGTTCGCAGCTTTCATAATACGATACATACATTTAATTAACTTTTTTTTTTAAATTCTGCAATTTTGCGCCCCGTCCAGCAGATGGCGCCCCAGGCGGCTGCCTGTGTCGCCTGTCGGCAAAGCCGGCCCTGAATTAAATTGTATAGTAACTGTAACACTGCACGATCTCACTATACTGCTTACATACATACCTTTGTGTATGGTAAACACAGGCTGGGCACAGCTATTTTTTTTTTTTTCAGTTTTCGTGTGGTGAAAAATGCTCACTGCACAATGTCAGTAGACGGACGAGTTGAAGAGGTAAATCCACATCTCGCTGAACACGTAGCAGCCACAGCCTTAGTCGCTCTGGAAAGAGTAAAGGTGAATCCTTTCATCTGTCGGCGTTAGTAATGCACGTTTACGTCGCCGTGGTTGTTTTTGACGATTAGGACATCCGCGACGTGCACACTTACGCACCATTTAAAATATATATAGCAATACCAAAATATAAACAATGTAGAATAGTTTGAATACAGCATGCGTCTCCCTTTAAACTTCTTCTTCTTGCAGCGTTTATTGGCGGTGGGCAAGCCAACATTTGGTGCATTAATGCCACCAACTGAACTGGAATGTGGAGTGACAATGAGAAACCTATATATATATATATATATATATATATATCGCCACAAAATCTACATAATCCAGAAGGATGTTTCCTGATTTTATGTAAATTTCCATTTAAAGATGAATGTCCTAATCTTATTCTTGCTATTATTACTTATTCTCTTCCTTTTAAGTCACTTTCAGTCTTGTTTTTTTAGAATCCTACTTTCTTTTGGATTTTATACAGATATCTACCTGTCTTCTCCGTATCCCATTTATGTTGCCAAGATTTAATTACAGCTTCCTTAAAGGGTTAGTTCAATGAAAAATTTTAATTATGTCATTAATGACTCACCCTCATGTCGTTCCAAACCCATAAGACCTCCGTTCATCTTCGGAACACAGTTTAAGATATTTAAGATTTAGTCCAAAAGCTTTCTGTCCATCCATTGAAAATGTACGTACGGTATACTTTCCATGTCCAGAAAAGTAATAAAAACATTTTCAAAGTAGTCCATGTGACATCAGAGTGTTTTCAATTTGTTGAAGCATCGAAAATAAATTTTGGTCCAAAAATAACAAAAATGACGACTTTATTCAGCATTGTCTTCTCTTCCGGGTCTGTTGTGAGCGCGTTAACAACACTGCAGTGACGCTGCTGACATTTTATCTTTGTTATTGGGCACACCAGAAAACACATCAGCAGCGCCACTACAGTGTCGTGAATGTGGATTCACAACAGACCCGGAAGAGAAGACAATGCTGAATAAAGCCGTCATTTTTGTTATTTTTGGACCAAAATGTATATTCAATGCTTTAAACAAATTCTAACTGACCTTCTGATGTCACATGGACTAAATTGAAGATGTTTTTATTACCTTTCTGGACATGGACAGTATACCGTACATACATTTTCAATGGAGGGTCAGAAAGCTCTCGGACTAAATCTAAAATATCTTAAAGGTCCTGTTCTTCGTGATCCCATGTTTTAAATTTTAGTTAGTGTGTAATGTTTTTGTTAAAGTATAAATAATATCTGTAAAATTATAAAGCTCAAAGTTCAATGCCAAGCGAGATGTTTTATTTAACAGATTCGCCTACATCGAACGACCGGTTTGGACTACATCCAGGGCCAGATTGGGACTCCTTTTCAGCCCTGGAGTTTAATGCCTTAGACCGGCCCACTTTAGTTCACAACTGACTATATTAAAATAATGTAATTAAAACCTCAGAATATAATTCCCTACAGCCTTGTAATTCATTGTATTTTTAAAAACATCATCATTTCCAATTCAGTGCAAAAACAATAGCCTATGTTTTGCTTCACAGTGAAGATTTATTAGAACAGTAAATGACAGGATAGTGTAAGAATCTCTTTTCTTTAAGATTTAGTATTCATAAATATCCAAACATTGAAATAAAGAAAAAAATTTAATAAAAACAAATATATAAAACAAAATAAAAAATAAAGATTAAAATAAAATGTATAGCACTTTCTAACGACAGTATCATCTCAGTCTCATTAATGTATTGCTGATTCATCAGGTATCATTAATTATCTCAGGGCATTTTTCATTGAGCAGGGCTCTTCATTACTATTAGTTCTTCTGAATGACAATCCTACCTGCCCATTCTGGTGTGTTGGGCTCATGACTGGAGCTTGGTAACGTTACTGGGCCTTGCTCTTCACTGTTAGCAGCAAACTCGACTAGAGGCGGCTGCTGCTGAAGAGCTACAAGAAAAAAGTTTGATACATGAGCGGTGGTTTGCAAACAACGTTGTTTTGCAATGTCGCTAGCATCTTGAACTGCTCCTAACTACCTTAACATTAGCTTACTCACCGGGCTCGTCGTCTCCATTTGTTTTTTTTGAGGAAGAATGTGCTCAGCTTAGAACATTTGTCCGCGTCAGTTTCCAAAGCTTTCTTCTTATTTATTCTGGACTTTTCAGCGCCGCATTTGCGCTTTCTGTTATCCAATTTTATCTCACTTTTTTTAGATTTTGAGCAACTTGCAAGGTGACGTGTTGGAGGCGGGGCAAGGGAGTCAACAGATAATCACATCATCATTATCTTGCAGGCTGCACTCTGCGAGAAAATATTAAATAAAAAATAGTGGGATGGTGGTAAAATAATAAATAAACAGAGTGGGGCTGCGATTAAAATAATAATAATAATAATTAAAGCTGCAAGCAGCGATGAACGGGCCCTCGCACCCGGGCTCACCGGCAGCTAGTGGCTTTAGTAAATAGGTGAACGGTGAGAAATATGCGTTTAAACTCATAAATATAAGTAGAATATATCAATGTTTATTCCATATATGTGCCAATCTTCCTGTTGCCAGCAGGTGGCGCTATCATCATAATGGAATATTGGCCTTCAGATGTGTTCAGGGCTGCACTCTTATCGAACATGTGAAGTTTGGGGAAGATCAAACATTTTATGCCTGAGTTACAACAACTTATCTTGCTGTGGCGAGACATCAAATTTTGTCATTTTTGCCATGGACACGCTCTTTAACAAAAACTCAAGATTGCCACAATTTAACATTACACAGGCATTTAGATTAGACTGACCACAAAAATACATTAATGTCAAAAAATCTCTAGGAGTAGTTTGTCTCAGCGTAAAATATGTCACTTCCTGTTGCCAGCAGGTGGCGCTATGACTATAATTGAATATGGGCATGTAGATCTGTTAAGGGCAGAAGTCTTATCTAACATGTGAAGTTTTGGGCAGATTTCGCAATTTAACATCACAAAGGCCGTTAGATTAGGCATACCAACTTTGGTGTTGATCTGAAGGAATCTCTAGGAGGAGTTCATTAAAATACAACGCATGGAAATGACAAAAATGACACAAAATTTGCTCATAAAATTAAAAATAACCGACTTCCTGTTGGGTTTCGGATTTCGTACCAAGAGACTTTTTTGTAGGTATTGGTGTGTTACATGTGTGTACCGATTTTTGTACATGTACGGGAAACGGAGCTCGAGGCGCGCTATGTTGAAAGTGTATAGGTGGCGCTATCGAGCTATTTTGCGCCACCCGATGGAATATTGGCCTATAGATGTGTTCAGGCCAAGACTCTTATCACACATGTGAAGTTTGGGGAAGATTGGACATTTTATGCCTGAGTTATAACATCTTTTATTCCCATGGCGAGACATCGAACTTCGTCACGGTGCCATGGACACGCCCCTTAACGAAAACTCAAGATCTTCACAACTTAACATCGCACAGGCCTTTAGATTAGACTGACCACAAAAAAGACATTGATGTCATAAAATTTCTAGGAGTAGTTAGTCGCAGTGTAAAATATGTCACTTCCTGTTGCCAATAGGTGGCGCTATGACTATAACTGAATATGGGCATGTCAATCTGTTCAGGTTCGGAGTCTCATCAAGCATGTGAAGTTTGGGGCAGATTGGACATTGTATGTCTGAGTTATAGCAACTTCATTTTTCATGGCGAATCATCGAAATTCGCCAGGCCGCCACGGACACGCCCTTTAACGAAAACTCAAAATCTTCGCAATTTAACATCGCAAAGGCCTTTAGATTAGGCATACCAACTTTGGTGTTGATCTGAATTAATCTCTAGTAGGAGTTCGTTAAAATACAACGCATGGAAATGACAAAAATGACACAAAATGTGCTCATAAAATTAAAAATAACCGACTTCCTGTTGGGTTTCGGATTTTGCTCCAAGAGACTTTTTTGTAGGTATTGGAGAGATACATGTGTATACCAATTTTCATACATGTACGTGAAACGTAGCTCGAGGCGCACACCGTTGAACGTGTATAGGTGGCGCTGTCGAGCCATTTTGCCACACCCACTTCTGAAACCCATATCAGACGTAAATTTTCGCCAGTTCTGAGGTGTGTGCAAAGTTTCATGACTTTTTGAGCATGTTTAGGCTCTCAAAAATGCGATTCATCTTAGAGAATAATAATAATAATAATAATAATAATAATAATTAAAGCTGCAAGCAGCGATGAACGGGCCCTCGCACCCGGGCTCACCGACAGCGAGTGGCTTTAGTAAATAGGTGAACGGTGAGAAATATGTATTTAAACTCATAAATATAAGTGTAATATATCAATTTTTATTCCATATATGTTCCAATTTTCCTGTTGCCAGCAGGTGGCGCTATCATTATAATGGAATATTGGCCTTCAGATGTGTTCAGGGCTGCACTCTTATCGAACATGTGAAGTTTGGGGAAGATCAAACATTTTATGCCTGAGTTACAACAACTTCTCTTGCTGTGGCGAGACATCAAATTTTGTCATTTTTGCCATGGACACGCTCTTTAACAAAAACTAAAGATTGCCACAATTTAACATTACACAGGCCTTTAGATTAGACTGACCACAAAAATACATTAATGTCAAAAAATCTCTAGGAGTAGTTTATCTCAGCGTAAAATATGTCACTTCCGGTTTCCAGCAGGTGGCGCTATGACTATAATTGAATATGGGCATGTAGATCTGTTAAGGGCAGAAGTCTTATCTAACATGCAAAGTTTGGGGCAGATTGGACATTGTATGTCTGAGTTACAGCAACTTCCTTTTTCATGGCGAAACATCGAAATTTGTCAGGCCGCCATGGACACTCACTTTAACGAAATCTCAAGATCTTCCCAATTTAACATCGCAAAGGCCTTTAGATTTAACTGACCAAGTTTGATGCTGATCTGAATAAATCTCTAGGAGGAGTTCGTTAAAGTACAACCCCTGAAAATGCCAAAAACAACACCAATTTTGCAGAGAACATTCTAAATAACTGACTTCCTGTTTGGATTCGGATTTCGTACCAAGAGACTTTTTCGTAGATATTGGTGTTTTACATGTGTGTACCGATTTTTGTACATGTACGTGAAACATAGCTTGAGGCCCACTCCATTGAAAGTGTATATGCACTCAGTTGAAAGTGTATAGGTGGCGCTATCGAGCCATTTTGCCACACCCAATGGAATATTGGCCTTCAGATCTGTTCAGGCCAGGACCCTTATCACACATGTGAAGTTTGGGCAAGATCGGACATTTTATGCCTGAGTTATAACATCTTTTATTCCCATGGCGACACATCAAACTTCGTCACGGCGCCATGGACACGCCTTTTAACGAAAACTCAAGATCTTCACAACTAAACATCACACAGGTCTTTAGATTAGACTGACCACAAAAATAACATTGATGTCATAAAATTTCTAGGAGTAGTTTGTCGCAGTGTAAAATATTTCACTTCCTGTTGCCAATAGGTGGCGCTATGACTATAACTGAATATTGGCATGTAGATCTGTTCAGGTCAAAAATCTTATCCAACATGTGAAGTTTGGGGCAGATTGGACATTGTATGTCTGAGTTACAGCAACTTCCTTTTTCATGGCGAAACATCGAAATTTGTCAGGCCACCATGGACACGCCCTTTAACGAAACCTCAAGTCCTTCGCAATTTAACATCGCAAATGGCTTTAGATTACACTGACCAAGTTTGGTGTTCATCTGATTAAATCTCTAGGAGGAGTTCGTTAAAGTACAACCCCTGAAAATGGCAAAAACAACACCAATTTTGCAGGGAATATTCAAAATAACCGACTTCCTGTTGGGATTAGGATTTTGTACCAAGAGACTTTTTAGTAGGTATTGGTGTGTTACATGTGTGTACCAATTTTTGTACATGTACGTGAAACATAGCTCGAGGTGCACTCCGTTGAAAGTGTATAGGTGGCGCTATCGAGCCATTTTGCCACACCCGATGGAATATTGGCCTTCAGATCTGTTCAGGCCAGGACTTTTATCACACATGTGAAGTTTGGGGAAGATCGGACATTTTATGCCTGAGTTATAACATCTTTTATTCCCATGGCGAGACTTTGAATTTTTCACGGCGTAATGGACACGCCCCTTAACGAAAACTCAAGATCTTCACAATTTAACATTGCACAGGCCTTTAGATTATACTGACCATAAAAAAGACATTGATGTCAAAAAATTTCTAGGAGTAGTTTGTCGAAGTGTAAAATATGTCACTTCCTGTTGCCTATAGGTGGCGCTATGACTATAACTGAATATGGGCATGTAAATATGTTCAGGTCAGGAGTCTTATTAAACATGTGAAGTTTTGGGCACATTGGACATTGTATGTCTGAGTTATAGCAACTTCATTTTTCATGGCAAATCATCGAAATTCGCCAGGCCGCCACGGACACGCCCTTTAACGAAAACTCAAAATCTTCGCAATTTAACATCGCAAAGGCCTTTAGATTGGGCATACCAAATTTGGTGTTGATCTGAATAAGTTTCTAGGAGGAGTTCGTTAAAATACAACGCATGGAAATGGCAAAAATGACACAAAATTTGATCATAATATTAAAAATAACTGACTTCCTGTTGGGTTTAGAATTTTGCTCTGAGATACTTTTTTGTAGGTATTGGAGAGTTACATGTGTGTACCGATTTTCATACATGTACGTGAAACATAGCTCGAGGCGCACACCGTTGAACATGTATAGGTGGCGCTGTCGAGCCATTTTGCCACACCCACTTCTGAAACCCATATCAGATGTCCATTTTCGCCGGTTCTGAGGTGTGTGCAAAGTTTCATGACTTTTTGAGTATGTTTAGGCCCTCAAAAATGCGATTCATCCTGGAGAAGAATAATAATAATAATAATAATAATAATAATAATAATAATAATAATTAAAGCTGCAAGCAGCGATGAACGGGCCCTCGCACCCGGGCTCACCACCAGCGTGTTGATTTAGTAAAAAGATGAACGGTGAGAAATATGCATTTCATGTCATAAACATAATTGCAATTTGTCAAAGTCATTAATATGTGCCATTCTTCATATTGCCAGCAGGTGGCGCTATCATAATAATGGAATATTGGCCTTCAGATGTGTTCAGGCCAGGACTCTTATCAATCATGTGAAGTTTGGGGAAGATTGAACATTTTATGCCTGAGTTACAACTACTTCTCTTGCTGTGGCGAGACATCAAATTTTGCCATGGCGCCATGGACACGCCCTTAAACAAAAATTCAAGATCTCCACAATTTAACATTGCAAAGACCTTTAGATTAGACTGACCAAAATAAAATGTTGATGTCATTAAATTTCTAGGAGTAGTTTGTTACAACGTAAAATATGTCACTTCCTGTTGCCAGCAGGTGGCGCTATGGCTATAACTGAATATTGGCATTTAGATCTGTTCAGGTCAAAAGTCTAATCCAACATGTGAAGTTTGGGGCAGATTGGACATTGTATGTCTAAGTTACAACAACTTCCTTTTTCATGGCGAAACATCGAAATTTGTCAGGCCGCCATGGACATGCACTTTAACGAAACCTCAAGATCTTCACAATTTAACATCGCAAAGGCCTTTAGATTTAACTGGCCAAGTTTGATGTTGATTTGAATAAATCTCTAGGAGGAGTTTGTTAAAGAACAACCCCTGAAAATGGCAAAAACAACGCCAATTTTGCAGAGAAAATTCTAAATAACCGACTTCCTGTTGGGATTCGGATTTCGTACCAAGAGACTTTTTTGTAGATATTGGTGTGGTACATGTGTGTACCGATTTTTGTACATGTACGTGAAACATGGCTCGAGGTGCACTCCGTTGAAAGTGTATAT
The DNA here is from genome assembly GCF_963082965.1 of Carassius carassius. Classification (NCBI taxonomy): domain Eukaryota; kingdom Metazoa; phylum Chordata; class Actinopteri; order Cypriniformes; family Cyprinidae; genus Carassius; species Carassius carassius. The sequence goes on from NC_081760.1 coordinate 31,862,471, forward strand.
GCACTCAGTTGAAAGTGTATAGGTGGCGCTATCGAGCCATTTTGCCACACCCAATGGAATATTGGCCTTCAGATCTGTTCAGGCCAGGACCCTTATCACACATGTGAAGTTTGGGCAAGATCGGACATTTTATGCCTGAGTTATAACATCTTTTATTCCCATGGCGACACATCGAACTTCGTCACGGCACCATGGACACGCCTTTTAACGAAAACTCAAGATCTTCTCAACTAAACATCACACAGGTCTTTAGATTAGACTGACCACAAAAATAACATTGATGACATAAAATTTCTAGGAGTAGTTTGTCGCAGTGTAAAATATTTCCCTTCCTGTTGCCAATAGGTGGCGCTATGACTATAACTGAATATTGGCATGTAGATCTGTTCAGGTCAAGAGTCTTATCCAACATGTGAAGTTTGGGGCAGATTGGACATTGTATGTCTGAGTTACAGCAACTTCCTTTTTCATGGCGAAACATTGAAATTTGTCAGGCCGCCATGGACACGCCCTTTAACGAAACCTCAAGTCCTTCGCAATTTAACATCGCAAATGGCTTTAGATTAGGCATACCAACTTTGGTGTTGATCTGAATGAATCTCTAGGAGGAGTTCGTTAAAATACAACGCATGGAAATGACAAAAATGACACAAAATTTGCTCATAAAATTAAAAATAACCGACTTTCTGTTGGGATTAGGATTTCGTACCAAGAGACTTTTTTGTAGGTATTGGTGTGTTACATGTGTGTACCAATTTTTGTACATGTACGTGAAACATAGCTCGAGGTGCACTCCGTTGAAAGTGTATAGGTGGCGCTATCGAGCCATTTTGCCACACCCGATGGAATATTGGCCTTCAGATCTGTTCAGGCCAGGACTTTTATCACACATGTGAAGTTTGGGGAAGATCGGACATTTTATGCCTGAGTTATAACATCTTTTATTCCCATGGCGAGACTTTGAATTTTGTCACGGCGCCATGGACACGCCCCTTAACGAAAACTCAAGATCTTCACAATTTAACATTGCACAGGCCTTTAGATTATACTGACTATAAAAAAGACATTGATGTCAAAAGATTTCTAGGAGTAGTCTGTCGAAGTGTAAAATATGTCACTTCCTGTTGCCTATAGGTGGCGCTATGACTATAACTGAATATGGGCATGTCAATCTGTTCAGGTTCGGAGTCTCATCAAACATGTGAAGTTTGGGGCAGATTGGACATTGTATGTCTGAGTTATAGCAACTTCATTTTTCATGGCGAATCATCGAAATTCGCCAGGCTGCCACGGACACGCCCTTTAACGAAAACTCAAAATCTTCGCAATTTAACATCGCAAAGGCCTTTAGATTAGGCATACCAACTTTGGTGTTGATCTGAATTAATCTCTAGGAGGAGTTCGTTAAAATACAACGCATGGAAATGACAAAAATGACACAAAATTTGCTCATAAAATTAAAAATAACCGACTTCCTGTTGGGTTTCGGATTTTGCTCCAAGAGACTTTTTTGTAGGTATTGGAGAGATACATGTGTATACCAATTTTCATACATGTACGTGAAACGTAGCTCGAGGCGCACACCGTTGAACGTGTATAGGTGGCGCTGTCGAGCCATTTTGCCACACCCACTTCTGAAACCCATATCAGACGTAAATTTTCGCCAGTTCTGAGGTGTGTGCAAAGTTTCATGACTTTTCGAGCATGTTTAGGCTCTCAAAAATGCGATTCATCTTAGAGAATAATAATAATAATAATAATAATAATAATAATAATAATAATAATAATAATAATAATTAAAGCTGCAAGCAGCGATGAACGGGCCCTCGCACCCGGGCTCACCGGCAGCGAGTGGCTTTAGTAAATAGGTGAACGGTGAGAAATATGCATTTAAACTCATAAATATAAGTGGAATATATCAAAGTTTATTTCATATATATGCCAATCTTTCTGTTGCCAGCAGGTGGCGCTATCATTATAATGGAATATTGGCCTTCAGATGTGTTCAGGCCAGGACTCTTATCGAACATGTGAAGTTTGGGAAGATTGAACATTTTATGCCTGAGTTACAACAACTTCTCTTGCTGTGGCGAGACATCAAATTTTGTCATGGCGCCATGGACACGCCCTTTAACAAAAACTGAAGATCTCCACAATTTAACATTGCACAGGCCTTTAGATTAGACTGACCACAAAAAATACATTAATGTCAAAAGATTTCTAGGAGTAGTTTGTCGCAGCGTAAAACATGTCACTTCCTGTTGCCAGCAGGTGGCTCTATGACTATAACTGAATATGGGCATGTGGATCTGTTAAGGGCAGAAGTCTTATCTAACATGTGAAGTTTGGGGCAGATTGGACATTGTATGTCTGAGTTACAGCAACTTCCTTTTTCATGGCGAAACATCGAAATTTGTCAGGCCGCCATGGACACGCCCTTTAACGAAACCTCTAGAACTTCGCAATTTAACATCGCAAAGGCCTTTAGATTTAACTGACCAAGTTTGGTGTTGATCTGAATAAATCTCTAGGAGGAGTTCGTTAAAGTACAACCCCTGAAAATGGCAAAAACAACGCCAATTTTGCAGAGAACATTCTAAATAACCGACTTCCTGTTGGGATTCGGATTTCGTACCAAGAGACTTTTTTGTAGGTATTGGTGTGTTACATGTGTGTACCGATTTTTGTACATGTACGTGTGTGACGAGTGGGGCGGGGCCGAGGGACATGGGAGCGAGGCCGGGGGAGTGATTGGAGATGAACTACACCTGTTCGTCCCACCGGTCTCGAGGCCCATGGAGGAGATGGAAGGATATAAAACTGGAGCGACGACAGTGAAGGACGAGAGAGGACCAGGCCTGGGCTTTTAGTTGTGTTTTGGTCCGTGAGAATCTCTTTTGGGATTCCCACGCGGGAGATTAAACGAAACAGGGCGTCCGCCACACTCTTCGCCGAGATATTGCGGAGCGCCACTGCTTCGGGATATCGTGTTGCATAATCCACTATGACTAACGCAAAACGATGTCCCCGTGCGGATCGTTCTAATGGCCCGATGAGGTCCATACCAATTCGTTCGAAGGGGACCTGCACTAGAGGTAGAGGGCGCAACGGCCACCCCAAAAGCCGAGGCCTGGTCCTCTCTCGTCCTTCACTGTCGTCGCTCCAGTTTTATATCCTTCCATCTCCTCCATGGGCCTCGAGACCGGTGGGACGAACAGGTGTAGTTCATCTCCAATCACTCCCCCGGCCTCGCTCCCATGTCCCTCGGCCCCGCCCCACTCGTCACAACGTGAAACATAGCTTGAGGCGCACTCCGTTGAAAGTGTATATGCACTCAGTTGAAAGTGTATAGGTGGCGCTATCGAGCCATTTTGCCACACCCAATGGAATATTGGCTTTCAGATCTGTTCAGGCCAGGACCCTTATCACACATGTGAAGTTTGGGCAAGATCGGACATTTTATGCCTGAGTTATAACATCTTATATTCCCATGGCGACACATCGAACTTCGTCACGGCGCCATGGACACGCCTTTTAACGAAAACTCAAGATCTTCACAACTAAACATCACACAGGTCTTTAGATTAGACTGACCACAAAAATAACATTGATGTCATAAAATTTCAAGGAGTAGTTTGTCGCAGCGTAAAACATGTCACTTCCTGTTGCCAGCAGGTGGTGCTATGACTATAACTGAATATGGGCATGTAGATCTGTTAAGGGCAGAAGTCTTATCTAACATGTGAAGATTGGGGCAGATTGGAAATTGTATGTCTGAGTTACAGCAACTTCCTTTTTCATGGCGAAACATCGAAATTTGTCAGGCCGCCATGGACACGCCCTTTAACGAAAACTCAAAATCTTCGCAATTTAACATTGCAAAGGCCTTTAGATTAGGCATACCAACTTTGGTGTTGATCTGAATGAATCTCTAGGAGGAGTTCGTTAAAATACAACGCATGGAAATGACAAAAATGACACAAAATTTGCTCATAAAATTAAAAATCACCGACTTCCTGTTGGGTTTCGGATTTTGCTCCAAGAGACTTTTTTGTAGGTATTGGAGAGATACATGTGTATACTGATTTTCATACATGTACATGAAACGTAGCTCGAAAGCACACCGTTGAAAGTGTATAGGTGGCGCTATCGAGCCATTTTGCCACACCCGATGGAATATTGGCCTACAGATCTGTTCAGGCCAGGACTTTTATCAAACATGTGAAGTTTGGGGAAGATTGGACATTTTATGCCTGAGTTATAACATCTTTTATTCCCATGGCGAGACTTTGACTTTTGTCACGGCGCCATGGACACGCCCCTTAACGAATACTCAAGATCTTCACAACTTAACATCGCACAGGCCTTTAGATTAGACTGACCACAAAAAAGACATTGATGTCAAAAAATTTCTAGGAGTAGTGTGTCGAAGTGTAAAATATGTCACTTCCTGTTGCCTATAGGTGGCGCTATGACTATAACTGAATATGGGCATGTAAATATGTTCAGGTTCGGAGTCTCATCAAACATGTGAAGTTTGGGGCAGATTGGACATTGTAGGTCTGAGTTATAGCAACTTCATTTTTCATGGCGAATCATCGAAATTCGCCAGGCCGCCACGGACACGCCCTTTAACGAAAACTCAAAATCTTCGCAATTTAACATCGCACAGGCCTTTAGATTAGGCATACCAACTTTGGTGTTGATCGGAATTAATCTCTAGGAGGAGTTCGTTAAAACACAACGCATGGAAATGACAAAAATGACACAAAATTTGCTCATAAAATTTAAAATAACCGACTTCCTGTTGGGTTTCGGATTTTGCTCCAAGAGACTTTTTTGTAGGTATTGGAGAGATACATGTGTATACCAATTTTCATACATGTACGTGAAACGTAGCTCGAGGCGCACACCGTTGAACGTGTATAGGTGGCGCTGTCGAGCCATTTTGCCACACCCACTTCTGAAACCCATATCAGACGTAAATTTTCGCCAGTTCTGAGGTGTGTGCAAAGTTTCATGACTTTTCGAGCATGTTTAGGCTCTCAAAAATGCGATTCATCTTAGAGAATAATAATAATAATAATAATAATAATAATAATAATAATAATAATAATAATAATAATAATAATAATAATAAACGGAGCAATTCCAAGAGGGTCCTTACACCATCGGTGCTCGGGCCCTAATAATAATAATAATAATAATAATAATAATAATAATAAACGGAGCAATTCCAAGAGGGTCCTCACACCATCGGTGCTCGGGCCCTAATAATAATAATAATAATAAACAGAGCAATTCCAAGAGGGTCCTCACACCATCGGTGCTCGGGCCCTAATAATAATAATAATAATAAACGGAGCAATTCCAAGAGGGTCCTCACACCATCGGTGCTCGGGCCCTAATAATAATAATAATAATAAACGGAGCAATTCCAAGAGGGTCCTCACACCATCGGTGCTCGGGCCCTAATAATAATATAATATATATTTATATATATATATATATATTTCAACCCAGTGCCATGACAACAACGGCCCTCGGAGCCAAAAAAACATACCGGCCCACCGGGAATTTTCCGCGGTGCTCCCGATTAGCCAATCCGGGCCTGACTACATCCCTCTAGTTCTTGCAGTAATGACGTCACTAAAACAGTTTTTTGACTAACCTCTGCCCACATGAATACACAAAAAAGGGGGCGTGGTCTTAGTGTACTCCGAAGAAGAAGAGGAAGAGTTGCGTTTATGTTTGTCGCCATGTTGTTGAAACGCTGTTATTTTCATCTCGGAGTCCAATCACGTTTGTTTGTGCTTCCCAGGGACGCTGTACTTAGAGATCAATGGTTACAATTTATGTTTAACTCGGTTCCCGAAAATTATAATCCACATGTAAAACTATGTGCAGCACATTTTGCTGAGGACAGCTCCCTCAATCTCAATCAGTTTAATGCCCGATTCGCACAAAGATTATTCTTGAAAGATGGAGCAGTTCCCTCTTTGTCTGGAGAAGGCGTTGTTTATGGACCACAACCGGTAAGTGTATTTTATTATTTAAGTTGGTGCGTTCAACAGTTTCTGTAACTTATTACACAAAGGGCAACACTGTTTAGCTTTGTTAACTAGATGTTAGGGCTGTGCAAAAAAATCTAATGCGATTTTCATGCGCATCTCGTCAGTAAAAACGCTCCTGTGATTATAAGTACATCCCCAGCAGTTTTCAAAACAAATCCTGCCCACTTGCTTCTCAAAACTAGCCCAATCGCGTTTCCAGGAGCGCAGCGTGCTCTAAGCTGGTGTCGAATCACAAGACAGGAACCGCTGGCAGAATCACAACTCATTACGTGTTTCTGAAGGAGGGATTTTATAGAACAAGGAAGTCATCAGCCCATGTTTATGACAGTGAAAACCGTGGTATACAGATAAGTGAATTGTGTGAAAAATACAGTTTTTTACACACGAAACATGAACACATGTTATATTGCACACTGTAAACACAATCAAAGCTTCAAAAAAGCACGAAAAACGGGACCTTTAAACTTTGTTCCAAAGATGAACTGAGGTTTTACGGGCTTGGAACGACGTGAGGGTGAGTCATTAATGTCATAATTTTCATTTTTGGGTGAACTAACCCTTTAAAGGGGGAGAAAGAGACCCTGACAAAGAGGTAGTAAGACTTATGTGAGGGGGATGGGAGCTTTGACATGTGGGAGGACTTTTGTCTGCTCATATGCCGACTTCTATAGTTTTTCATATAGCATTTTTTTAACCAATATGGTAAACAAAACAAAAGGATTAAAAATAATGCAATGTTTATGGACAGAAAGGGCACACACCCTATAACTTTTATATGTAGTCAAAATGAATAATGTATTTTAAATTGATTTACATAAGCATGTTTTTCTTTTTGGGGCGGTGGCAAACTCAGAGAAAACTGCGATCGCTGTATAGGCTAATACAAAGTAGTCTTTGTTCTCGTGAAGCTCAGCCATTTTGTTGTTGACCTGTGGATTTTTCTATGAAATGTCTACTAACTGCAGTACTGCCTGCGAGCTGTTGGGGAGCTCACAAAGATGACAGAGACGTTTTATGCCACCAATATTGAATAAGCTTCACTGGAGAAGGTCTATATTTGTGTACACAACTAAATCTTAATTAAACATGGAAACGGAAATACTAAAGATGCTATATTAAGACCTAATTAACTGAAAAACATAGTTCTCCCCCTCCACCTAAAGCTTTAAACCATGTCAGTTGGATTCCACTGGATAGCTAACTTAGATTAATTTAAGTTACAGAGTAAAATGTGGTTTGAAAATAAACCACATTAGTACATTACACTACCTACCCAACACTCAGTAAAAAGTACTTCTCTCAGATAATAGAGCAGGGAGAGCATTTTGCTCCGCCTCCTTTTCCAAGCCAGCTAAAGACCCTGAAACGACAAAGACGACGATATTGCAGTATCGTATAAAGCCACGATAAATCATGTTGTCTAAATGAGAACCGACTTCAAATCAATAACCTTAGAGTGCCAGAGTATGTTAAAATGTCACCGCGCCAGGTGCATTTTACATAGAACACACTCAGAGACAAATAGCTCTGGTACAAGATAAACGTGTGTGTGTGGGTTGGGGGGCTAAATACACCGTGACCACACGTATAAAAGGGTTTTCATCGAGTCAACGCCAAGTTACAGCGTTTGAAACAGGATGGCAGGTACGAGACATATATGACGTACGATAATTCGGATGTACTAATAGAACGCAGTGTGAACCGAATAGAGTGGACTGCTGTGCTGTCACTGTGGCGATTCAGAATCGCGCCACTCACTGGACTCTGTGAATACTGACTCGATTTAGTCTTTAGTCATACAGCTCTCTCTACAGGCAAAATGTGGGAAATGCCGAGATGACGGTCTCCGTTTCTGTATTATACAATTCAAACTGAAAATGAACTGAACTGAAAAGACAACTGGTAAACTGTGTTGTGTTTGGAAACTGAAATTCAAGGCAATTATTGCAAACATGTTTATTAAATGAAAACATAAGTATCATAATAAATAAAACATACATACAATACAAATAATGTTTCATAATTATTGTTCAAAGGTGTTTTATTATTCCACACCAGCATTAATTAAATGTGATATGAAAAAGATGAGCTGATTTAGGACCAGTATGTATTTGTAGACTTCCTACATATGTAATGTTCTGTGAAGTGATGTTGTGAGATATATATATATACACACACACACACACACACACACACACACGATTGGACATATTGGCACACATGGGAAATTAAAATAAAAATTCCATCACATATGAAGACAGAAATCACTATTACCATATGCAAAACTTTGAAAAAGGTTTGTTATTTTTATACCTGTGCACACAAACATGGGGTGTCCATACAAATGTCCTTGAAGAAAATCCTCAAAACTACAACTCTTGATTTGTTTAAGGCACTGATCATTTTAATCAGTGTTCTTTCAGTTTCCACCTGAAGTTAAATGGGCTGCTGGAAAGTCATTTAAACACATTAGCCACTGTAAATCCTGGCACGCATTTAAACTGTTGTACCTGTTTGGAATGATCTGTAGGAATATGCCTCAGTGGTCACTCAGAGGTCCTCTGAGGCTTTTTTTGGCAGAGACACAGCAATGGTAACAAGTTAGTACTAGAGAATCTAACATACTTAAAGAAACACAGCTGTACTCTTATAGGGCCAAAGAAATTAAATACTTATTAAAACGCCTGCGTGTTAAAATTTAGTAGGCTTACACATAACTTGAGTATGTTTAATTGGCAAAGGTACTAAAGGTGTGCTAAATGTTTTAATAAATAATGCCCATTGAGCTGCAGACTGCAGTGGCAATGCTATCCCCCTTCTAACAATATAAAACTGCTCAAATTTGACTAACAGAGGTTCCAGTAAAGGACAGAGAAAATTATATGCCAACACTGGGCAATTTTTTAATTCCAAATGCTATAGCTATTTAGCTATATAGCATTATGGAATGATATTGCGGACTTTATTCAAAAGGAATTGCAAATTGTATTTGCAATTGCGTTTTCAATTTGTGGACGCATAAAATGTGACATAATCCAAACGCAAATGCAAATCGCGCATTACCGTTTTCATTTTCGATTAAGTGAAATCACAGTGTCTGCCAAATTTAAAATGGAAATGCAAAGTCCGTTTGCAATTGTGTTTCCCATATCTTACGAGCTATGAGCCTGTCATATTTAAATAGCAATATTAATTACCACATTTGCCTTTTCCCGCTCTCTGCACTGTGCATGTAAACTGCCAAAACTCAAATGGAATCGCAATACCTTTTGCATTTGAATTTCGTCTACACGTCTACACGGAAACCTGTCAATCAATCAGGCCATTTTATTGGGCGTGTTTGCATTGGGAAGTGACGATCGTACTAAAATGTACCATGTTTTTACTAGGGTAAATATGAGTTAACGATAGTGTTTATTATTAAGCCACAGTAGCCACAAATGTACAGTTGTCTGAGACGTTATGAAATGTTCTTTAACATCATGAACCATAAAATGAAGTCAGTGTTTTGCTATTGTTTATTTTCATAATAGGTAAACACAGGCCACAAGTTAACACGGTCACATTTCCTTGATTCAGCAGCTGCACGATGTAAAGCCGAGAGTCCTGTCTTGAATATAGAGATCTGGTGCTGATTCAGTGTAGCTTGGTAGCTCAGTGGTTAGTGACTGTCATCTCTCACAGCATATCGTCTTTTAGCGTGTGTTCGAAACCCGGGCCAACACAGACGTTCTTTATTTTTTTGTTTATCCTACTAACTTCAGCCACCAAACGGGCGATCATACAGTGAGGAAAATTGCAGTAGTCAAGGCTAGCTGACGTTATCAAGTACGCTGCTGTTTGCAGAATTACCGGACCTGCGTCCTCGCAGACATCACACTCCCGAGTCGAATGCACAAAGTCTGAACTGAGGATGCAAGTCCGAAATCAGCGGCTGAAGTTAGTAGGATAAACAAAAAAATAAAGAACGTCTGTGTTGGCCTGGGTTTCGAACACGCGCTAAAAGACAGTATGCCGTGAGAGATGACAGTCACTAACCACTGAGCTACCAAGCTACACTGAATCAGTACCAGATCTCTAGATTCAAGACAGGACTCTCAGCTGTACATCGTGCAGCTGCTGAATCAAGGAAATGTGACCGTGTTAACTTGTGGCCTGTGTTTACCTATTATGAAAATAAACAATAGCAGAACACTGACTACATTTTATGGTTCATGATGTTAAAGAACATTTCATAACGTCTCAGACAACTGTACATTTGTGGCTACTGTGGCTTAATTATAAACACTATTGTTAACTCATATTTACCCTAGTAAAAACATGGTACATTTTAGTACGATCGTCACTTCCCAATGCAAACACGCCCAATAAAATGGCCCCACCCTTGTCACTTGATTGACAGGTTTCAGTGTAGACGTTGGAAATTCAAATGCAAAAGGTATTGCGATTCCATTTGAGTTTTGGCAGTTTACATGCACAGTGCAGAGAGAGTGAAAAGGCAATGGTGGTAATTAATATTGCTATTTAAATATGACAGGCTCATAGCTCGTAAGATATGGGAAACACAATTGCAAACGGACTTTGCATTTCCATTTTAAATTTGGCAGACACTGTGCATTCACTTAATCGAAAATGAAAACGGTAATGTGCGATTTGCATTTGGATTATGTCACATTTTATGCGTCCACAAATTGAAAACGCAATTGCAAATACAATTTGCGATGCCTTTTGAATAATGTCCGCAATATCATTCCATATAGCATCTATTTACCATCATATTAGACCTGAACAAGATTATCACAAGCAAACTCACTTACCAAAGTGAGCAACTGGGGAAGGCTTTTTCTAATTTTCAAAAAGGTTGTGCAACAAGAGATGATGACAAGTTCCACAAAGAGTTTAAAGGAGTAAAAAGACAAAACCTCCACAGCGATGAAATCTTCTGAGCATGCACAGCTGAATTGTGATGAAAAGATGAATCTTCGTTTTCTCTTGCATCCTTACTATGCTGCTCATTTCTTCCCTCACAGGTTACTTTCTTGTGTGTCTTGGCCAGAGGAGATGGGATGTAGACCTCCATTATCGTTGAGCCTCTTGGCACGGTACGTCTCGTAGTGGATGTTATGAGTGACCTCCTTCAGGTCCTGGAGGTGAGACCTGAGTATATTATAACAATATTGTTTGTGTTTAGTCACTGTTATTTTTATTTATTTATTTTATTTCATAAAGCCTGCAAATTATATAAAATGTTTTTTATTATTATTAATATTAAGAGAGCATAAACATTGATAAATAAACAAAAAAAAAAAAATGAATAACTGTTTAAACATTTGGAGACAGTAAGATCTCTATGTTTTTGAAATAATAATAAATAAAATACTGCTGCAAAGATCTCCACTAAATAAAATACTCTCAGTCTCAAACCAATATCACATAATAAAATATAATGAAAAATATAAATTAATAACTATGATTACAGTGCAGCACTACCAATCCCAGCTTGTAGGCCTGCTTATATTTAAAATATATATATAACTTTTCCAAAGTGTAAAGTGCAGCAACAACAGTTTCAGTTTTTAGACCGCCTCAGATTTCGTTATTGCGTTGGACCGATCGGAATTAATAGCAAAGGACTGTTTAAATGCAGACGGGAGCTGCGTTTGAATTACGGTAGTTTTTTTCCTAGTTGTAGTGATGTTCACACTCGCGTGATGCCTTTTGAAAACTTTAGAATCAGCTGCAGGGCGGGATTTCCGCCACTTAATATGTTCGTGTGGAAACACGAAAATGTACCTATGTTCCGCACACAAAATATTGCATTTGGTCATTCGAATACACGTACCGTTACACCCCTATCATTAAGGGTGCATTTATTTGTTCAAAAATACAGTAAGAACTGTAATATTGTGGAACTGTTTTTTTTAATAAATTTTAAGATTAACTTTATTCCTGTGATGCAAAGCTGAGTTTTCAGCATCATTACTCCAGTCTTCAGTGTCACACGATCCTTCAGAAATCATTCTAATATGATGATTTGATGCTTAAGAAACATTGATTTTTATTATCGATGTTAAAAATGGTTACACTGCTTAGTATTGTTTGTTGAAAACATGTTTACAGGATGAATAGCAAGAATAGCATTTATTTGAAATACATTTTTTTTGTAGCATTATGTTTTAATTGTCATTTTCCTTGCTGAATAAACTCTTTAAAAAAAGTCTTACTGACACCAAACTTTTGAACAGTAGTGAATACAATAATATTAAGATTAGTATTTCAAATAAGGTTTCATACATCACCTAATCATGAAATCACGAAGTAAGGAGAATTCGCAGTGATTTGGGTTTTCAACTATAGAGATTAAACAAAAAAAAGTGATTTATCAGAAAATATGTATCAACACAATACACTGTACAAATACACAAGGTTTACTGTAAAATAGCTAATTCTTTATACACAGTATCTTAAAAAGATACTTTCAATTTGACATTGCCTTGTTTGATCAAGTCAAATTGTTAAAGCTGCCATACGTACATACTGCCAGGGTGGAAAACATACATGTAACATTTTGAGATTTCATTTATAAAAAATGTCAAAAGGTGACAAATAGCTCCTGAGAAAACTGGAGAACGTTATCTGATTGAAAAAGTGAGTAAAATTCATTAGGTTCACATTTTTGTAGTCATATTTCATATTTTGTGCAAATATAAACCTATAATCTTCTTAAAAGCTATTTCAGTCCATGTTTTAAATGCAACATTAGATAATTTTCTGCAAAACAGAAAATGCATTCAATATAGAAAATTACCCAAAAGGTTTGTTTGCCAGCTGTGGGAAGTTCTCATCGATTACTCTAAGATTTGACTTGTCCTGCCTGCCAGTTTCAAAACTCCACTTATCTATTTTGTTATAATAATAATAAGAACCACAATAACATAAACAAATAATTGAATCAAGCTTGGCACAGTGAAACAAACAGATTAAAAAAAAATTACATATATATATATATATATATATATATATATATATAATTTTTTATAGAAATCTGCATTAAAGGTTTGAAGTATCACAGCAAACACAGCCTACTCACCCTCCACCACTCCCCAGGGTGTCTTCCTGCCCAAAATTCGTTTGCCACTGGCCTGGTACTCTTTATCACTTCCTACCACAGCAAAGGGCATTGCCTCCTGTAATGCACAGATTTAATGAGACAAACATAATGTGAAAACAAAGACCAACAGATGAGGAATGAAAGATGAGATAAGAGAGATGTAAAGAAAAAGAAAAGCATGCAAGATGTGAGAAGCTCCCCTTACCCTGATCTTATCATTATCACTCTTATCCTCCATGTCTTCATCAAACTCCTTCTGTGGATAACACTCAATCCCACATGCTTCCAGCTCCTTCCTCACCTACAAGAAATTATATTAAACTATAATTAATCAGCGTAAATTGAGTAAAAATCAGAGTAAACTGACTTGATTTTGAATCTGTCTTTCAGTCTAACCCTCTGTTTAAATTCAGTTTTCTCATCAAGAGTGAGTGTGTCCGACTTGGCAATGACAGGAATGATGTTGACCACACGACTCAGATGTTTCATGAACTCAATATCCAACTGGCGAAGCCTGTGAAAGGGCAAAGATATGTAATTAATAGACAGATAGAAGCAGATTTTATTACAGGGCCACTGGCCTTTCTGAGGTTCACAGTTTGACTAATAAAGCTCAGTGAAGCATTACAGCTGATTGAATACTCACACACACGTCTTAAATCAACACAGTGACTTACACAGATGGCATACACTACACGACTTTTGCACAGATTTTTGCTCCAATTTGTAATCTGGACAAGTCGATGCAAATTGTCGAACGTCAGAGCCAGTCGGCAAATTTGAGATGACAGTTTCTACAGAAGATCACAGATTTCAATTTTTCAATTATTCTATGCAGTCCAAAGATATCACACGTTTGATATTTGAGCCAATTTTTGAATACATTTTGTTTTAATTTGTCATGCGTCTGTGTGTTTGGAATGACCTCAAAGTCTGGTAGTGTGTGATCCTCAGATGATGAATTGTTCCTCGCTGAAAAGTTTTAAAAACTATTCAGATTTCAAAAGTTGTGTAGTGTACTGTATTCTAGGTTTTGATTAATAAAGCTGCTACTGCAAGCATATTTCAACTACTGACAAATAATAAAAATAAATCGCAAAGATATTAATACTCCAGAGAAGCACATAGAAATCCATTATCTTATTGGTGTTTTCGACAGAGACCAATCTGGTTAATTACAATTAATAATATGGCAACAAAATGTGAGCTGATTCTGTATGATATTAGCTGTGGCTGATCATATGCTGTCATATATGATAAAAATATACACTTCAATACATACTGATAGAAACCGGTACATGGTATATGAGCTAAAGTAAAATATTCCTATGTAATTCAAACTCACGAGTGTCCAGTTGGAGATATGAAGTACAAGCAGCAGTGTACTCTGGTATCAGGGATGCGTTTCTTGCGTGCAATGTTGACTTCTTCCTTCAAAAATTTCTCGTATTGTTCATTGATGTATTTGGATATGGGCTCCCAACTTGGAACACAAAAGGAAAAAAAATCAACAACAGACTAGACCAAACAGTTTGTAGTTCATACAAAGTTTGAAACAGCTTGAAGTAAACGTTCCAGAAAAGTAGTTAATTTCTAATGTTCAGTCCGTCTTGGTCAGACACAACACAAACATACTAGAGAGTTACTTTTTAGTAGAAACTGAAGTTGTAATTCTACTTGAAACTAATCGACACTGACACTGTTATTTCATGTTTAATATGATAAAGCCGCTTGCTTAAAGCAATCTATTGTATGAAGTTCTACATCAATAAACATGACTTCACCAGAGTGCTGAATTATAGAGCTATTGCAAACATATCCACATCACAGCATGCAGCACATATTTACGTTTTCATCTAAATAACTCTTTCAACAGCATGGGTGGCATTGAGATATTTGCAAACAGTATACCACTGCCCACATATTTCAAACTTCTTTTTACCCCAAGCAAAAAATTAAAAAGAAATTTAGGTTCTAAGCTTTGGTTCAGTATGAATATAAAGCTGCATATAGGCGATATCAACACCCAAAAGCCAATGCAGCACTATTTTCTCCAAGGCATTTGAATGACAAAGAAAAACACTATGTGTCCTTTTAACTGAGATACTTGGTTATGATCACTTAGGGCATGCTGCCAAAACACACTCACATTTGGCATCCCTACTAGCAATCGGATTCTTGTCTGTGCAAATTAAGTGCAAATCTGGAACTGGAAGTCAAAACACTGCCCCTCACACTTGGAACATTTTTGTTCAGTTTTTGAAGCCAGTTAGTAGCAGCCAAAATTAGGCACACAACTGACCCCATTTATTTTATCTGACACAAATGCATGTCCTCAGTTTCCTAGATGCAGTGATGCAGGATGCACTGGCATTTTGGATCATATGCAACAACTACATTTGTTAAAAATAGCTACCTGTCCTCTGGCTTTAACCGAGAAATCACAAAAAACATAGTACTCACCAATTTTCATTGTTGATTTGGTCCCCAAAACCTGGTGTGTCGATGACTGTTAACTTCATCTTCACCCCTCCTTCCTCAATCACTGCAAAATCAATATTGATCAAGCTACAAATGCAGTAATGCAGCCAGTGATTGTTCCTGTGACAGGAACGTAAGAAAGACATACAAAATGTGCAGAGCAGTGGTACCCAGGACTGGAATTGAGAAATACTGTTACAACACAAATTACTATATTTTTTATATATTTTTTTTATGAAACCTGAAAGGTTTCTGTCCCACAACTAAAAGTCCAGGTAAACATAACTTAGAAGATCCAAAAAGGTCTTAAAGGCATCGTAAAATGAATCCATTTGAATCAAGCTGTAATAATGCAAGTCTGCTGTCCCCGTCACTGCTGACCCCGTCAAGTTCGCCATTTGCAGAGGTAATCAGGGTCTCTTTACACAGCATTTTCCTCTCTAATGTGCGGTAACTGGTGAACAAAATTGATGATTTACAACTTCGCATCACCCACAGTAAGAGACTTTTAGATTGCAATGTCATGGTTTTCACAGAAACATGGCTACACAGCGACGTACCCAATAATGCTATTGAGCTAGCCGGACGATACACGCTCCGGGCAGGTAGGACAGCAGATGACTCCAGCAAGACAAGGGGCGGCAGATTGTGCATTTATGTTAACAAAGCTTGGTGTATGAAAACTGTCATTGTTGGGAGGCACTGCTCAGCTAACCTAGAGTTTCTCATGGTTAAGTGTAGAGTAGACCTTTTTATCTCTGTGGGAGTTCACTTCCACCATTATAACTGCAGTCTATATTCCACCAGATGCTAATGCCAAGCTTGCATTAGTAAACAACAGACTGCTCACCCGGAGGCTGTTTTTATTATCACGGATGATTTTAATCACTCAAACTTAAAGACTGTGCTCCCCAAATTCCATCAACATGTTTCCTGCCACACTAGAGGAGACAATACTTTGGATCATGTTTACACAAACATTGATGGAGCTTACATCACAACCACCCTACCCCACCTTGGACAGTCTGATCACCTTTCTTTGTTTCTTACCCCTAAGTATTCACCCCTCATCAACCGTGTAAAGCCATCAGTGAGGACCATCAAAGTGTGGCCAACAGGAGCAGACACTTTAGTTCAGGACAGGTTTCAATACACAGACTGGAGTATGTTTGCTTCTCAGGCTGCCTGTGGCTCTCACACTGACATTGATATCTATACCTCCACTGTACTGGATTACATTAACACCACAATTGACAGTGTTCCAAACAACACATATGTAAGGATGTTTTTTGTTGACTTTAGCTCAGCATTTAACACCATCATTCCGTCCAAGTAGACCACAAAACTTGGAGACCTGGACATTAACACCTCACTCTGCAACTGGATTATGGACTTTCTGACCAACAGACCTCAGCATATTAGGTCAGGCCACACCTACTCCACCACCATCACACTCACACTGGAGTACCACAGGGCTGTGTGCTGAGCCCATTCCTCTACTCCTTCTACACCCACAATTACAAATCTGTGCATGGATCCAACCCCATCATTAAGTTTGCAGATGACACCACCGTGATTGGCCTCATCAGAGACAACGATGATACTGCCTACAGGGAGGAGGTTCAGCACCTGGCCACATGGTGCGCTGACAATCAAGCTTGGCGCCGGTACAGGATGGCTGCCTCCGTGACGTGCTCTGCATATGTTTTTGTCTTTTTGTTAGTTTGTCCTGTCTTTAGTTATATTCCTGCAATCAGTTTCACCAGGGATGAACTGCTGAACATTCGGCAGAACGCACCACAAGATGTTTTTCCGGATTTCAATTATTCAGACGTTTTCAGACGTTTCAGACGTTTCATATTTTCCTCTCTAATGTGCGGTAACTGGTGAACAAAATTGATGATTTACAACTTCGCATCACCCACAGTAAGAGACTTTTAGATTGCAATGTCATGGTTTTCACAGAAACATGGCTACACAGCGACGTACCCAATAATGCTATTGAGCTAGCCGGACGATACACGCTCCGGGCAGGTAGGACAGCAGATGACTCCAGCAAGACAAGGGGCGGCAGATTGTGCATTTATGTTAACAAAGCTTGGTGTATGAAAACTGTCATTGTTGGGAGGCACTGCTCAGCTAACCTAGAGTTTCTCATGGTTAAGTGTAGAGTAGACCTTTTTATCTCTGTGGGAGTTCACTTCCACCATTATAACTGCAGTCTATATTCCACCAGATGCTAATGCCAAGCTTGCATTAGTAAACAACAGACTGCTCACCCGGAGGCTGTTTTTATTATCACGGATGATTTTAATCACTCAAACTTAAAGACTGTGCTCCCCAAATTCCATCAACATGTTTCCTGCCACACTAGAGGAGACAATACTTTGGATCATGTTTACACAAACATTGATGGAGCTTACATCACAACCACCCTACCCCACCTTGGACAGTCTGATCACCTTTCTTTGTTTCTTACCCCTAAGTATTCACCCCTCATCAACCGTGTAAAGCCATCAGTGAGGACCATCAAAGTGTGGCCAACAGGAGCAGACACTTTAGTTCAGGACAGGTTTCAATACACAGACTGGAGTATGTTTGCTTCTCAGGCTGCCTGTGGCTCTCACACTGACATTGATATCTATACCTCCACTGTACTGGATTACATTAACACCACAATTGACAGTGTTCCAAACAACACATATGTAAGGATGTTTTTTGTTGACTTTAGCTCAGCATTTAACACCATCATTCCGTCCAAGTAGACCACAAAACTTGGAGACCTGGACATTAACACCTCACTCTGCAACTGGATTATGGACTTTCTGACCAACAGACCTCAGCATATTAGGTCAGGCCACACCTACTCCACCACCATCACACTCACACTGGAGTACCACAGGGCTGTGTGCTGAGCCCATTCCTCTACTCCTTCTACACCCACAATTACAAATCTGTGCATGGATCCAACCCCATCATTAAGTTTGCAGATGACACCACCGTGATTGGCCTCATCAGAGACAACGATGATACTGCCTACAGGGAGGAGGTTCAGCACCTGGCCACATGGTGCGCTGACAATCAAGCTTGGCGCCGGTACAGGATGGCTGCCTCCGTGACGTGCTCTGCATATGTTTTTGTCTTTTTGTTAGTTTGTCCTGTCTTTAGTTATATTCCTGCAATCAGTTTCACCAGGGATGAACTGCTGAACATTCGGCAGAACGCACCACAAGATGTTTTTCCGGATTTCAATTATTCAGACGTTTTATTGAATATTGTTATCGGAGGAGCAGCGGCGCTGATCAAACGCTTCAGGACGCGCAGACGGGGAAAACGAGCTGGCGCGCTCATCAGACTCAGGAAGCGCGGATTTCGAACGCCGTTGCCTAGCATCCATCTGGCAAATCTACGCTCTCTACCCAACAAAACGGACGAACTCCTTCTGCTTTCTCGGACAAATAAGGATTTCTCTCACTCTGCTGCTCTGTGTTTCACGGAAACCTGGCTGAATGACGCCATACCGGACAGCGCGCTCCATCTGCCGGGCTTTCAGCTGTTTAGAGCGGATCGCGACGCAGAATCAACGGGGAAATCGCGTGGCGGCGGGACATGCTTTTACATCAATGAACGGTGGTGTACAGATGTAACTGTATTAAAGAAGATGTGCTGTCCAGATCTAGAAATGCAGTTTGTCAACTGCAAGCCTTTCTATTCGCCGCGGGAGTTTCACTCGCTCATTCTGGTTAGTGTTTACATTCCTCCGCAAGCGCAAGTAAGTCTGGCTTTACAGAAACTCGCTGAGCAGATCACAGAGACAGAACAACAACACCCGGACTCTGTTTTAATCATTCTCGGGGACTTTAATAAAGCCAATCTCTCCCGTGAACTGCCAAAATACAGAGAGCATGTTACCTGTCCCACCAGAGACAGTAATATATTGGATCACTGTTACACAACAATAAAGGATGCATATCACTCTGTTCCACGAGCAGCTTTGGGACGTTCTGATCACCTTCTGGTTCATCTTATACCGACCTACAGGCAGAAACTAAAATCAGCTAAACCTGTATTAAGGACTGTAAAAAGATGGACTAATGAAGCAGAGCAGGATTTACAATCTTGTTTTGACCTCACTGATTGGAGTGTTTTTGAAGCTGCTGCCACCGATCTGGATGAACTCACAGAGACCGTAACATCATATATCAGTTTCTGTGAGGATATGTGTATTCCTACAAAGACTCAACTAAATTACAACAATGACAAACCGTGGTTCACTGCAAAACTCAGACAGCTCCGTCAGGCCAAAGAAGATGCTTACGTGAAGGGGGACAATGTCTTGTATAAACAGGCTAAATACACACTGGAAAAGGAGATCAGAGTGGCAAAGAGGAATTATTCTGAAAAAATAAGGACTCAGTTCACTTCGAACGACTCCGCATCAGTGTGGAAAAGCCTAAAGAAGATCACCAATTACAAGACACCACCCCCCAGCACTGTGGAGAATCAACGACTGGCAGACGATCTGAACGAGTTTTACTGCAGGTTTGAAAGAACACCCATCACCTGCCCTGAACACCTCCCCACACAACCATTCACACCATTCACAACTCCTGCAACCAACCCTGAATGCCTCTCCAAACAACCGTTCACACCATTCACAGCTCCTGCAACCCATCCTGATCACCTCTCCAATCAACCGCTCTCACCATTCACAACTCCTGCAACCAACCCTGAATGCCTCTCCAAACAACTGTTCACACCACTCACAACTCCTGCAACCCGCCCTGAACACATCTCCAATCAAGCACTCTCACCATTCACACCTCCTGCATCCCCCCTCTCCCCCACACCTGCAATACAGATCAGCGAGGATGCGGTGCGCCAGGTCTTCCGGAAGCAGAAAAGGAAAAAAGCACCAGGCCCAGATTGTGTTACACCAGCCTGTCTGAAATCCTGTGCTGACCAGCTGGCCCCCATCTTCACAAAGATCTTCAACAGATCGCTGGAGCTGTGCGAAGTCCCTTCATGCTTCAAACGCTCCACCATCATCCCCATCCCAAAGAAACCCAAAATTACAGGACTAAATGACTACAGGCCTGTGGCTTAAACATCCGTAGTCATGAAGTTATTTGAAAAACTGGTGCTGGCCCACCTGAAAGACATCACTGGACCCTTGCTAGATCCTCTTCAGTTTGCCTACAGAGCAAACAGGTCTGTGGACGATGCAGTAAACATCGGACTGCATTATGTTCTGCAACACCTAGACAGACCGGGAACCTATGTGAGCATCCTGTTTGTGGACTTCAGCTCGGCCTTTAACACGATCATCCCAAACCTCCTCTTGCCCAAACTAACTCAGCTCTCCGTGCCCACCTCTGTCTGTCAGTGGCTCAACAGCTTCCTGACAGACAGGCAGCAGCTAGTGAGGCTGGGAAAATACACATCCAGCACCCGTACAATCAGCACCGGAGCTCCCCAGGGCTGTGTTCTCTCCCCACTGCTCTTCTCCCTGTATACTAAAGATTGCACATCTGAGGACCCCTCTGTCAAGCTCCTGAAGTTTGCAGATGACACCACACTCATCGGCCTCATTCAGGACGGTGACGAGTCTGCTTACAGACAGGAGGTTAAAGAGCTGGCTGTCTGGTGCAGTCTCAACAACCTGGAGCTTAACACGCTCAAAACAGTGGAGATGATCGTGGACTTCAGGAGAAACCCCCCTGCACTCCCCCCACTCACCATCATGAACAGCACTGTGACTGCAGTGGAGTCATTCAGGTTCCTGGGCATCACTATCTCTCAGGACCTGAAGTGGGACATTCACATTGACTCCATTGTGAAAAAGGCCCAGCAGAGGTTGTACTTCCTTCGCCAGCTGAGGAAGTTTAACCTGCCACAGGATCTGCTGAAACAGTTCTACTCCACCATCATCGAATCCATCCTCTGCACTTCAGTAACTGTCTGGTTCAGCTCAGCTTCTAAATCTGACCTCAGAAGACTACAGAGGGTAGTCCGGACTGCTGAGCGAATCATCGGTTCAACTCTCCCATCTATTCAAGAACTGTACTTATCCAGAGTGAGCAAAAGGGCTGTTAAAATCACTCTGGACCCCTCACATCCAGCACACTCCCTCTTTGAACTGTTGCCATCTGGTCGACGCTACAGAGCACTGAGCGCCAGAACGACCAGACACAGGAACAGTTTCTTCCCTCAGGCAATCCATCTTATGAACAGCTGATAATAACTGTGGGACACACTACACTAATTATATTTATATACACTACACTTTTTATCCAACACACATACTTAGCGTACACGTAAATCTTTTGCACATAATATTCATGTACATACATGGAACACACTACACTACTTATATTTATATACACATACACTTATTTATCCAACACACATACTTAGTGTACAGTTTTTCCACATAATATACATGTACATACATAAATGCTTATTTTAATATACCTGCCATACATTGTCAATTTGTATATTGTCAATCATTACCCACCTATTTGTATTTTTTTGTATGTTTTATTCCTTATTGTGTTTTTTGTTCTGTCGCTGTTATGTTGCACTGCGGAGCTCTGTCACGAAAACAAATTCCTCGTATGTGTGAACATACCTGGCAATAAAGCTCATTCTGATTCTGATTCTGACAACAACCGGCTCCTCAACACCAGTAAGACAAAGGAGCTCATTGTGGACTTTAAGAAGAAGAAAGGAAGCATGCATGACCCAATCCACATTAACGGGATGGTTGTTAAACGTGTCTCCAGCTTACTGGGAACCACCATCTCGGAAGACCTGTCCAGGACCACAAACACCTCCAGCCCGGTCAAGAGGACTCACCAGGACAATGAAGAAGAACCAGCTGCCTAAGTCAAGTCAAGTAAAGTCAAGTCTGCTTTATTGTCAATTCTTCCACATATACATACATACATACATACATACAGAGAATTCGAAATTGCGTTACTCTCAGACCCCCGGTGCATACAGATAACATTAACAGTAGAGCCTAAAAATCTAGATCAAATATAAAATATAAGAAACAACTATACAATAAGGGAATGTAAAAAAGACATAATAAAATTAAAAATAAAGTTAAATAAAGCAGCACAAGGCACATGGCAGATAGATTGCAAATCAGTGAAGTGAACAAACAGTGCAGATAAAAGATTTTTAGTGCAATTCTTATAAATTGACAAAGGGCTCAAGAGCAGTTATTTTATTTAACTGACTGATGAGGTAGTAGAATGACGTCAGTTCCATGGTGAATGAGGTAGTGAGCAGACCAATGATGCACAAAGTGACTGGTGCATGTCATCGTATATTAGTGGGGGGGGGTGGAAGGACCTGGGGGGGGGGGGGGGTTCATAGTTCAGTGGTGCCTGGGGCAGAAGAGGGACGGGGGAGGGGGGGGGGGGGGGCAAGTTCTGGAGCGAGTTCATCCTCCTGACAGCCTGATGGATGAAGCTGTCCTTCAGTCTGCTGGTCCTGGCCTGAAGACTCCGCAGTCTCCTCCCTGATGGCAGCAGACTGAAGAAGCTGTGTGACGGGTGGTTGGGATCACCTGTGATGCAGAGGGCTCTGCGAGTGAAATGGGTTCAGTAGATGTCCTAGAGGGAGCTGCTCTCACTATGTGTTGCAGAGTCTTTCGGCAGGACACGTTGCAGGCACCATACCACACAGTGATGCAGCTCCTCAGGATGCTCTCTATGGTGCCTATGTAGAAGGTGTACATGATGGGGGGTGGGGCTCTGGCTCTTCTCAGTTTGCAGAGGAAGTAAAGGCGCCGCTGTGATTTCTTGGCCAGTGCTGCTGTGTTTTCAGTCCAGGAGAGGTCCTCTGTGATGTGCACACCCAGGAACTTGGTGCTGCTCACTCTCTCCACAGTCGCACCATTGATGGTCAGAGGAACGTGCTGAGTGTGTGCTCTCCTGAAGTCAACAAGAATCTCCTTTGTGTTCTCCACGTTAAGAGAGAGATTGTTGTCACTGCACCATCCGGCCAGGTGCCTCACCTCGCTCCTGTAGTTTGTCTCATCTTTGTTGTTAATGAGACCCACCACAGCTGTGTCATCCGCAAAGTTAATGAAGACGTTGGAGTTGTGTGATGGTGTGCAGGTGTGGGTCAGCAGAGTGAAGAGGAGGGGGCTAGGCACACATCCTTGGGGGGCCCCAGTGTTCAGTGAGATGGTGCTGGATGTGTTTTTGCCGACCTGTTCTGCCTGAGGTCTTCCAGTCAGAAAGTCCAACAGCCAGTTGCACAGCGAAGTGTTGAGCCCCAGCTGGACCAGTTTGTAAATGAGCTTTTGAGGGATGATTGTGTTGAGTGCTGAACTGAAGTCTATGAACAGCATTCTGACGTATGAGTCCTTTTTGTCCAGATGTGTGAGTGCTGAGTGGACGGCAGTTGAGATGGCATCATCAGTCGACCGGTTGGACCGATATGCAAACTGGAAGGGGTCCAGGGAGGGGGGGGGGAAGGCAGACTTGATGTGGTACATTACTAGCCGTTCAAAGCACTTCATGAGGATGGGAGTAAGTGCAACAGGACGGTAGTCATTGAAGCAGGATGGAGTTGGCTTCTTCGGAACTGGAATGATGGTGGTAGTTTTGAAAAATGTGGGAACAACAGCCTGACTAAGTGAGATGTTGAAAATGTCTGTGAAGACATCAGTGAGTTCTGCTGCACAGTCTCTCAGTACACGCCCAGGGATGTTGTCAGGACCCGGAGCTTTGCGTGCATTGATCCTGCTGAAGGATCTCCTCACACTGTCTGGGGTCAGCGTCATCACCTGGTCGCCGGGAGGAGGTGGAGTCTTCCGGTGCTGTTGCAGTGGTGCTGTTTTGTTGCTCAAAGCGAGCAAAGAAGGTGTTCCGCTTGTTCAACAGAGAGATGTTGCTGTCACAGGTTGTAGGGCTTGTAGTCCGAAATGGTCTGTATCCCCTGCCACAGGCTCCTAGTGTCTCTGCTGTCAGTGATTGATGGGCTATCTTAGTCTCTAAGATGCCGTGGGACAGGTTGGCCCTGGCTGTTCTCAGGCCCACCTCATCTCCAGCTCTGAAAGCAGCGTTCCGTGTCTTCAGGAGTCTGTAGACCTCCCCTGTCATCCACGACTTCTGATTGGCCCGGTCAGTGATGGTTTTTGTGACTGTTACATCATCAATACACTTGTTGATGTAGGCAGCGACAGTCTCTGAGTACTCCTGGAGGTCAGTGGAGTTATTGTATGTGGCAACCTGCTTAAACATGTCCCAGTCAGTTGTGTTGAAGCAGTCTTGAAGAACCTTCTGGCCACACTTGAATCTTTTTTTGAACTGGTTTGGTGACTTTAATGAGTGGTCTGTATGCAGGCATTAGCATGACAGTGATGTGATCTGAGGCTCCGAGGTGGGGGAGGGGGGGGGGGGGCTTTGTAAGCTCCTCAATGTGTGGTGTAAACAAAGTCCAAAATGTTATTATCTCGTGTTGGAAAGTTAATGTGTTGGTGTATTTTTGGAAACACACTCTTTAAGTCAGCATGGTTGAAATCCCCTGCTATGATGAGAAAAGCAACAGGGTGTGCTGTCTGCTGCTCACTGATGTGCTGGTACAGTTCATTCAGTGCGTCGTTCCTGTTGCTGTTGATGTTGTTCGGGGGAATGTAAACAGAAATGAGCAGTATGGCAGTATATTCCCTCAGCAGATAGAACGGCCGGCACTTAATAATCATAAACTCCACCAGGGGTGAGCTGTGTGTGCAGATCACAACAGCATCGCGGCACCACGCGCCATTGATGTAAACACAAAGCCCACCACTGCGGGTTTTTCCTCCCGCGACGAGAGCTCTGTCCACTCGATAGCACGTCAGCTGGTTGAGCTGAATAGCGCCATCTGGAACGCTGTTGCTGAACCATGTTTCCGTGAACACAAAAACACAACAGTCTCTTACAGTCTTCTGAGTTGAACGTAATATTCGAATGTAGTCCAGTTTATTGTCCAACGATTATACGTTAGCCAGTACGATAGTATGGATAGATGGCTTTTGTGGGTTAGCCGTTAGCCTAATCCGGATACCTCCGCGCTTACCCCTCTTCTGCTTCCTCTCTCACCGATTGTGGTGCGTCCGCTGTGGGTGAGATGCAGCCGTGGGGGTCGGTGATGGTGTAGGCCTCTGTAACAGACCGAGATCCCGCAGCTGTTCTGCGTGCGCAGAGTTTAACTGTAAAAATGCGGTTCTGCCGACATCGAGCAGAAACTCGTGACAAAAACACTGCGACTCACAAGACAAAAAACATGAAAACACCATTCTGTTGGGACAGAGAGAAGCCGCTGCGTGTGGACCCGCCACCATGATCATCCTAAAGCCATCCTGGTGAACTTTTACCAGTGTGCGATCGAGAACATCCTGACCAGTTGTATCACAGTCTGGTATGGGAACTGCTCAGTTGCTGACTGCAAGGCACTACAGAAGGTGGTGAAAACTACCCAACGCATCACAGGGACATCACTTCCTACTATTGAGGACATCCAAAGAAAATGCTGTCTACAACGAGCTCGCAACATTCTAAAGGACTCCTCTCGCCCTGACCATACACCCGTTTAACCTCCTGCCCTCCGGGAGGCGCTTTAGGAGCCTCCGGACAAGGACCAGCAGACTCAGGAACAGCTTTTTCCTTTTTACCTTACATGTACAATGACAAAGTTTAATCTAATCAAATCTAATCTAATAGTTGCTGGACTATGCAACACAATGCCCGTTTCATTTGATCTCATGAGTGGGAATCCTGAAAGAGATTCTCACTGATCAAGGCATGGCATTTATGTCACAAACATTATGTGAACTACAAATTATTGGGCATTAAATAGATTTACACCAGCATCTATCCCCCACAAACAGACGGCCAGGTATAATGATTTAATCACACATTAAAAAAACATGATTTGAAAGTTCATTCACAAAGATGCCAAAAATTAGAACAAATTGCTGGAACCCCTCATGTTCGCTGTGCAAGAGGTCTCACAAGCCTCCACAGGGTTTTCCCATTTTAGCTTCTTTATGGACATCCTGAAAGAAACTTGGGAGGACGGACCTTCAGAAACTAAATTCTGTATGTGCTGGACCTAAAAAACAAATCTCCACACTTTGAGGTGGCTCTCTATTGTGAATTTGTTACAGGCCCAGGACAAACAGAGCCAGCTGTACAACAGAGGAACCAGACTACGTGAATTTGCACCAGGAGATAAGGTACTTATATTGCTTCCTTCATCTAGCTCTAAATTACTTGCCAAGTGGCAAGGACCTGTTGAGGTCACATGGCCAGTTGGGGATATCAATTATGAGGTGGTTCGAATGTGCAGGAGTGGGGCAAATCAGATATATCACCTCAACCTCCTTAAAAAGTGTTGTGAGACGGAGTCAGTGATGTTAGTGATGGCAGTGAGTGGAGAGGAAGATCTTGGGCCAGAAGTGAGCACCAAAGTACAATTTTTGCTCTGTCCCCAGGGGGAGATCACCTCTCGCCTTCACAACTCACTGAAGTAGCTAGGTTACAAGAAGAATTTGCAGACGTGTTCTCAACCCTGCCTGGTCGAAAAAATCTCATTTCGCACCATATTGAGAGCAAGCGAAGCATGGTGGTGCGCTGCTGGCTGTATCTTTTCCTGAACAAAAAAATGTGGTTCAGACTGAATTAGAGGCGATGCTAGACATGGGGGTAGTAGAAAAATCCCACAGCAATTGGGCAAGCCAGATAGTTTTAGTGCCAAAAACGGACGACTCTTTACGATTCTGTGTGGATTATCGCAAGGTGAATGCTATGTCAAAATCTGATGCATATCCAATGCCAGTGGATTGAGGAATTTCCTTATCAGCTTGGTACAGCTTGTTTTATTTGACACTGGATTTAACTATAAATATGCTATGATGATGACACTAAACTCTACCTCTCATTCCATCCTGATTATCCAATGATAGCTGCTTACATCTCAGCTTGTCTAAAAGACATTTCTGTCTGGATGAAGGATCATCACCTTCAACTCAACCTTGCCAAGACAGAACTGCTTGTGGTTCCATCAAACCCATCGTTTCATCACAATTGTATCATCAAGTTAGGCACATCAACCACAACTCCTTCAAAAACAGCCACAAACCTTGAAGCTAAGACTGATGATCAGCTGACTTTCTCAGACCACATTGCCAAAACTGGTCCGGTCCTGCAGATTTGCTTTATTCAACATCAAGAAGATCAGGCCCTTTCTTTCGAAACATGCTTAACAACTCCTTGTTCAAGCTTTTATTCTGTCCAGGCTGGACTATTGCAATGGTCTTTTAATGGTGTCATTTGGGGCATCTGTGTGCTGTCCTGGGAGCACTGAGAGTGGCTGGACTGACGGCCAACCCCAAGAAGTGTGCAGTTGGGCTGTGGAGGTCAGGTGTCTGGTGGGCCATTCTTACCCTCTGCTATTATCTCCTGGGATGGGAATTCACTCTCTGTTCAGCCACGCACCCCTGCAGTGGCCTGAGTCAGGTGGTGGGGGTATGTGGCAAGGGTAGCGTGGTCCAGAGAGGTGTATGCAGCAGTAGAGAGGGACTGTAGACGAGTGGTAAAGGCTGATTTATACTTCTGCGTCTGACCTACGCTAGACGCACTCCCTTACGCCGTAGCCTGATTTGCACCTCTCCAAAAATCTAACAGCGCGTCAATTCTACGCGGACCGTGAGCACAGTAATTGGTCTGCTAGAATCTGCTAGTGTTGTGTGTTTATGTGCACTTTATAATATATTTTAATGTTACATCTGGTTCTTCCTCAGTCATCACTTGCTCGGCTCCAGATGGTCCAAAATGCTGCTGCAAGGCTGTTGACCGGGACAAAGAAATACGATCATGTTACCCCAATTTTAGCCTCGCTTCATTGGCTCCCGATCCATTTTAGAATTCAATTTAAAATTCTATTATTTGTTTTTAAAGCTCTTAATGATCAAGCTCCTTTATATATTAGAGATCTTCTTACTCCTCTTGCTCACACTAGATCTTTAAGATCTTCAGACATGGCTCTTTTATCTATCCCTCGCTCCCGTCTAAAATCTAAGGGAGATAGAGCCTTTGCCGTTGCCGCCCCACGTATATGGAACCAATTGCCTCTCGACATCCGCCTTGCACCTTCAATTGTTATTTTTAAATCTAAATTGAAAACTTATTTTTATTCCCTGGCATTTTAATTATCTCCTGAAGCTGTTTCTGTCTGTTCTGTTTGGTTGTTTCTGTGTTTTATTCTATTTGTTTTTACTTTGTTCAGCACTTTGGATAGCCCTGCTATGTTTAAATGTGCTATATAAATAAAATTTACTTACTTACTTACTTACATCTTCTTATATAAAATAAAACAAAGCAAAGAATAAGTGTCATATCATTTATTATACTACATAGCATTATATATCAGTAGTTGTCTGCGACAAACAATGTTGATCTGCCATGGTACAAGTCCTTGTGGAGATGGAAAGAATGCCATCTTCTCCTGTTCCATCGTTATCTCCTTTTGTAGTTTTAAATAATTATAATGATCACACTATAATGCTTCTCTAAAGAGCTGCTTCTTCGGCTTTTGTCGTGGTACTGCGGGTTACACCAGCAACATGCATGTGGACACTGCAAACTAGCGGTTTGCATGTGTACTGAAAGTCAATGTGGACAATGATGCAGAAGTATAAATGAAAACTGAAATATAGCCTACGGCGTAAAGGCTATGGCATAGGTCCAACACAGAAGTATAAATCAGCCTTAAGTAGGTTAAGTGCAAATCACCTGTGTCTGCTAGCAGTAATTGGCGTGGAGAGACTGGTTAAACAGGAATCTAAAGGAGGGAAACTGACTGAGGACCCGTGTGTATGTGTGTCAAATGCTCTGGAGAGCTGCCCATGGATTTATTTATTTTAGGGATGAATTTATTTGAAGCGCAGTGGGTGTGACTTTGTTTTGGAACATCCAATAAAGATCACGAGGCTCGGTAAAGATGACCCTGACGTTACATAGTGTTTTTGGTTTTTTTTTTAAGTCAGACATGTTATACACAATATCATGATGATTTTAAAACATTTCCCACCTGACACCTATTTTACACCTACATTTCAAACACTAGAAGAACAATATCTCACAAAGTCTACAAGAAATACATATTTGTTTTTTTCTGGACACCATTTGGACACATATGATATCATTTAGTTTGCCAGCTATTCACATACCAATAACGTATTCACCAACAGCTCCTAACTTGGCCTGGGAACAACACATGCCAGTCTAGACACATCTTACTCCAAAGCACATTTTTATGCTTTATGCTAATGTGCTACAGGCCCTTGGGGTGTTGATTACATCAGCAGACACTAAATGAGTCTTTCTTAATTAGACCATGAATGTCTATTTCTGTCGAGTGAAAGGTCTGTCCTTTAGCAACCAGTGCTTAAAATGTTTCCTTGAACAAGCAAAAGATGCTGTTGTGAATCCTTGTCACAATGAGAAACAGTTAAATGTTTAGAAATCACATAATCAGTATGCTCTTACCATGAGATACAGATTTAATCTCAACAGTCTTTGGGAACTTCTCATCACGACTCCAGCTTGTGCTCCTCCTGCTCAACTGTGACTTAAAGAGAGTATTCACTAAAGTAGACTTCCCAAGACCACTCTGACCTGGAGATAGAGAGAGAGAGAGAGAGAGAGAGAGAGAGAGAGAGAGAGGGGAAATGGTAAGAAAGTGAAAAATAGTAAAAAGTAAATCTGAACAAACTACTCTCCCACCCACCAACAACCATGATGTTGAAGTCAAAGCCTGTCTTCATGGTTTTCTTCCGCATCTGCTCGATGATGGTGTCTATTCCGATGTATCCAAGCAATGCAGATCCGCGACTTGACCCTTGACCTTCACCCCCCATTCCTTGGGGTGAAGGAACACTATTAGGCGGGGCCACATGAAATGGCTTAGCTGGGACGGTAGGTTTGGGTCTCACTTCAGGGGGCACAATATCTGACATGTCTGTGTGAAAGAGTGAATCAAACAATCAATACATTTAATCAGGCAAAATGTTTTTTTTCACTATAAATGCTACACTGTGCCACCATTTAATCTAGCAGTAGATGTATGATATCATATATTTAAGGTGCTGCAAATTATAATTTTTTACTTTATTTGTATTATTTATTTTATTTGAAGGTAGTATTTTACTACTTTATTCTGAATATTGAACTTTTAGTTGAAAATAATGTAAATCAAAATATTATTTAAAATTATTTATATTATTATTACGATACAATTTTATTTGAATGTAATCTGTATATAACTACATTCAAATATTCTGAATATGAAACTTTAAAATGCAAATCGTATGCATAAAAAAATACAATCTACAATAATTGTTTATATGAATATTAGTTATGATAATATCATTTTAAATGTAATTTCTATAAATTAAATTCCCATATTCTGAATATGAAGCTCTGCAAACAATATGCAGCAAAATTATACTAGTTTTGTTTATATTAATATTTGTTATAATATTTATGTGAAATGGAATTTCCAATTTAATCTCTAATAGGACAACATAACTAATGTGGATCACTTTTTATTTGGTGTTGTGAAGCCGCATATATTTATGAATTTGTTACATATGCTGTTATTTATTTTCAAATTACACTGCACAGCAGAAATATTACAATACAGAAATATTAGTTTTACCTACACTTGACTAAAAGTCAATGGCTACCGTCAACTGTTTGTTTACCAAAAATTCTTCAAAATATCTTCTTTTGTGTTTGGCACAAGAAATAAATGCATAAATGTTTGGAAGTAGATGGTGAGTAAATGATGATGACATAATTGTCTAATTTTGGTGAATTATCCCTTTAAGACACATTTCTTTTCCAAAGGACAACATAAGTTACTCTCATCTACTCTGTTTTGCATGTACAATATGTAGTTGTTTAGAAACAATAGGATTAGCTGAGGAAAACCACAAAAATTATAAATCAGTGAATAATTTGTCTGACAAAACCTTTGTATGCTATTGTGATCTAGTGCTTTTATTTCCCAGCCTGGTCCACTTTAAATGCTCCACTGAGTTGTCGGCCTATATTAACACCATATGCCACCCAAAATCAGCAACAAATAATGAATTATTACAGAGGCAATTCAGCAAATCTCTTTATCGGCTTAATCACCCACGGCTGGACCTTTCTCACGCTCTTTAAACATCAACAACACATAACTTGAGAGGTTTCCTTCAACGCGACAATGATGTGCGTCTTTCAGTAGAGAATAATATTAGTATGAAAGGCATTTTAAACGCTACTAACGGTTTAAACGACGGGAAGCCAAACATACACACGTTACCCAGCGTGTTTGTTCCATCATGTTTTTACCTCAAAAGGATTCGTATAATAATAATAATCAGAGGGAAACACTATTCACACTTACCGATCCGCGTTTTTGTATCGATCGAAGGATGTATATTTTTCGTCCTTTTTCTGCCTCTCGCTGTTTTTCAGTCTATTGAAGTATAAGTAGGCTAAGGCAGGAGTTGGACAGACGTTAGGGAATGATCATGTGTTCAGGTACCTCTCTCCTCGCTCCCTCTTTCTTTCACCCCGTCTCTCGCCTTTCTATTCACAGCTCGATGCACCTCATTCCTTCCTCCACCACCCTTTTTTTTTTGTTACCAAGGAAACTAACGGGAGACTGGGTGATGCAGTGCGCATGCTCAGTGCACGGGGTCGAGCTGAAATTAGGGATTCGGGTCGCTATGTGACTTTTTATATTTTTGCGGCACTCTGCTATTTTAATCGTAACCGTTTGTCTATGTTTGCTTAAGTAAGCTACATTTGTAAAGATATTTATATTAAACTTTACAATGCATGTTGTATCAAGCAGAATAATTAGACTATTAACGTGGCTAATGATTAAAAACAGGACTGGTGAATAGTGTAAAACAACGTGGTAGCCTATACAATGACTTTCCTTAAGGAAAACATTTGTTTGATTGTTTTTCGGTTAGAAAATATATGATAATCAAAAGAATATTCTTTCTTAAAATCAAAGTAGTTAATAATAATAATAATAATAATAATAATGGGTATTAACTAACATCTATTCCCTTCTGCTGACGTCATCGAGTTGTCTTATTTTCCAACCACCTTGTTCCATCCAACATTTTGTCCTCATTGAATATCCTGAAATACATCATGTTGTGAAAATAAAGTCGGTTTTATAAAAACTTAAACACACAATACCACATAATGGTATAAAACAAAAGATTAATTTTGATTAATTAAATAAAACTACTCACATTTCAGACTGCGCCTGCCTGTCTCATGGACTCTCTTCACATGTGAAGTGTTTGTGGTGTATTCAGTGGCCACTGAAGTGACGTTGAGCCTCAGTGTGTCTTTTACCTCATAACTGGGTTATCTCACTGTGTTTAGACAGGCCTGTGCTTGATGATAAGACACACTACTGTATACCATTTACAGTTTGTCCGTCATCATAGCTTATATTCTGCAAACACTCATTTTAGTGTTTCTATGGTTCAGATCTACATATTGAGTATTTAAAAAAACTGATCTACCACAGGCCTTTTTGACTTGACCTTATTTTTATTTGGTGATATATATTATATAGCATTGTCCCTTTTGGACACTGACATTACATTAATCACCAGTGTTTTTGTCACATGATCCTTAAGAGCTGACTGTAGAGATCATTAATGTTGTATGAATTCATATTAGAGTTGAAGGCTAGTAGCAGAATCCATTTGAAATTTTCCTGATGAAAATGCAAGGACTCGCTCGTGCCAGGTCAATGTGATTCAGTTACAAAGGTGTGACTGAGTGATTTTAGCATGTTGCTGTCCAACTGCTAAGGTGTTCTTGGTGGTTTTTAGCACATTGCTATGGGGCTGATAAAGTGTTTTGAGTGATTTTTTTTGCAAATTTCTATGCACATGTTGTAGTGTCCTGAATTATTTTTTTTAGCATGTTGCGAGTATTTGCTAAAGTGCTCCTTGTTATTTTTAGCACATTTCTATATGGTTACAAGGTCCTAAGTGCACATTGATAGTTGCTAAAATGTTCTGAGTGATTTTTAGCCTGTTGCTAAAGTATTTAGTGTGATTTTTAGTACATTGCTATTCAGTTTCTATAGATGTTTATAGATGCAGTGCCGTTTCTAAGGTGTTCTAGGTGAGGACCATTTTGTTATACGCTTACAGTGGTGCTTTGATTTAACCTCATGATTTCAGGTATCAAAATAAAGTATCATATTGTGCAAAAATTTTAATAGGCTTAAGGGCTGGTTCAAATCTCTAACCCTAAACATTAAAATACTAACTGTGCTTCTTGCCCAAATGTTCACCACTATTGACAAGTTAATGTCTTCCTCCCTGATACATGATACTTTACATGCCTAGGCTGTTTATATACAAAATGTAAATAATGCTGCTATGTATATACAGTACATGCTATTTGGGATTCTCATGTCTTTAAGCAGCTTTATATACAATCCTTTTAATGCAATTCCGGTAACTTAGCTTTGCACTCACCTGTAGACATGAATTCTTCAGGACAGGAATCTAAGTCTGCTCCACTCCTCATGTCTGCGACTCCAGATGGCTGTAATGGTGGGGGGTCTTCTTGGTCTGTTAACCACGAGGAGTTTATGTCTTGAAATCCCTCACAGTCTGTAGAATGAAGTGTGTGTTTGGACTCTTGTTGTTGATCTAGAGTGAATGGACACTGCGGTATCCATCCAGTCATGGAACATTTCAGCATTTCAGAGTTTGTGTGTGTGTTTGGGCTGTCCGAGAGGTCCGGGTAAACAGCTGCATCGCATTTCTCTCCAACAAATTTAGTTGGACAACTAGTCACACACTTTTTGTATAACCGCGAGCCTCTGTATCTTCTTGCAAATCTGTTAAATTCATGCAAGGTTGCTTCGCTTGAAGAGGATTTAGAAGAATCTGAATCCGAAAAGCTGCATCTACTTTGGGATGAATTGCTGCCATTCCTTCTTGTGTTCCCTGTTTGGTTTGAGGAAGATCTTCTCCATGCCTGAGGAGTTTTGAAGTATGTAGGTCTACTGTCAGATGTTCTTTTGATCACAGGTCTACAGATTCGGCTCAGCTGACCACATTCAGTGGATGATCTGTGACTCTTCGAAGGGAACTGGAAGCAGCTCATCCGGCTGCACTGATCTGATGTTTCACTGTAGCGGGATGTTATGACAGCACTGTCTGTTTCAGACGCTGCAGACTGAGGCCTGATATTTGGTTTAGACTCTTGGTTGACATTAGCACTGGTTTGATTCTGTTGGGAAGAGTTCATCATCATATTACTTTCATGAGAACGATCATTGGTTGCATCACAGTCACCTAAAGCTCTGTCTTGAAGCTCTGAGTTGGATAAAACCAGTACACTGTATTCCTTTGGAGAACTTACATTGTCCAGTTTTTTAAAAATATTCTTTTGGCTTGTGATACTTTTAGGTGATGAGATTGGATTTGTAAGTGCTGACTGTGTGGAGAGTTGTCTGTTTCCTTCAGATGAAATTTGTGGGTGGTTTTGAGGTTCCCCAAAGCTCCTCTCACTCATCATGGTGGGTCTTATTATCTGCTTGGCTGCCCCTAACATTATCTTTGAATGAGCAGGCTGTTTTAATTTCTCCGAAACAGCAGGATGTCCATCGCTCTGAATTTTTGGGTTGTTCCCTTCACTGCCTTTCTTCATCTTCTCTAGATTAGAAATCTGTGCACCAGAGTTTATAATCCTCCCTGTCTTAATCAAACCAAGCCTGATTTGTACTAGAGTAGGGTCTTGGGATTGCCGCTTCTTTGCTAAATTTTGTGGTCTGATTGCACATTTTTCAACATGTCTGAGGTTTTTAGGGCTTAAGCTTTCAAACATTAAAGGCTTGGTAACTCCCCTGCAACAGATGTTCGAATTTTGCTTTAGTTTATCCTGCTGTGGAGTTCTGAATGGTTCTTGTTGAAGGCCAGTTTGCTTTTTTTGACCCCTCCTGTTGGATATGGGGATTGATCTGACGGTCCTCTCAGTGAATAAAATGGGCATATTTCTAGACATTTTGTTTTCTACTGGCCTTGCTTTACCATGCATATCAGCAGAATGTAATGGTTTGTTTTCGGCAGTTGGTAGTACTCCAGTTGTTGTGTCTAATTGAGAAGTAGTCTTGACTGACAGCTGTGGTGAATTTAGGGATGTATCCACAGTATTGATGATGCTGTAGAACACAGAACAGTAAAATGGACAAGGTAACATTAATTATGTGAATAAACTGAAGTTTTTTATAGTCAAAATTTTCAGTAAAATATTGTTAAAGACATTTGCAATATGTAATATTAGGAAATGACACATGATAATGTAATATATTGGGACAGGGTTTTTTTTAACTGGCATCTAGGGACCCTCTATAGGGGCACAACAGGATTATAAAGAATTATAGGGAATAATTATAAGGAAGGATTTAAAAGTTAACTGTAAAACTATTTTTTAATGATATTTAGAGTTCAAATTTAACTGAAAACTTTTAACATTAAGTTTTTATATCAAATATAGTGGGGAGAAAAGGAAACACTCAACTTAACACTAAGTAATTATTTTGCAGAAAGCATTTAAATAATTTGCTTTGGTAGATTTTTTTAGTATTTAGTTTATAATATGTATTATTGTATATTCATATTTCATTTTACAAAATGCAATGCTTTAAAGTGTCACATTGTTTCTCTCACAGAAAAAAAAAGTCTTTTCTGAGAGAAAACATACCTTTGTGGAGAACTATCAGTCAGGTTCTGTTGTTCCAAACTTTGCCCACTCTGGCTGAAGGAGGAAATATGGATGGGCTTTTTTAAGACAACAGAGGGGGAAAGAGGTACGGGACAGGGGGACACTCTAGTGGGTGAGGTAGACGGGTCACAAGTGGAACAGGGAGACAGTCGCACTGGAGAGTATGATGAAATAAAGTGAGAAGATGGACTGAGACGAGAAGGAGAAGTGGATAATGCTGAGAGATGTGAGGGAGAAGAGCCTGAGGTAACTGGACATGGTGAAAGATGGGAAGGGGAAGGAGAAAGAGGGTTAAGACTTGGGGAGAGTCTTGCTGAGGACGAAGACGGTGAGTTGAGGGGAGACCCAATAGGTAATATTTTTCCAAGTGGATCTAGTTCCCTTGGGTTCATTGCAGTATATAACAGCCTATAAGATTTCATAAAAAAAATAATTAAAAAAAAACGTTTGAGCATGTAAAACAAAATTCCGAGTTCACTGTAAATAAAGAAAACCATGACTGAAAATAGAAGTAAATATTAATTCCAAAGTCAAATATTTCAATGAATACGGAGAAAAAGGGGTTGATTATTCTACTAAGACATATAGTGAGCATATCAAATTCAGAAAAGGATATGTAATATGACTGACCTGTGATCCTGTGGTCTGTTTACGTGAAGAGAGAAGCAAGAGAATGAAGGGGGAAGACTGTGTCAGGAAATGGTGGGAACTAGACTTACATTCCCTCCATTCTTCTTATCTGAAGCGCCACTGTCTCATTCACCCACTCTCTTCATATCATACTTGCTAAATGGCAGAATTAGTTAAACTCCAAAAATAAGTGAAAACATGCAGAAAAGCAGGATTTCTTGACCAGTTTGTGTTTATTTTTAAATAAAGTAATATTTGCAAGAGGGGGAAAGAAACATAGTACAATTCATTATACAATTATCCACTATATTGCGAATGCATTATATACGATTGTCCAAAGTATGATTATAACCAACAGCTTAACACAATTTTAACTCGCATTAAAGGCATTTTGTTGATGAAATTGGTGTGAATCTAGATGCTACAGACCAAAGATAATCTGAGTGACAAAAACTACTGGCACGTGAAAAAAACTAAAACTAATAAACTGCTAATAAACACTTCCAGGGCCTCAGAAAAGAATGCTAGACCACTGATAAGACAATGTGAACAGTGTGTTTTTAGAATCTTAAAGAGATTGCAAAAGTTAAAACATCTGCGACAGAAATCTAGTTGGTATTCTTAAAAATGAGTCTTGAACATGCTTTTGAAATATGGCACTTTTTATATCAGAAGGCAGTAACTGCTGCAGTTTCCAATATTTCTATCATTATTTAATGACTAATGACAAATAGCATGCAGCATGAGTATTTTGAGTTCCCTACTTTACTCTTTAATTCACAATATAACGTATGTATCTTGGGACACTGGTTTTACAGATATTTCAGGTATGTTCTAAAATGTGAACTGGAACATGGCCGTCATGATCTGGAAACATTCCCTCTTGTTTGTTCTTTGTTTGTAATGTGTTTTCACACAATACACCCTTTACATAAAAGTCAAGGATGTTCCTCCAATTTGGCCAAATGTCACCAAAACTTACTCTGATGTCGACTTGTGTGGAAGGTTGTGTGGGAATCATCACCGTTCTGCAGTTGAGTTCTGCAGTGTATTATACTATTTTGGTCTGTAATATAGAAACCCTGTGAAAGACAATGGATTTTGATAAAGTGGCATCAATATACAGTATGATTTGGCACAAACGTCTCATTGCAGCATCCACACATGCACTATCATAACAAGGCATTGCTGTCGTCATCTCTGCAGCATGTTTGTCTTATGGGAGCCAACGGCTGGTGCCTCAGTGATTTGTTGCTCCACTTGTGGGCATCCTGAAGACCTGGCTCCAGAAAATACAGACATGCTCCAAAACCAGCCAGGACCAGGACAGAGACCAGCAGATAGACGGGGACGAACCAGTCCAGAAACATCCAGGGCATTGTGTGATCTCAAAAGTATAGAAAGAGAGAAACATAGAAACATAGAGACACATATATTATTCTCTAAATGAGAACGCATCTGTGCACTGCAGCATATGAAATGCTGCATAATCCATATCAAAATATGATGGTAATGTCACTCATACTTAACAGTGCAGCAGGTTCTGTCAATGAAGTACAAAAAAAAAAAAAAAAATGAAGATGACGTAAAATGATGAAATACACTAAAGATTAAGCATACTTCTACAGCATGCGATAAACATCACTTCCACACATGCACATATGTGTGTCTTCACATACCTGCAGTCTTTCCTTGATCGTCTGTGAACTGAAGCTGTAGTTTCGGGTTTTAAATCTCAAACCCAGGCTAAGCAGATGGAATCGTCTAATTAAAATGCTGAATAACGAAGCTAAATAGCAGCTGACAAAGACATTTTATTTTATTCAGTACTATGGAATGAGGGCTTTTCTCGCACCCTTGCTTTTGTGCTCTCCTTGTCAAAAGCTGTACCATCCCATTCCAGTTGGGAGGGGGGGGGTAACCATGGAAATATCTCTGACGAGGAAAGGGTCAGAGCAGAAGTTATGTAATAATTTTTTGTTATCCCTTTCTTCTCAATCTTGCTCTCATATTACTAATCATTTCTTGTTAAACTGAAACATGGCACTTATCATCGGAAATTAGAGGAAAATTTTAGGAGGAATGTTATATTGTATAAATGTTTTCACATTCCCAAAAGGTTTAAATAACATACAGCATTGCGCACATCAAGGATAGTTCACAATTCTGTCATTATTTATATTTTAAACCTGTATGACTTTATTCTTTGGAACAAAAAAGAAGAAATTTAACAAAATGTCATTGCTGTCTTTTGCATACAATGAATGGTGGTCTGGTACATTGAATCTGTAAATATATAAAAAAATATATTTTTTGAAATTTTTAATATGCTAACAAATCTCCTAAATCGAATATTTACAACATATGCATAATCAAATCTGGTATGTCATTATCTGTAATGAGACTATCCATATTTTATTTTATGGAAATACAGATTTTAAAGAATTTTGGTAAACATTTCCGTTCCCATTGATGTCTATCATATGGACAAAAAATAAATAAATACAATTAAATACAATTAAAAAATACATTGGAAGTCAATGGGAATCAAAACTGTTTGGTGATCAACATTCTTCAAAATTTCTTCTTTTGTGCTCAGCACAAAATTTGGGTGAACTATCCCTTTAAAATCTCCTTTTGTGGTGTTTGAAAGAAAAATACAGATTTGAGGGTAAATGATTACAGAATTTAATGTCTTTAACATGAATGACACTTCCCAGAAAAATCTTCCCAAAGCAATCTTTCTTGCACACACACACACACACAAACACACACACACTCACACACACATTTGGAAGCTACATGACTCTACTAGCTTGAGGTGAGCAATGTCTGACTGAATATACATAAAGCAGATTTATAGACACAAGCACACATTACACAGTAGTTGGCCTTCAGAATATCATGCTATTGATAGTCAACACAAAAAGTATTGCACAAATTGCATTAGACTTTAACCTTTAGTTTCGCTTCATCACAACAAAAGTAAAAACGAACAGATGTTTTAGTTAATATTTACGTTTTCAAAAAAACTTTAGTTCATCACATATAGCCAGCTTCTCTCTGAATAGATTAGTAATATATAAAGCCAGTTCAGCACTAAACCTATTTTTTGAATACTGATTAATTTATAAGCGTTTATTTTGTATTTTGCCAATATAACATGGTCCACATCTCAAAAAGCACCGTACCAACTGTGAGGTGTGAATGTGGCTGCATCATTCTGTGAGGGAGATGTCCACACGCAGGGACTGAACATCTTGTTAAAAATGGAAGACAACTGGATATCGAAAATACTGGAAACATTCTGAGTGTTTTCTAATAAAATAACTTTTGTAAATTTAAAAAAATAATTTTAGGTTTATGATGCTTAAAGCATCACAGTATCATACAAAATTACGAGAATTGGTTAATGGTGTAAATATTTTTAATCAGTGTACTTCATTATTTGAATCATCTGAGTGCTATAATCTGGAAGACTGATTTTTCTTTGATTCATTCCCTGTTTCGTCAGGACTGTGTGACTGAAGAAAATCAGTGATTATGGAGGCTACAGACTCAGGTGTGTTGAGGTGAATGTGATGATCCCCTTCAATGTTAAGAATGGTGGCCTGCAGAGGATTGAGAAAGAGATTTCTGCTTAACAACAGACAGACATTTTGCACTTATGTTTGTGTGTATGTTTGCACATCTCACTTTTTGATCAATCCAGCTCTTCTGAATCATATCACCATATCCATTAGGAAGAGTAAACGTTTTGAATATACCATCTTTTGCCCTAAAGAAAGACACATCTTTCCTTTTGAAACAATGTGGCAACTATGTCACAAGACATGAATGCAAGACAAATTCAGATACTGATATTGTCTAAAACTGCTGTGTGGATAAATTGTGTTTTTTAACTGTAGTTAATATGCACTTAAGTCACACTTAACATGCATTCATACAGTTGTCTGCAGATGCCACTAGGTTTATATATCTTGTTATCTAATACAATGTCATTCTGGCATTTTATATTTGATTTAATACTTTTTTGGGGTCAGTATATTTTAAAAAGTAAAATATGTTTCATACTGTATATTATAATGTTGTGATGCCTAAATTGACTTTTCGTATATAAATGAATGATTTTCATTTTTAGTTATTTATTTCTAATTTATTTAGACATAACAGTAGAGAATTTAATAGCTGCCAATTATTAGTTTCTGGTCATATCATGAAAATAATTATCATCATATCAGTACTGGACAGAATTGTAATAATCATGCATCTCTAATTCTGAACATTGTGTTTAAATGTGCACAGTGTTTCTCTTGAAGACTATGGAAACTGTGTGTGTGTGTGTGTGTGTGTGTGTGTGTGTGTGTGTGTATGTGTGTGTAAACTCACAGCAATAGCATCACTCTGGCTTTAACTAGTAACAACATGTGGAGGCACTGTTCAATATTATTATTCACAATGTTTTTCTGAAACAAAAACAAAATTATGAAATGTATTGTGTGTTTTTTACAAATTCATTCCTAAACACAAGCAGAAACCACAACAAAAAAGGAATAAACTACTGTATATGATAATATGAGTTTTGGGCAGATCTGTCACAGATAAATAAGGGTCAAACAGTCAAACTAAATATGAAATCTTGTTATCAGTAATAAACAAACAACTGAAATGTAAAGGAATGAATAAATGGCTCACCAGGTTGATCCTGAAATCTCTGGTGAATACAAATCCTTTAAGAGAAAGGAAGTAATTTAGAGAAAAATAAAACGTCAGAAAGTCTAGTTCTGTAGAGTGAGAATTCAATTGCTGTATGTCTTACCTCCCTCAACTTCTCTGACAGCTCGCTCTAACAGAATGTCTGCAGACTGATCGGAAAGGGAGGGGTTTGCAGCCTTCAATCTATAAGAGGATAATAATAATAATAATAATAAATTCATTTGAATCATTTGTACTTTTTATTCATCACAGAACCCTGAAAAAAGTGTATCACAGTTATCATAAAAAAATATTAAGCAGCACAACTGTTTTTAAAGTTGATAACAACAATACATGTTTTATAAGCAGCAAAGATTAGAATGATTTCTGAAGGATCATGCGATACGGGTTGCTGAAAATTCAGCTTTGCAATCAATATGAGGTGGGTTAATGATTTTTACAGTTAAAGAGGAATAACTGTAAAAATGTTTACGTTGACGTTAAATGAAAGCTGTGATCACCTTTACTTCCATATTGTTACATATGTCCAAGTGAAATAATTTCTCAAATAAGAAGAAAATGTGGGGCGCGACTTGATTTTGTCCAAGATAAATCGTTTATAATAAATACTGCAATGTTTCATAAAAAAATTGAGTTTTATATTTTGAATTTTGGGTGATTTTAAAGAGAAGACACTCAAAATGTGGCTGAAACTCAACTGAAAACAAGAACATTGATGTGCTACATGTTTGTCTGTAACCGAATGTGAGGAATTCTTCACCTTTCTTTG
Organism: Carassius carassius; assembly: GCF_963082965.1. NCBI lineage: Eukaryota > Metazoa > Chordata > Actinopteri > Cypriniformes > Cyprinidae > Carassius > Carassius carassius. The sequence goes on from NC_081760.1 coordinate 31,905,089, forward strand.
GCTTTCTCATACGTGTACACCCTCTCTTTCCTCTCGTCCGTCTTGTTGTCATAGTGGATTTGATCATTAATCCCTTTCCTCATGTTCTTGAACATGTCAGTCTAAGGAAGTAACAGTAAACATGCGTGTTGTTATCATTGCTGCATGTATGTTGAATATGAAGTCTTCTTTATGATTTACAAATGATGACTCTAAAATGCTTAGTCTATTGATACCATTTGTGTTGGGAGGAATCCATAAGTATCCAAGAGAACTACAGCATCAACCATCTCTGGGTACAAGGCACTAAACTGGAAAACCAGAAGGAACTGTTATCACACACTACATTTACAAATTACAGCTACTTTATTTACTAAAACTTTGGTTCTGTTGCAAAAACCTAAAATGTATCCGTTCAAGGACAGCAGATAAACACAATGCAAGCCAGCTTTATACTCAAGCATAGCAAGATAGCAAAAAGTTAATAACTTTGCAAACTGTTGGAGCTTTAGAGCTTACTGTAATATTAAATCATTTAAAGACATTTTTTTTTTTTACATTGCATCGTTTTAGTACTGTAATACTTTTTTCCTTTATGTCAAATCTGAGTCATGAAGTAAACCAGCTGAGAAAAACTGTACTAAACAACAATAACATTCACATAAATATAAAAAAATATGATGGATACTCACTATTCCTGCCACATTCCCACCTGTAAAAAAAAAACAAAAAAAAAAAATCATGGTAAACTGACAAATAATTAACCCAGTTCAAAAATAGTTTCCACTTACTTGAATGTCATGAATATCTGTTACTTATTTGTGAAATTGACTGATTTTTAAAAAAATTATAATTTCATTTACATTGCAGTGTTATCCAGTAACCATGATTATTATTTATTACATTTAATTATTATCAATAATTATCATTATTTTTTATATTATTATTATTATATAATTGTGGTTATTTTATGTTACTTCAAGACTGTGCATTAATTTGGATTATACATTAATGTAAGGTAATGTTAATGAATTGTTCACCTCTTTTTTTTCTATATCTTTACCCACGCCTAACTCACACTTCTTTCCTACTGTGGAATATTTAAATCTTTGTTTTAAAATATATTTTAATTAATTTAAGATCAAATCTTAGAAAATAATACCACGGGTACTCAAATTTGATCATCATCTGGTCGTGAATAAGGGTGACATTAGAGAAGTGGTGATGCTATAAATAGTGAGGAAATACGAAGACAAGTTGGTGGCATTGATCCCAGAGTGTCCTTCTAACGCCCTTCTAGTGATCTACTAACATACATTTATGTCATTGAAGAAAAGCTACAAAATATAAAGGCTTTACATAGCACTACACAGCTGCACAATAAAATGATTTATCATCAGTTAACGTACAGTTTGCATATTTCCTCTGACCTTTCACACACACAAGAAAACTTTGACCTTTATAAATGTATGAAGTGTTGACTCACCCATACTATGTCCAATGATAGAGAACTGCTTCCACTGAAGAGCTGCAAACAAATGAAAAAAAAAAACAAATATAGTCAAACTTACAGTATGTATTAAATTAGCTTTAGCCTTGCTTTTTCAGTAAAAATAAAATAATTAAAACAAGAAAAACTTACTATAGATGCGTCACTGTATTATCTATTATGGCTTACTTTCATTGATTGTCTTGAATGTTTATTTTGCATTATTTCCACTTCTTTTTTTTACTTGCTTATGCATAAAATGAGTAAAACAAATTGCCAAAATGCACTGAAATTAAAAAGCCTATACCTTTGACAAGTCTTCTTACTTCAAACACTGTTTTTTTTTTTTTTGTAATGAAGATGAATCATGAATGGTTTGTAACAAAGGCTGAGTTGTTTCAAACCTTCAACAACTCGCCGAACATCAGCCACATACAAAGGGAAGGTGTAAAGGCACCCATCAGGCCGATGAGACGAGAGACCGTGACCTGGAAAGTCAATGGCTACGAATCTCCAGTCTGGGAGAGATGTGGAATTTAAAAACAAGAGAAATTGAGAACCAGTTTCACTTCATTTGTAGATGAGGTATGTAAGAATGAATTTATCCATGTGGACCTTCATAATGTTAATAAATCCTTCACTGCACCTTTAGGAAGCAGTGGAATCAGGGTACTGAATGTCCCGCAGTTGTCAGCCCAACCGTGCAAGCACAGCACAGGACGACCATTAGAAGGACCCCAAACCTGACCTCTCATCTCTCCCCACGGGACAGTCATTCGGAACTCAGACGCTGTCAAAATATAGTCATCATTAGATGACAGGTGAATTGATAACATTCATGTATATCATATAAAATATGCTCCCTTAATGTATTTAAAAGTTGATTTTGAAGCAAATATGATTAATGTTAACCTATGTAAATAAAAAAAAACCTAAATATTAAATTTAATTAAATTCAATACATTTTCTTACCTGCTCTCCTCACCGTAGTTGTGGAAAAGTGTCTGAGGCTCGTGAAGGCAGGAAGCATCGTCACACCTTGCAGTGCAGTTTAAGGAGAAATGTAAGTTTAATAGAAAAACATATTTGTAAAGGTTCGGAAGTACCTTAACATTATTCACCTGAACATGACATGCATGTAAAAGAAAAAATATATATTTTCAGACTAAATTCACAGATGCAGAACAGATATAAAAAGTATAAATATCTTTATTTATAAAAAAAGATATAAAAGTATAAATTCAGAAGCTGTTATGCTCCTAAACTGTCCTGGAACGTGAGGAGGAAATATATCTGTATAAAACTGTTAATTATATGGTTCCGCTTTCCAAATTAATTGCAAACTTACATCGAGGGATATAAATCGCCTGTTCTTTTCAAGTCTAGTTGCTATTTACAAGCACACCACGCACAGTGTGAGCAAAGCGCATCCTGACCACTAACTTTTAATTGACTTTAAAATAAAAGTCGTTGCTGCTGAATAATAATTTCGTTAGAAAGTGCTTTTCGAAAACGAATACAACGAAAATTACATTTCAAAAACTCTTTCCACTACAAAACACCATGCTTCGTTTTGAAAACGTAAAGTCATTGTTATTTCCCGTCCTACTTTTATATTGAAAATATGCGCTTACAAGCGTAGAGTGACGATTTCCGCTAATCTTGGCTTCACGCTTCCGGAACTGAAACCCAAAACATCAGGTAAACGCTTAGCAATGAAATATGCTTTGATTAAGATACCTGCCTTATCATTTCATCATTTCTTTACAAGTTGGCTCGTTCGATCTATTATTCAATCCTTATAAAATCAGGAAACCCTATAATGTAATTAGAGTAACTACATTAATGAATGACAAATCAATGAATTCTAAGGTTAACTGACATTCATTTGCGGATTATAATGTGCTGGTTTATTACAGAATATTTGTTTATATTCCAGGATTCCGTCAAATTCGTTGTTTAATTCAGGTTGTGATTCGATTTCGGTGTGGACGGAATGGAGGTGCGCTTCACGCGAGGCAAATCTGCGATCCTCGAGCGCTCGCTAACGCGCCCCAAAACTGAGGTGAGCGTGAGCGCGTTCGCGCTGCTCTTCTCAGAGATGGTGCAGTACTGCCAGAGCCGCGTGTACTCGGTGTCGGAGCTCCAGGCCCGGCTGGCGGACATGGGTCAAGGGGTCGGAGCCAGTCTTCTGGACGTCCTTGTGATGAGGGAGAAAAATGGAAAAAGAGAGACCAAAGTTTTAAACATACTTCTCTTTATTAAGGTATCATTGTTTATTTGTTTACAGATTGTAGATAGTTTTTGGTTACAGGAATAGTTCACCTAAAAATTAAAACTGACAGATGAGTTTGTCTCTTTAGATTTGGAGAATTTTAGCATTTACACTATTTGCTCACCAGTGAATGGGTGCCAATGGGAGTCAGAAGAACTAAAAACATCACAGTAATCCACAAGTAATTCACATGTTTCCAGTCCATCACTGTTGAGCAAGTGATGTAATACTACATTTCTCTAAATCTGTTATGGTGAAGAAACAAGCTCATCTACGTATTGCTGGCCTGAGGATGAGAATTATTCTTGGGTGAACTAATAACTCCAAAGTTTACATAGCCTATAGAGTTAGCTCTGTTTCTTTCTTTCTTGCTAGGTAAACGTATGGAAAGCATTATTCGGCAAGGAAGCAGACAAACTGGAACAAGCCAACGATGATGACAAAACATACTACATCATTGAAAAGGAGCCTTTGATCAATGCCTACATTTCAGTACCGAAGGAGAACAGCACTTTGAACTGTGCAGCCTTCACCGGTGGCATCGTGGAGGCTATCCTAACCCACAGTGGCTTCCCCGCCAAAGTCACTGTCCACTGGCACAAGGGGACCACACTGATGATCAAGTTTGACGAGGCAGTCATTGCTCGTGATAAATCTCTTGATGGCAGATAGCAGATGGCTCAAGTTTTAGTCTTGAGTCTGGAGTCTCAACATTGTTATTCCCCTACTCATTTTTAAAGCTTTGATAACAAATTCACTGAATCTAGCACAGATCTCAAAATAACTTCAAATCTGTCTCTGGCTGTCCTTTTTTTAAATGATGTTACAGAATATTGCTTAGGACAAGCCACACTAATGCAGTGAGGGTGAATTTTACACCTGAACAATAATAAGACATGAATAAATTGTAATAAATGATAAATTCAATCAGTATTGAATTTAGGCTTGGATCTCACTTGAATTTAGTATCACTGCAATGAAGTTGTGCGAAAAAAAATGACTCTTAGTTGCTTGAGTATATCACAGAATTGTGCAGACAGTGTACATGTGTCAAAATGAAAAATCTGAACTAGCAGTAACAGAGAAGTTTTATTTACAAAATGAATTATTACATTTGGACTTCTTGATTTTTGTATTATAGAGGATTGTTCTATGTGTTACTGTTTCATGTGCTCATGCTGTTTCATTTTTCATCACACAATATAATAAAAAGTTTTTAAACCACAAGGAGAGAGGAGGAAATACTGTCCCTTACAAATATGTACCATGATAACAATATTTTATGCCTAAATGCTGTTCAGTAGTTACAATAGTTATTATTAATACTTAACATAGCATTATGATTATAGATTTTCATAATAATTATAGATATTAATACTGACATTATGTAATACTGTGACTGTTTCTTTCTAATTAGAGTTTTATTGCAGTAACAATAACTTAAGTAAACAGAAGGGACATTTTTTCAGGAACTAGATTTAGCAGTTTTGTGTAATTAAGTGTAATCATGGCATTTAGTATCGGCTTGATTTCCTGTAAATGGTGTCATGTTGTAACAAATCAGCACAAACTGTTCCCAGTAAGTCATATGTTTCACACTGATTCTTGAGTACTGACAAAACAGGCTACAAAACTGAAAATTAAATGATTAATCTGTTAAATCTGTTCAGTGGTGTAAGTTTGAGTGCAAGTTCCTGCTTCCATTTTCTCAAAAGTTTTTTTTCTTCAGTCAATATAGGTCAAAAACAATAAAAAATAAGATACTATTCTGTATATATTAAAAAAAGCTAGCCTTCACTTTAATAAACAAATCAATGAATTATGACTAAAGCGTGGTTTCAAACTGATTTTCAGCCAATCACCCATGGTATGAACAACCTTTCAAACTATTATTATAATTTGTTTGTAACCGTTAAATATCAGAAAAACAGAACATAATACAGCTGTAAATTAAACTTATTATGTTTTAATATATGAAGGATAATGCAATGTCCTTTTTAAAGTGACCTCCCAATCTCAATTCGAATAGCTGAGTCTTTACTCATTTAAAAAAAAAACATCTAAAGACTCATCTTTTTCGCCAGCACTTAACCAACTAATTCTACCTTTTCTTGTCTATCATATTCTTGAAAAAAAAACCTGGCTACGTGTTTTGTGCTAGACTAACTGAGACTTGTCATGGCACTTGTATACTGTTGCTGTTCTCTTGTTGGTCTGATTGTTCTCATTTGTAAGTCCCTTTGGATAGAAGCGTCTGCTAAATGATTAAATGTAAATGTAAAGTAGAGAGAATCAATTGGTACATTAGAAATTTTGTGATCGAATTATTTCAAAGTAGAATTTAGAATACAGACACAAAGAACTCCCTTTTCCACTGTTACATAATGTGTATAGTTAATACACAACAAGCTCTGTTCACACTCACAGTCTATGGTCCACACACGCGCGCACCATCCGCAGCGTCAGAGTTTGTCACATGATGGTGTTGTCTGATCACGTGACATCATCGGAAGTTGCCTGTGCTGCTCGCGAGCGGTCGCTTGTAAATATGCGGTAGCCGGAGAGGAACCCTTCAATTAACCACCGAGGGCCAAAACAAGCCTGTTGAACAGTTTCGGGTTCTTTTGTACTGTTAATTAAACTGGGATTTTAATGCCGACGGCTTCTACGCGGGATTTTAAATCGCTGACATGGCCGAGGTGGACGCGAATAAAGTCAATCATGTTTCCGCCGGTGAGTTTCGGTGTTAGACCGCGAGAGTGGAAATAGAGTCATTCTTTATGGAATGGAGTACAAAATAGTTAGTTTATTTTCTGTATCGTGAATGTGTGTATTATATATTGTGCACAAAAGTGGTAAATGCAGAAAAAGTCACAGGAGTCTAGACTGAGCAGAAGTCACGAGCGCAGGATCAGAAGAGGCTGTCTTTTAGTCTTAGTCTCGCCATAGTTTATTATTCTAGATGTAAATAAATGGCTGTTTTGGTATGTGTGCTGCAAGTGCCATTATGATGATTCACGTAATTATTGTCTCAAACAGTCTTTCCTGTTCTACACCCTCAACAGAGCCAAAATATTTCGTTTCGAGCAGTGTGTAAACTTAGTGCACCTTCGTTCATAATGCAGATTCGTGTGGTCACCGTGTACAGTTTCACTTATGCTCAGGGCCATAACTACCATTGATCACGATGTGTCCCCAATAAAATGCAGAGTAGGTATTTTTGTGTAGTTTGCAATTAATTGCATCTTACCTTGGTTCCCCTTAGTACTAATTATTTGGTTACATCCTTTCCTTTATGTGTGCAAATAGGCCTATTTGACCTTTGTTGAAGGATTTTGTGGTTTGGATGATTCAGTATTTTATCACGAGGCTGTGTTAGTACATGGATTGTGATTTATTTTCCGCTGGCTTGTTTTGGTATTTTCTTCCTCATTTGTGTCCCATTGACCTTATTCCTACAGTAACACCATCATTTGCTTTTGGAGTCATAAAACATGCTGGAAATAATAACTACATTTGCCACCTGTTTAAAAAAAAGAATTACAAAAATTGGGTATTAGCTTTAATATTTTTGTCTTTAATCCTGGTCTATGTTGAATGTTAAGAATGTTATTTAAAAAAAGAAAGAAAGAAAATACATCTTTGTAATGTCTAGCAACTGAAAAGACTTTCTGCTGGTTATTTGATCATGTTAACCAATAGTCAAAAACCTATTTAATTTATTTCCGCTTTTAAGTCTGTTCTGTAATGTAGGATCCACTTATCAGCACTAAATTATTTCAAAATCGATTAAAGCAAGTCCTAAATGTTTTTCTCAATAGCTATGTAGTTTTGATCAAAAATATGTTTATGGGAAACTACGGAAGAACAATGGTTTGCGATTACATGCATCAATTCAGGTTGTCTACAGAGTAATAAATCAATTGCATAGGGAACGTTCTGACAGAAAGCCTTTTCACATTTACAGATTTTCAATAGTTTTTCTTTGAAAAACATGCACTAGACGAACATGTTTGGCTGTTGCCCTTGCATCTGTTGCAGCATCTAAAAAAAATAAAAATGCGGTGCTCAAGTAAATTGAAGTCAAACTTTTAAACTAGACTTTTTTTTAAGTGTTAGTGATTTTCTAAATAAATGTCTCCTAGTAGTTTTACATACAAGAAAAATATCTTAAGAATACTTTTTTCTAGTGTTGCAACATTTTTTTTTTTAACCAAAATTAAATTTTTCATTTAGCTTAAAACCAAAAAGAAAATAGTTAGTCATAGTAGGCAATGAGATAATGTCTCAATATTTCAACTGAACAAATTACATTCTGCCATTCTATCATTATTTTTGGTCACTGTGAAGTGTGTTCTGTCCACACAGTTTACAGGTTTAGTTGTTGTACATTTTGTGCTCGAAAAATGGGGGAAGTCGTGGCCTAGTGGTTAGAGAGTTTGACTCCTAACCCTAGGGTTGTGGGTTCGAAACTTGGGCCGGCAATACCATGACTTAGGTGCTCTTGAGCAAGGCATCGAACCCCCATCTGCTCCCCGGGCGCCGCAGCATAAATGGCTCCGGGTGTGTGTGTGTGTGCACTTTGGATGGGTTAAATGCAGAGCACGAATTCTGAGTATAGGTCACCATACTTGGCTGTATGTCACATCACTTTCAATTGAAATGTCAGTGTTGTGTTCAGCAATTGCAACCCTTCAAATACACTTTTGCCAAAATCTTTTTTTTTTTTTTTTGTCAGCTGAATTTTTTTGGTTGCTGGAATTTCAGTGCATCCCAAGATTTTCATAACATTTAAATTCACAATTGTGTGGCCTTATGCCTCACGCTCAGTTTATTTTCTTCTTGTGTTTGTGTGTGGGTGTGTGTGTTTGTTCATGGGTGGCTCAGACAGAACGATAAACCCTGATGTCATCTGTGATAGGGTTTATATAACATGCTGATGATAGACCTATTATGAAAGCAAGAGCGTGCGTGGAGCCAATGTATGCCTGTGCACTAAAACAGGGCTACCTGAAAAACTTGATGGATGAGATTTTTCAGTTTATTTTTTTGGCATTTGATTGACTATCACTTGTAGACTAAGGCTCATGATAATCACCCACATCCACTGCAGTTTTGCTTTCAAGATTCCTTTGACTTCACTAGATTACATTGAAATTTTCCTGTTATACAATAGCAAGAATGTGGCGTATTTAAGGTATTGTGTTTTAAGGCAAGATTCCAGTGGCTCGGCTCTGACAGGCACAGATTTGCTGCTAGATGAACAATGATGGTTTTGATTAGTGAGAACAATGAGAGCCAATAGGTAGAGTTTCATACATACTCTCAGTCTCTCTCCATTTTTGCATAATAGTGCAGTCATCGGCAGGTCAGATGTTCAAAAAATGAAGAAATCAGGGAAATCACGCCAGCTTGGAAACTCAGTATGAACAGTACAGGAACTTAAAAGAACCCTACGTGCATTTCATCCACCAGTCTGTAATTTTCTGCTGTGCAGTAATAGCATGAAATTTCCCATTTGTCAGCATGCACACGTTGTGATCATTAATCTCGTTTAAATGGCTGACCCACTTACTATTGTCTTTAGTATTTCACTTTCTGTTCAGCCTAGATTAGAAGCTGTCACTCTGGATGGTGATTAATGAGGCAGGAAAAATGGTGTTCCACCATATTTCCGTTACATATGTAGGCATGTAGCTGTGATAATGTGATAATGCACCAACCATCTTCCCTTAACTTGTAATGAGAAGGAGTTATAAATGGGCTGTTGTCGAAAAAATAGATTATTTTTGTCATATTTTTATTTAATAATAATATAATGCAATGTGTTGTTATGTGATTGAGATAACTGGTCATTGTGGTAGAGAGCTACTGCAAAAAAAAAAAAACACAGGACTGAATGAATCACTTACCATTTTGGTTTGAACAAAAATCTTTACAGAATTGCACAAGAAAATTTTTTAGCCACCACTTTCAAAAGATATATTTCTGGTAGTTTCAGACTTCGAAATGCTTTTGGGAAGTGTTTAGTCAGTGATTTGAAAGAAGCAAAGCATAGCCTATTTTTTGACTGTGTTTTACAGAACAGCAGTACAGGAAGTGCCTAGACAGTATTGAGGTTTCTGACACTTTTTCATCGTGAGAAATAAAGACAAGCTGATAATGTTTTGTTAAACTCACAGAGCATTGAGGCCATGCTAAGAGACTGGAATAAAACCCAACTTTCATTCTCAGATCAGCCATGCTAATTTAAAGACGTGTCCTTGACAAGCTATCCATAGCTAACCAACATTAAGGCCCTTTCACATGACTCGCTATGGAGTGAAGCATTAAGATTTGCTGCATTGCAAGTCGATTACAAAGCCTTGACAATTTTGTATTCTTTTCAAAAGTCTTTGACAGTCTACCCAGCCACGGTTTCAAAGCCTTTAGAATTTCTCCATCGATCTTGCATCTATTTAAAGAAGAAAACACTTATCAGATCTCAAGTTTCGATCTCTGACTGAAGTAGAATGAAGTTCATGTCCTAATTAGATCTTTCAGTCTGTCTGTCCCTTTAAAGCAGGGGTGCCCAAACTCGGTCCTGGAGGGCTGGTGTCTCAGCATCATTACTCCAGTCTTCAGTGTTACACGATCCTTCAGAAATCATTCTAATTATCTGATTTGCTGCTCAGGAACATTTCTTGCTATTGTCCCTTTTGAAAACAGTTGTGCCGCTTAATGTTTTTGTGCACAAACTGAGATGCATGATTTTCGGGATTCTTTAAAAGAAGCATTTATTTGAAATGGAAATAATTTTTAACTTTGTAATTTTTCACTGTCATTTTAATGCATCCTTATTGAATGAAAGTATTGATTTATCTCTAAATAAACAAATTAATTAAATGTAAACTTGTATGTGACTGTAATTGAAAGGGTATTAGAATAGGAGTTTATAAACAAAGAGACAATTTACATGTGATGTATCCAACTGGTACTATCTGTGTGTCTCTTTCTCTTTCAGAAGAGGATAGGCTACTGTTTCCGGTGACAGGCTGTGGTTTTAATGACTGCAGGGATGAGTATAGTAACCCAAAGCCATCCCCAGTTGCAGGTGGCTGGATAGGTGCTGACCAAGAAGAGGAAGCATTGCGCAGGAAGTTAAAATATTTCTTCATGAGTCCCTGTGAAAAGTACCAAGCCAAAGGCCGAAAACCTTTTAAACTGGTTTTGCAAATACTGAAGATCATTATAGTAACTATACAGGTATTTAAAATGAATCTCTTTTCTTAGAATTTCTTTCTAATGTTATTTTCATTCTACAGCTCATGTACTCAACCCAAAGCTTACTAAAGAAAGCATTGCAGCTCAATGTCTCAGTTTTACCCCCAAACTATTCTTTAACCACTATGATGTGGCCTACTGTGGGCCCATCTAAATAAACGTTTGGTTCTGTACTCTGAAGTATCACAGAGTTTCATAGGTTGGCTAATGGCTAGGAAGCATTAATTTGTCTTGTACAGTTTCAAGCCACACATTGAAACCAAGATCTCATCGTTCAGTGCTCACTGAAAGGACATTTTTAAAATGTGGCTCTTACTAAATATTCAGCTGAATAATACACAAGAAGAAATAAAATTAATAGAATAAAAAAAAAAACAATGAGTGTGTGTGTGTGTATATTAGGGCTGTGCAAAAAATCGAACGCGATTTTCATGCACATCTCGTCAGTAAAGGCGCTCCTGTGATTAGAAGTACATCTCCAGCACATGCGTTCATATCAGGATTGCCAGGTTTTCAAAACAAATCCTGTCTACTTGGTTTTCAAACCTTGGTAAAATTTGCATTTTAGGGGCTAAACATCACGTTATTAGTATTGGGGTCGCTTCAACCCGTGGACATGGAAAACAACCGCGGACTTGGCAACACTGGTTCAGGTGGAACGGCATTTACTACACAGAGCCATGGTCCACCGACAAGCTACTAATCACAGGAGTGCCTTTACTGACAATATGCGCATGAAAATCGCATTGCATTTTTTGCACAGCCCTAGTGTATATACACAGTATATATGTATAAATATACAGTGAAGCAATAGTTAGAAAGCAATAAATTGGTATCTATTTTATGTATGCATATAGAAGAGTTATTTAGAGGAAACAAGAAAAAACATCGATATACAGGTATACATACATGAAATGTTTTTTTTTGTTTCCTCTGAAAAAGTATTATATACATAAAATAGATATTATTTTATTGCCCACTATAATACATCAATATTTATATGATGATAATAATATGTATGCAATATGTCATTGGATATTTATATAAAATATATATACATACAACTTTTGGTCTCATTTGGTGCTTATTAATTGTTATTAAAAAGACATTTCCTCTCTTTGTTGCTGTTTCATTATCTCTAGCTGGTACTTTTTGGTTTGAGCAATGAGATGGCGGTGACGTTTAAGGAGGAAAACACAGCCTCATTTAAACACCTTTTTCTCAAAGACTATGATGATTCAAATGACGCACTTGCTGTTTACACACAGAGTGATGTTTATGACCACATGTTTTACGCAATAGAACAGGTAATGTATCAATTTGATAATTCATGTATTTTGAGGGATATATTTGGGTAGTTGGTTGTCTTGCATTTAATCTTTCTTTGAAAATTGTCTTGTTTTTTTGTCTGTAAAATGTAAGTCTATTTTAATTTCTTTTTTAAATGTATATTTTTATGAAAAACCACATTACTCTTTTATAGAAAATATTTTTTCTTTCCCAGCTGGAGTTTGATTGTGTGGTCATGTTTATTTTTTATCGACTTCTATAACACCAATCCTTTTCACTTGTCTTTCAGTACCTGGCTTTGCCAGAGAATACAGTGGGCCGCTATGCGTACGTGTATAATGTCGGTGTGAATGGAAGTGCGCTTTCTCTGTGTCAGCAGTATTATAAAAAAGGAAGGATTGACCCAGCTAATGACACCTTTAACATCGATCCACATGTGGTCACAGGTGATCGTTTTCCAGCTTCTTTTTCCTCCCAGTTTGTTTCTGTTTTGATTTTAGTACTTGTTTTAACCAGAACAGATGTTAGGATAATGTAGGATCAAGGCAAATGAACTTGAAATATAAATTTTCTTGCACTTATAAATGCTCCGGTTAATAACATAACCTCGGTTCCCTGAGGAAAGAGCTTTGTGTTAATCACACTATGGGAAAACTCCTGTTTACACTGATACTGAAGCCTGATTTTATCACGTTCTTGTAGCTGCACAAAATAATGGTGCTTCAGCCCAGCAAAAGGGCTGGAGTGGACTGCTGTACAAGTCGGCTCTTGCACCATGCTATAGGCAGGTGCAGAACAAAACTGCTCTGTGAGCCAGAGCAGGAAGGTTTTTAGTGCTACAAAAACCACCATCATCTCAATGCAGTTGATGTGTAAGCGTAGCTCCAGGTTTGACCAGGAGCCTAATGCCGGTCTGCCCTCGTTCAGAGCTCCCCAACCTGATTTGGAGGCATCTGTCGTGACAACCTTCCTTCAGGAGGTCAATCCCGACGGTACCCCAGTTTTCCAAGGGGCCACAGCTCTGATGCATTGGCTTACCCAGAGATTAAAATGTCCCAGGTGCCAAGCTTTGAGCCAGTACTGAAGGGGCTGCCATTGTAGCAGGCCCAGAGAAATCACAGAGGAAGCGGTCGACACAAGGCCGAACATCCTCTGGAAAGCCCTGAGGGAATGTGAAGTCCCCAGCTTGATGATGATGTCACTAGCCGCTGAACTATCCAAACTTGCATCTGGGCAAAATCGATAACTGTCCCCAGAAAGACTACTTGATGACTGGAAGACAAGGAGCTCTTGACTAAATTGATTTTCAACCCAAGCCGCTCCAGGTGGCTGAGCAGCATTCTGATCAGGCTAAAACCAGCCAATCGTCGAGGTAATTCAAGACATGGACTACAGAGGGGAGAGAGTGTGTATATCTACACACTTCGTAAAAGTGCGTGGGGCCAGAGACAATCTCAGTGGCAGGACTCTAAAAGGCCACTCCCTCGAATGTGAATCTCAAGAACGGTCTGTGCTGGGGGGGACAGCTATCTGGATGTGAAAGTAAGTGTCTTTCAGATCCACAAATATAAACCAGTCCCTTACTTGCACAAGGATCATTTTCAAAGTCAGCATCTTGAACAGCCGTCTCATAAGTGAGCGATTCAGATGGCTGAGATCGAGGACTGAGCCTGGTGTTGAGCATAGGGATGGAGATTGTGTGCGAGACTTCTTTGGTGAGACTCAAGCTCTCGCAGTGAGAACATTCTGCCTCGTTGAGCGCAGCCTCCATAGTGTGATTAACGCAATGGGAGAGACAGTTCGAAAGGGAACTCATTTTTTGGTTTGTTTATTGGTTGATAAACCTGATGAAACTAAAAGATCTTGTTACTTCCTCTTTTGCACATTGTTTTGCACTTGCAGTTCCTTGTTACTGAGTGCATGACAGGAATCACTTTCTAATGTAAATCTAAAAGAAATCTTGCTGTTGCCCAAACCGATGACTTTGATAGTCACTGAGGCTGGTTCAGTTAGTAATGAATTTCTCTCTTCCTTTTTGTAGACTGTATCGGAGTGAACCCTCTGTCCACTCCCACACCAAGTCTGGGAATTGATTACAGGAACTTCACCCTCAAGTTTCACAAGTAAGTTAAACAGGATTTTTTAAGCAAGTTGTTTTTGTTGCTCAGAAATTTCCATTGATAATAAAACTCAAACTCTTTCTCAGGCTCATTAATGTCACCATACAGTTCCAGTTGAAGGCTATAAATCTTCAGACCATCATCCACAATGAAATTCCTGACTGTTACACTTTCTTCATTACGGTGAGTTTCCACATAAAATGCTGCTTTCACTCAAAAAAAAAAAAAAAAAGACCTAAAATGTAATTTTAACAGACATGTAAATAAAAATTTGACTTAAGAAAAAGCAATGTGCACGTAAAAATATACAAATTATCAATATTAAAAAAAAATCATTATTTAAATGTAATTTAAAATGTCTATACTTTTTATGCTTTTTGATAATAAACAAAAAAATCGGTTTCAGTCTAGTGTATCTAGATTTTCTGTTTCCAATTTGGGGAAAAAAATCATTTCGGCGCATAGCTAGTAATGTTATACATTTCTCTTTATTTTGTATATAAAATTATAACTCCGTAGTTCTAAATATATATGGAGAAAAGGCATATATAGAAATTATCTTTTTAGTTTTGAGCAGTTTTTCCAATTTGCCAAGTATGTTAGTGTATAACTAATGGTATTTCATATATGTCATTAATATATTTATATTCATAGAATTATAAAATATTAAAATGCATTATTTAAAGAATATTTAATTTTAGAGGCCTATAAAAGAAAACTCTTTATCTGTAATTTTAGTTTTGACCCAGTATATCTTTGAGCATAACAATGTTATATATTTCTGTAATAATTATGTAATTGGTCCTGTTTTCTGTTCAGATTCTGCTGGATAACAAGGCCCACAGTGGTAAAGTTAAGATCAGTCTTGAAAATCAAGCCTCCATTAAGGAGTGTAAAGACCCAAGTGTGTCTGGACCCGGTAAGACTCAACTACTTCACATCATCATTTTTTGTACATTGTGGATAATCACTATATATGCTTATACTCATGCTGTCTCTCTGTCTCCAGCTGATAGTTATGCTCGTGTGTGGTTTGACGGGGTCGTTTTAATGGTGTGTGGTTTCTCTCTGCTCCTCTGTGGTCGCTCTATAATCAAAGGAATAATTCTTCAAAATGTAAGCCATTGTATCAAACAAATCCACATTAATGTGACATTCATTATATAGCGAATCCTGTCCTAACATTCGGTCTTGTATTTTCTCTTCAGGAGTTTGTGAAGTACTTTAAGACCTCTCTGAAGCGTGATGTTTGTTGGGGAGACAGAATGGAGTTTATTAACGGATGGTATATTCTGCTCATCATTAGCGATGTGCTAACTATCACAGGCTCCTTCATCAAGATCGGCATTGAGCTAAAGGTCAGTCAGCGCAGATGACTGTCAGCTTCAGAAAATGGAAATGTTTAAATCTTTGTTTATGGAGACATTGTGTTGGATCGCCACAATCAGCACTGATTTCATGATACTATATTTCAACCCTCAGAACCTCTCATCCTACGATGAATGTGGGATCCTCTTGGGCACCTCAACGTTATTGGTTTGGGTTGGAGTTATTCGCTACCTCACCTTTTTTCAGAAGTACAATGTGAGAAACAACACATCCACACACCAGCGTTCATGAAGTTACACTCGACATTTTACACAATTCACTATGAATTTTTAAAAAACTTACATTATTTTTAACAAGGTTGCAGATGTTTCTAGATTTTCACTTTCATCGCCGGAAAATAAACTTAAAATTACTGACTAACCTTATTCATACTGCACATTTGAGATATTAAATATATTTGAAATATATCGTTACCAATCCTTGAACTCTGTAAAATTTTGGAATAGATGTATTACAGTTTGAAAAAGAGTACTGTCTTGAAATAACGCCTGTATCCTTTTTTTGTAAATTTTTTATTTTTAAAACATTTTACTCATTAAATGTCACCACATCTCTAGTGGAGATTTGCTTGTGAATCAATTGAGATGTTTATTTTATATGCTCTGTTGTTTTCCTTTCTCAGATTCTCATCGTCACTTTACAAGCTGCATTCCCTAATGTGATCCGTTTCTGTTGCTGTGTGGCGGTGATCTACCTCGGTTATTGCTTCTGTGGGTGGATTGTGCTGGGTCCCTACCATGTTAAGGTACCCAACTTAAGCCCGACAAGGCCAAGCAAGCATGATACAATTAATTCAAAATAATTAAATCTGGAAATATATGGAACATGTCCCAAAAAAATTTAATACTTGGTTCTGATATTAGAAATATAATCGTCTTTCGTTTTGTTTTTTGTTTTGTTTAGTTTTTTAGTAAAATGTAATTTCTTTTTTACCTTTTTTTAACGTAATTTTTTTTAAGAATATGACAAATTATTTTATTTTCATACATGCTGTGTTGACAAAAAATTGTACAAGTCCAAAAGTGACTTTATAGGTGTATAGTATTTATACTGTTAATATGTGATTCAAAGGTTTGTAGTCATTAGCTCTGTTTCTATCCAAACTTGCAAATTTAACTTATGCACAAAACTGGAATATTGCATAAAACATTTGCGAATAAAGCACCGTTGCAATCCAACGAGTCAAAGATAGCAAAATCACCACTTCCTGATAAACTGGCACTAAATATCTCTAAGCAGACTTGGAGAAGCCACTGAATATAATAATTTTCAATGGTAATAAATTACTTGCGCTTCAGAGAGAGCAGACGTAACACAATAAATGCAGTCATTGCTTTGAGGTGAATGCCAGCTGTTTGGGAACGCAGTCATGTAAGACAGTAATTATTCAGAAATACTTTCTTTAGGCCAAAACAACATACAGCTGCTGTGAATGAGACCATAGTGCAAAGACACATGACTTTTTCAATGCGCATAGTCGAATTTATTCGGGGAGTGTGTTTCCATTGTAGTTTTATTTGCATTTTTTCTTATCGGATAAAATGTTTATCCTACTCAGTAGTGCGCATACGTTTTTAGGCACATTTTTAGAATTTATGTGCATCTTGGCATTTCCATCCAGTGGTTTTTTATGCGATAATCCAAAATGCACATAAAAACAGGTGGATGGAAATGTAGCTAATGAGATTTCTTCTTTTATTTAACAAAGATGCATTAAATTGATCCAGTTACAAAAGATGCTGTTCTTTCAAACTTTTTCACAGTGTTATCACAGTTCCCACAAAAATAAATTCGTCAGCACAACCATTTTCAACATTGATAATAATAAAAAACAGTTTTCAAAGGACATATCAGCATATTAAAATGATTTCTAAAGAATCATGAGACACTGAAGCCTAGAGTAATGATGCTGAAAATTAAGCTTTGCGTGACAGGAATAAATTATGTTTTAAAATATATAAATAAAAAAACATGTGTCTTCTCTCTCTTTATATATGGTATGTGTTGTTTCCTCAGTTCCGCTCTCTCTCACTGGTGTCTGAGTGTCTTTTCTCTCTGATCAATGGAGATGACATGTTTGTGACCTTCAGCGGCATGCAAGAGAGCAGCATGCTTGTCTGGGTCTTCAGTCAGGTGAGTTTGACCCTCAGCTCCTCACACAGATACACACACAACAAATGCTACAGAATTCAGTGCAGTAAACATACTCTGTTCCTTTGCAGGTTTATCTTTACACATTCATCTCTCTGTTCATTTACATGGTGCTCTCACTCTTTATCGCTCTTATCACTGGAGCTTACGAGACCATCAAGGTAAGGGTGAAAGACGAGGCAGATGAATAAAAAAAAGACTTGTTTTGTTCATGATATCCTCTCTCACACACACACACACACACACACACACACACACACACACACATATATATACAAACATGCATGTCTTTATAAAATAACACAATGTAAAACAGAATTTAATTAAAAAATAATTGGTTTTATGTATGTGTATGTTGTGTTCATTTTAAATGTTTTCTTCTGCTCATCAAGCCTGCATTTATTTGACCAAAAATACAGAAAAAACAGTAATATTGTGAAATATTATTACAACTTAAAATAATAGTTTTCTATTTGAATATACTTAAAAAAAATAATGTATTCCTGAGATGCAAAGCTGAATTTTCAGCATCATTACTCCAGCCTTCAGTGTCACATGTAACATCAGTCTATCACATGATCATTTAGAAATCATTCTAATATTCTGATTTATTATGAGTGTTGGAAACAGTTCTGCTGTATAATATATTTGATGAATAAAAGGTTAAAAAGAACAGCATTTATTCCAAATAAAAAAAAATTCTAATAATATATATTCTAATAATATATTTTCTTTACTATCACCTTTTATCAATGTAACACATCCTTGCTGAATAAAAGTATTGATTTTATAAAAAGAAAGAAAAGAAAATTACTGACCAGTAGTGTATATTGTTATTACAAAATATTTATATTTTAAAAACATAGCTTCTTTTTTTTTTTTTTTACTTTTTATTCATCAAAGTACCCTAAAAAGTATCACGTTCTGAAAAAATATTAAGCAGCAGAACTGTTTCCAACTTTGATAATGAATCATCATATTAGAATGATTTCTAAAGGATCATGTGATGATGATCCTAAAAGTTCAGCTTTGCATCACAGAAATAAATGATAATTTAAAGTATAATAAATTTAAAAACAATTATTTTAAATTGTAATAATATATCAGAATATTAATTTTTTTTTCTGTATTTTTTATCAAATAAATGCAGGCTTGATGAAGAAACTTCTTTCAAAAACATAAAAAATAGTAATGTTTCCAAACTTTTGGTCTGTACTGTATATATATATATATATATATATATATATATTAACTCAAACATGTGTTATACTGAAGTGTTGAGTAAGATGATCCAAACAGCTTGATTATAGTTACATGATATCCTTTAATTTCGATCCAGCATCAAACTCAGGAGTCTTTCCATATCACTGATCTGCACGTGTTCATCGCTGAGTGCACTGACACGCCCTGCTCTGGAAAGTTCCGCGGGTTCGAGACCTCGCCCTGCTCTGTCTTCTGCTGCTGTGACAGGTGAGTCACCATAGAAACAATCAAAATACCTCTTAATATCAGCAATCACAAATTTAAGTGCCCCTTATTAACACAAATGTATTGCATTCTGCAATCGCAATAGTGCAATAGTGAAGGGCACAAATAATACAGTTAGTTTCACACAAAAATACATTGTTTAAGAGAGATACTAATTCTTAAAGGTAAAGCATTGTATTTGCACTTGTGTTATCAAATATAATTGCAAAATTATTTTTTTTTTGCAATTTTTCTTTGATAGCACCACAATGTTTCTATTCTTACGAATTAACCTAGGGTTGTTACTACACAATAAAGTGAAAATTCACCATATCTATTTTCTATTCTTATTTCTCCTTTGTCATTTTTAGTTAAAACCATAACTGGATATTATATAACTCTCTGAAATTGCTAAATATTTAAAATCATTCCAAAGAAATAGCAAGTAACACATTAAATTAAACGACTGAAATGCTATTTTCTTTTAAAACACAAATCTTTGTTTTATTACAAATTTTAAAAAATCATTTTTTACAGTGTACTTTTGAGTGCAACACCCACATATCAATCTGATCAACAGTTTATCGATAGAATAAATGCTCGCTCTAGATTTTCTCTTTTTTCAATAATCAGTTATACTTCGATGTATGTAACAATACATGGAAGAAAAGATCTGGCACTACTTCTGTGTAATCGTGACTGAACTGGGATAGGAGAAAATATTTTACCATGAAATACTTTAAATGAAGACTTTAATCGTGTGTGTTGGTGTTACCCTGCAGAACCACCACGTATGAGGACGTGCACCTCATCAACTAGAACAATCTTGGGACTTGACGCCTGAAGATCCCTCTGCTGGTCACCTTGCAGTAGTGCAACAGGAAGGAAGCCAGTGGCAATGTGAGGAAAGCTCCAGACAAAATTCCCAAGTCGTCACAGTCGCTTCACTTTGGACCTTAAGTGGAGAAGAGCATATATGATTTTAACAGAAGAATTGCTCCAGTCTCTGAAAATTTAAGTTTTACCTCAAACTGATTTTAGTTGTAACTTTATTCTGGAGGTTGATAAAGGCAGCCCAGTACCGCCTCTTTGTCTGTACTGATAAATACACTAAGGAGGTTGAATTTAAACTGTATTAGACAGATAACAAACTGCACACATGCACGCGACATGTACAATAACCATTCCCTGAATGTTGATCCCACATGTTCGTTCAGTGCATGTGCTGTGGTGTGCAAGTGGGTCATCAGTGATCAATACTGGGAGACATAGTGGTCAGATTCTATTGCTGTTCATTCTGTTGGATAGTTTTTATGTCTTTGAGTAACTTCTAGTCATGTGCAACGTCTGCACCAGAAGAAGACTGAACTGGCAGGCCTAAGAGTTCAGCAGATGTAGAACACTGCTGCTGCCAAAAAAAAAAAAAAAAAACGACGTGATTAAACATCATAAAAAAAATCCTCTTATTCAGCACTTAGAGCAGACACTGCCATCCCTGGTGTCTTGATATCATCTCCATGTATCCATAACAAACAGCCTTTTTATTTAGCCTTTTTCCTTAGAAAAGTAGCCTTAACTCTTCCTGGTGTGTAGAGCTGGCTGTAATTTGGAATGTAATGCCTCATTGTTGAAGAGGGTGACTTTCAGTTGCTTTTTGTATTTTTCTGAGCTTTCTGTTAACAAATTCACAAGTAATGATACCTCCATAATTTAATTCCATACTGATTTATTTGTTTAATATGAATCAAATCCCTTGCTTTGCATATCATAAGTGAAATCTTATTTTATAAATTTTATTTGACAGTCTTAACCTTGATGATCCAGTGTTTTATAGAAAACGCATCCATTCTTCATCATCTTTGTTTTAAAATGGAGGCCTTCAAGAACATTATTGTAGGATTACTGTGTTCTGTTACCATGGTGACATATTAGAGCAATAGAACTCATCAAAAGTGCTTGACCCATGCATGACTTTCACTTCAGAGGACAAACGCGCCTAAATATATTATCTTCTCCATTATACTTGACTGATTAGAGAAGGAAGTAAAAATATCTATATTCTGGGGCCTGTGCAAGCCATTACTTCAAGTGCACAATAAGTAGGACCAAGTCAGTCAACTGCTTTTTGGTCATATTGCATGATTAGATCTCCTTTTAATTCTTCTTTATTATTTGAATGTGTAATTCAATCGTGTTGTAATGTAGTGTTTTATTTATGTTGTGTTGGCTCTGTTGCCTTTCTGCTTCAAATTAATTTAAAGCGCACAATCTGCAAACAGACTACACTTTCTGTTACTAACGTGTGAAGCTACACAGTGATGTTTTTCAGAAGTCACATCACATCATATGTTGCCTGATAATTGTGTCTTTTTAAATGTTTTGTAATGGAGAACTTGTTCGAATACTTTGCTGACCAAGGCAACACAACCAGCCTGTAGATAAAGTGGTGTAGAAGAATCTACTGACTTTAAAAATTAAGGATTTTTCTTTTATTTGTTTTAAATACTTGTACAAGTGTCATTGCATATTATTATATTACTTTGGTCTTGACAGGGTAATTTTTTTTTAATGTACTCATGTATTGTTCAATACAGAGATTTTTTTAAAGATTGTTTAATATTGACACATTTCCATTGTCCTGTTGTTGTTCCCTATTAGAATAAATTAGAACACGTTTTAAAGCTGTATTGATAGATGTAATCATTTCTTACTCTATCATACGAACACTAGGTGGTATAATGAGAGTATTTGATCACAAATCTTAAGCCTTTATAATTGTGGATGGCATCTGTGGCCCCTAAATTGCACTTGTAAAATATTAAAGTTGCTAAAAAATATTTAATCAAAGTTTATTGTATGTGGAAGAGGAGTTTGTAGGCATGTTTGAATAGCTGGTCTAAGCAGGTGCATGGACCATTGCATTAGCCAGTGTACGTTGTTTGAGTTGGCTATCTGAAACCTCAGAAAGACATCACACACACTGTTCAAACAGAGCAACCCCCTAAGATGTTGATCTCAGACCTGTGGCCCTTCTATAAAGGCCTACTTCCCTATTCTCAACCTGCGGTGGGAGTCTGAATATAAAGACACACCCAGCAATTCAAAACCGAATGAGTTAACTGGAAGAGATTTAATTTAACTGCCTCAATAAGCACATTGTGATCATATACAAACAGGTTTTACAGCAGTATAACAAGAAGATAATCTTCTGAGGCTTAATTTTGACTGATTTCCTAATTCATCTAATCCAGAACTACTGCTCACAATATCTTACTTCTATTGTAACTTAACCTTGTCATATGGGTGAGGATAGCAAATGCCAGACTGATGTGAATGGTATTGAGGATCATTAAAAATGTGCTATATGATTGACTCTACCCATAGATTAAAATTTGCATATTAAAGACAAAGCTGATCTTAAAAGCTAGACAAGAAGATCCATGTAGTATAGGACAGTGCACAGCTGCAGGCCTGTGAGAATCCATTTACTTACAATGGGGACTATTTAGACTGGACTATTTCTTCTTTTACAAAGCTTTCTATGTATGTATGTAAACAAATCTTATCCATGTAAACAAAAATCAAGTGCTGCTTGTCCATAAAGGACCCTTTCTTTGTTTAAGAATTGAAAAAATGAGTTTGTTTCAATAGCAAAGTCTCATTTGGTAAGTTGCTGGTTAGGTTGAAACCCGCCACAGGGTGTCCGGTAAGAGACGTGGTCAAAGATGGATTATATGGGAGTAACCCGTTTATTTGTCTCCACAACAACTCAGTGAATAATAAGGGTTTCTGTGGTTTTTTTTACATTGACGCACAACACCCTTAAAATGAGTGGAGCTATATATGACATGCAATGTCAAAGTTTAGAGTCCGTATCAGCGCTCCGATGGACTCACTCTCAACTTCACACTAAGCGCTGTGGGCGGGATATTTGCCTGCACGTGGATCAGTGAATGCTGATTGGCTGCCTGTGTGTCAGTCAGTCTCGGCAAAGAGAGAGAGAGATTCGGATCAGAAGATTAATTATTCTTAAAGCTATAATGGCCTTTTTTAACAAGAATAATGTTTGCTTTCATACTGTTTGTATGATTTTTCTCTGCCTGAATGCTGTTTTTTTTTGTCCACGAATGCACTTTTTAGCTTTAGGAAATCAGCATTTTGCAGGCGATTTAATCCCTACTCTCTTTCCCATCTGCTTTTGAAGAAAAATACATTTTCATGAGGATGTAAAGATTTTTGTAAATACATTTCTCAAGGACACACATACCCATGTATCAACTTTTTTTTTCTTTATTTTTTTTTTCAAATGATCAATTAAACTTGCACAAAGATTAGCGCAAAAACAAACACTATTCATTTCGTCTGCTGATAATGAGAGTCAGCAGTGTGGGGAGTCGTGGCCTAATGGTTAGAGAGTCGGACTCCCAATCGAAAGGTTGTGAGTTCGAGTCCCGGGCCGGCAGGAATTGTGGGTGGGGGGAGTGCATGTACAGTTCTCTCTCCACCTTCAATACCACGACTTAGGTGCCCTTGAGCAAGGCATCGAACCCCCAACTGCTCCCCGGGCGCCGCAGCATAAATGGCTGCCCACTGCTCCGGGTGTGTGCTCACAGTGTGTGTGCATTTCGGATGGGTTAAATGCAGAGCACAAATTCTGAGTATGGTTCACTATACTTGGCTGAATGTCACTTCACCTATGTATTAACTCTTATTTTTTTAATTGAATGTAAATTAAATTTTCATGGCAGATACAACCAACAACATTGTCAATTTTAAGTCCCAATTGTGTTTGAAAATATCAATACATTAGCATTCGTTTTATTTGTATGTCCCTGCCAAGTGAGTTGGTAATTAAACATTAGCGTTGTTTTTATTTTTCTGTCGTTAACTCCAGTGAGTTGGTAGTCTTCAGTCATGCATGTTTTTCAAACACATATGATGGTGAAACAGCGTGCTGGACGCTAGATGGGCGGGGCCACAGTTTGTAAAGAGACATCACTGCCCCTTCGAAGAGAATTCGGTACTTGGATCCCATTGGATGAAAACCGGGAGTCCGATGGGCTTTTTGGTGTCTTGATCCTTTTTGTTTTTGAATTGCCACGTTAGGATTTGGTTAACCTCCTTCACGTTGGTTTTCTCTCAGTGAATCGCGAGGGTTAAGCAGTGGGTTAATATAAAGTACTTTTCTTTTCTTTTTTTGTACGGTACATTTTAAGCAATTTGCACAAGGAACTACACGCCTCCAATATCACCTTGTTGCTGGTGTGAAGTCGTGCATTGTCCGCTTTTCCAGACTGAAGCAGAGGAGTCGAAACCAGGCGCTTTTAAAATCATCTGAAGGTAAAGGGATGACATTTTGAACCTTGTTAACTTTGCTTATATTTCAACCTGTTTAAATGGTTCATATTTTCTGTTCAAATCGTCACTTAATTTGGGACCACAATCAACCTTGTTTACGTTCTGGATGTTTTCTGGCATGAGGTTTGGTTTCGTTCCGATTATCCATGTTTGGGTTGGCTTGGGCTTTTAAAGGATGCGATGCATCGATTTATACACGCATGGTATGATCTGATCAACGGCCTGTGTTTGAAACATCTATTCCTTTTGCATTAAATCAGCGCGTGAAGGGCATCGTTCATTAAATGACTCGCGTGGCTGCTGTAGTTACATGTAGCGAACGAATGCCGTTTGATCACCATTTCTTGTCGTGTACAAAATAAACAGTAGCCTATTTTCTAATGCAAAATATAAATACGTCAATCTGTCTTGAAATGTAAACTATTTGCTGCCTTATGTTGGGTTTAATCTATAAGGTCAGCTTAAAATGTTAAGTGCGGTTCTTGAGAATTAAAAGATTTGATGTTGTGGAATTCAAATCGATTCGAGTCGAAACGGGCATTTATAGCATCGCTTCACTTCAATAGCTGTCCTTTGAGTTATTCTGACCCGTCTCGTCTCTCTTTACCAGAATAAACTACTAAAGCTCAGAGAAATCGATAGTGTAAGTGGACAATCCTGGATTGCCGTCGTTTGATTCTACTAAATGTATAAATGTAAATGTAACGAAATGTTTGATATGGATATGTGCTGCTTATCTGGCCACTGCCTCGTTTTGACTTGAAATTATCACTTGAATCGCGTTGATGTCATGCTGTGTTATCACCCTGCCCTTGTAACGCCAGCCTGTAGATAACACCCTGTCTCTGTGTACAGAATCAGTTCTACAAGTTCATGACCGGACCGGATATTGAACCGTTTGAAGATTTTTTCATGAGATGTCGTTTTGTGTGGAAACTGTTGGTTCTAAGGAGCATTCACCAATTTCTTCTCAATGTAAAGGTTTTCGACAAAGAGATGGGCAGAGAAATATAATTAAAATGATGCACTCACGTGACACGAATATTCCAGGAAAAGCTATTTAATTCTAGCAGGAGCGGGTCGCCCGACATGGGTGTGGCCATGTTGAAATCACGTGACCAGCTGCGTCATAAAATTAACTAGTTACTATTTTTAGCAACACTATTATGCTCATTTTGTATAGTGAGTTTTGACAGTACTCAAACCTTTAAGTACTTCTAAAGTCAACGTTAGTCCAGATTATGGATCAGCATGTATGGCAGGGATAGGCAACTCCGGTCCTGGAGGGCCACTATCCTGCAGAGATTAGCTTAAGCCCTCATAAAAACTCACCTGCCTGTATCTATCTAGTAATCCCGAAAACACTGATTGACTTGTTCAGGTGTGTTTAATTAGGGTTGGAGCTAAACTCTGCCGGACAGTGGCCCTCAAGGGCCGAGGTTTTCTATCCCTGATGTATTAAGGTATCAAGACAGTCCAAATCGAATAAGTACAAGTGGTAAAAATTATACATCAAAGACACCAAGTATTACTAAAAAGTCCAAAACCACTGGTAGGCTACTATAAGGTCGAATAAGAGCCAGCTAAACATACAAAAACTTTCTCAGCTCACTTAATTTGCAAGACCTCAAATTCTTTGCAGGGAAATTTTAAACGACCTTGTTGATGTCATATAATGCCTTGCTAGACCATAATGGTCTTTTGTGACCTCCCAGTTGTCTCGGGAATTCGTCATACACTTTGTAATGCCAGCTGTTGTAATGGTTGTAAAAACCCTGATTGACTTGCCTGATCCGTCCAGAACTACAACTAATTTGATGATAGAACAAAGAACACATGAAAACAGGGCCTGCTTGTGCTAAAATGTATGATATTTCCTCTTTGTTTAGACGTGTGCCTGAGCTCGGTCTGGAGTTGAGCAGGGCATCTGCTGTCATTAGTTGTTTTAGCCACACTCCTGAATGAAGGACTCCTGACACTAACAGCTTTGTTTAAACTGGACAACCTCACAAGTCTCTCTTGCTGCTCGGCTAGACTTTGTTTACTTTTAGCCACTAGCGTTATGTAGCGATTGATAGTGCCTTTTATATTGCATCTTGTCAGCTAATGTTTTCATCACTTACTGAGTCCTCTTGTGCTGGAACCAATTCAGGTGTTGTTATTGTGGTGTTGTGTTTTTGGTTTGTTGATCCCTCTCAAGTCTGTGGTCGCTAATTTGCAGTCACCTTTGATTCTTTTTCTGCCATTTTCCTACACATCACTCTTTGCAGAGTTATAGTGTGGTCACATAAGCAGAAGAATTTCAGTATATTGTCACAGATGAAATCCAGTCATTTCAATAGGAATCCAGTTGGAGAGCGAAATATTTCTCCAGATAGATTTTGCATTTAGAAAAAAAAAGAAAAAGGGATAGTTCCCCCCAAAATAAAATGTTTAATTTACTCACCTCAAGTTATTCCAAACTTTTGTTGTGTTGAGCTCAAAAGAAGATATTTTGAAGAATGTTGGTAACTGATCAATTGATTTTACTTCTATAGTATGGAAAAAATATATATTGAAAGTCGGGTGTCTACCATCAGCGGTTTTGTTACCATCATTCTTCAAAATTCTATCTTCATTCAAAATGTCATATTTTGCTTTCAACAGAAGAAAGTAAGTCCCACAAGTTTGGAACATGTGGAGGGTGAGTAAAAGACGACAGAATTGTCATTTTTGTGTGAACTAGAGTATCATTCACTTCATTTGAGTAAAAATTGTGTTTAAGGGTGTTTGTATACATGTCTGTTGATGTCCTGGCCAATGCAGCATTCACAGATTGTTCCATTTAACAGCTTTTGAGCTCCAGCTTAGCTGTGACCTCACAGTGGGGTGGTGGAATTGGACAAGCAGATGTCCAGCAAGGAAGAAGCCCCAATTTTCAGTAGCGAAATAAACCATGTTAATCGTCAAATCTGTTTGCTTGTTCATTGAATTACAAATACTATGATAACCTGAATTTAATCATATTGATCCGTCCAGTTCACATAATGTGAATTACAGACTATCTGGTACTCTTGTTTCCTATGAAATTGCTTACTGAGTTTTTACCATTGGGATAATCTACTTGGCACTTGAGATCACTTTGCATTTGGAAAGAACATTTTGAAATACTACATTGTTATATTAAATCCTTTCTGGTGGTTTTATGATACCCTAAAACACTGCCGCTGACACAAGATGTTTTAACTGTCTGGAAGCTAGTGCTAAATAACTTGGCAGAGAGTTTGTTTGTGTCTGTTTTTAGATGGAGCTGATGTCCTGTTTTAATCCTTTTGGGCTCCATCCCTATCCATCACAGCGTCCTGCTGCGTGTCCAGTATGCAAACTACAAACAAACCATCATGCCACCACTTTACCATCTGTTCTTTCTCACCTTCTCCCTCTCCAAAACATCTTCTGTAATGCTAATCTTTTTTTTCGATTTGTCTTGAACATGTGAGATGGTTGCAGCCTTTGCTTTAGTCCAGTTCCACCCTGTTTTACGTAAGTGAGTTTAGGTTTCTTCAAGTCCTTTTACATCACTTTTTCCCTGTGCCATTTTGCTGCCTCTTTTTGACCATATCTCTCGTGTTGTTTTGGCAGCTCCGTTCTAGCCGTGCCCAGCCCCCGTCAGCATGGTACGCGCCACACAGTGGAGAATGTCCTCTCTTAAGGCCAATTTATACTTCTGCGTCGAGGGTACGCCGTAGTGTACGTCGTAGGCTACGCACGTAGGTGACGCCGTCGTGAGCATTTATACTTCTGCGTTATGTCTGCGTTGCTCTGCAGTTGCACCGCCGAAACGCTAGTTGGCGGGGGCGGGTTTTAATGTTCCACTGTGTTTAGATTCCTCGCGGGTGTTTTGAGTTTAGGCTACTACAACAAGCAATGGCGACTGAAAGAGAGCGGATCATGTTGGAGTTGGAGCTTATTGAGGTTGAAAAACAGTTAATTTTAGTGAAATTACTCAAATTAAAAGGCAGAAACGAGAGAAGGCGTCAGAGGAGATGGTACGTGCGACCCGTGAACCTGATGAGGCAGAAGGAGGGTGAATTTTCTGTGCTTGTCCGGCCACTGAGAGACATGGACGAGGAAATGCACTTCAGATATTTCCGAATGTCTGCAGGTAGATTCGACGATTTAGTTCGTCGTGTGCAGCCATTTATCGTACATCCGTGTACGCACAGTATGCCTGTAGACATTACGCAGAGACTGGCAATCACTCTTCGAGTTTTAGCTTCAGGTGGAAGCCAACAGGCTGTAGCAGCTAGCTACAAACTGTCGTCCAGCACAGTGTCTTCCATAGTCGCCGAGGTATGTAAAGCTTTGTGGAAAGCACTGCAGCCAGAGTTTCTTCCCTGCCCTTCAGTCGCCCAATGGGAAACTATTGCTGCCGATTTTTGGCGACTGTGGAACTTTCCGAACTGTGTTGGCAGCGTAGACGGAAAGCATGTCAACATAAAAGCACCACCGCACGCAGGTAGCGACTACTACAACTACAAGGGTGCACACTCCATTGTTCTGATGGCTACCTGTGACGCCAGATATCGCTTCACCATGGGGAATGTGGGGGGATACGGACGGGAAAGTGACGGTGGTGTCTTCAAGGAGAGCCGATTTGGTTCTAGGCTTCTTGAACACAAACTGAACCTGCCCCCACCAGCCAATATGCCTGAAACAGGAGTCAAAATCCCACATGTGATCATTGGTGATGCTGCATTTCCCCTACACAACACAACAACCTCATGCGTCCCTTTCCAGGTATGTCACAGACAAGATTTATTTAATGTAATAGTACTTCATGTATGTGTATATATGGTGGTGAATTGAGATAACTAGGAAAAAGTGTCCCAATCAACCTGAATTTTATATATATATATAATATATATATTCATTCCTGATCACAGCTACATTGACACTCAATGATTGCCTATCAATTAATACTGTTTTATTTTTCTACATAGGGATGAACCTACCAATGGATAAGCAGACCTACAATTACCGTCACTCCAGAGCCAGACGCGTGATCGAGAATGCATTTGGCATTTTGGTTGCAAGGTGGCGAATCCTTGGACGACCTCTAGAATGTCTGCCAGACAAAGCAGTTGATATTGTGAAAGCTTGTTCTGTTTTACACAACTTCCTGGCCTACACAGATGAGGTCAGCACACCTGTTAGCAGATACATCCCTGCTAATTTCACAGACACTGACACTACAGGGTCACCTCAGCTCGGGGAGTGGCGCAGAGTGGTGTCAGGGGACACAAATCTTTTGGAACCACTAGATCCACGTCACCTTTCAAGGGCCCGCTCCACCAGAGCTGCAGTTGGTGTACGGAATGACCTGACGGCCTTCTTTCAGTCACCCCACGGAATTGTGCCATGGCAGAACAACATAGTGTGTCGTGGTCAACTTGGTCAGTAAATTGTACTGGTGTAAAATATATACACCAATAAATGACATGCAACCATGTAAATAAAGACCAGTTTTAACTGTTCACGTTGTTTCTTCTTTAATTACAGTAACCTGCACAATACAATGTGCAAACTATGTATAAAATAATGTAACATGTAAAGGTGCAATGGTCTAGAATTGTTTATATTAAATATAGATGCAAAAGAGCAAACTATACACAAATAAATACTGTTATTGATCTTAATTTGCTGTAACCTGAACCATACAATATGCATACAGCAGGAAATGACATAATTGGTTTCAAACTATATATACAAATAGGTTAAAATATGTGTAACGATATCAACCTTCATATTCATCCGGAAGAAGAAGGCGGGAACCGGCGGACAATCAAAAACATTTTAATAACAAAATAAACACAAAAACAGCGCACCAGCCCCTCACGGACGACTGGTGCGCGCAAATAAAAACCAAAACACAACTAAAAGCCCAGGCCTGGTCCTCTCTCGTCCTTCACTGTCGTCGCTCCAGTTTTATATCCTTCCATCTCCTCCATGGGCCTCAAGACCGGTGGGACGAACAGGTGTAGTTCATCTCCAATCACTCCCCCGGCCTCGCTCCCATGTCCCTCGGCCCCGCCCCACTCGTCACATACCCCCATCGCCCCTCGCAGGCCGGGGGGTACTCCCGAGACTGCGCTCTACTCCCCCCCCCCCTCCCTCCGGGGGGGCCGCTCCCGGGGACCTGCGGGAACCTGGGGGTAGGACAGGCGAGGCGAGAGAAAAGGAGATGGAAGGAGGAGCGACAGAGACGAGAGAGGGGAGAGAGGAAAAAAAAAAAAAAAAAAAAAAATTCCGGTTCCCAGACGCACCGCTGCTCGGCCCTCCACCAGCTGGGTGATCTCCTCCGCGGTGCCTGGCGGTGGCACTGGACGGCCCTCGGCGGACGGCACGACACTCCTCCGCCGCCCGGTGGACGGCGACGGCTCCTCCGGTTTTGGGCAGCCGGCAGGAGTCCCCCGTTCCCTGCTCCTCCCCGTTCCGGCGGATGGCAGCAGGCTCCGGCCACCTGGCAAACGGCGCCGACTCCTCCGCTCCCTCACGGACGGCAGCCGTCTCTCCACATCGTGGGCGGCCGGTAGCGAGCTCGCCCGTCCCCGGCAACTCGCTCCAGCCCACCGCCTCGAGCGTCCATGGCGGCACACTCCTCGCCAGCTCGTTGGCACCGCGGATTCACCACAGCGGCGAGGGATCTTCAGCAGCGCGTCCCTCCTTCTCCCGGGCTTCGGCACCACTGTAACGATATCAACCTTCATATTCATCCGGAAGAAGAAGGCGGGAACCGGCGGACAATCAAAAACATTTTAATAACAAAATAAACACAAAACAGCGCACCAGCCCCTCACGGACGACTGGTGCGCATAAAATAAAAACCAAAACACAACTAAAAGCCCAGGCCTGGTCCTCTCTCGTCCTTCACTGTCGTCGCTCCAGTTTTATATCCTTCCATCTCCTCCATGGGCCTCGAGACCGGTGGGACGAACAGGTGTAGTTCATCTCCAATCACTCCCCCGGCCTCGCTCCCATGTCCCTCGGCCCCGCCCCACTCGTCACAATATGTAAAAGTGCAATGTATAAAGGTGCAATGGTCTAGAATTGTAGATTAAAAATAGATGCTAAAGAGCAAACACACACAAATGGGTAAACTATACATTAATCTTTATTTGCAGTAACCTGCACAAAACAATGTGCAAACAGCAGGAACAGGCAATTTTTTGTATGCAAACTATATACACAAACAGGCATACTATGTACAAGTTAGTACAACGTATTAAGGTGCAATGATACACTATTAACAATAAAAATGCACGAGAAAACTGTACACAAAAGCTACAAACTATATAGTATAACCTGCACAAATAGGTGCAAACAGACAAAATTATTAAAAAACAAAATGCTAAAGTGCATACTATTTACAAAAATGTGCAAACAATAAAACCTGCACAAATAAGTGCAAACAAGCAAAATATGAATAAATGCAAAAGTGCAAACTATATACACAAATGTGCTAACAGACAACTTACTAAAAGATGCAAAAGTGCAAACTATATAAAGATAGTGCACAGAATTAAAAGGTGCAATGTTGTAGAAGTAGGCACAATTGTTTATTTTTTCTGCTGCCACTCAAACAGGACCTTGGACACATCAAACATTGCCTGCGCCCTGTGCTCCTCCGGCACCCTTCGCAGCATGTCGGCAACAGTGTGCCCAAACCGGTCGCTCTCGTCATTTCCATGACTCAGTCTCTGTTGCAGCTCGACCCGCCGTTCCTCCAACTGAGCCTCCAGCCGTGCAACTTGCATTTGGACCCAGTCCTCTTGTTCCTTCCTCTTCCTTTTCTGTGCCATCCTTGGACTGGGGGACTGAAGAGATGTCTGGGGGGACTGAAGCGATGTCTGGGGGGACTGAAGCGATGTCTGGGGGGGCTGAAGAGATGTCTGGGGGGACTGAAGAGATGTCTGGGGGGACTGAAGAGATGGCTGGGGGGACTGAAGAGATGGCTGGGGGGACTGAAGAGATGGCTGGGGGGACGGTGGACATGCTAGTTGGTCGTTATTGGCTGAAGGTCTCACAACAGCCAAACCATTGGAGTTTGAGCTTGAATCGCTCCCATCCTGCGATTATGAAAGAAATAGCAAATAGTGTAAGTTAGTCTTTTATATATAAAAGCTGATGCATCCAGTGTTAATTCACAGATAAACAGAGCTATGAATACTGCATATTCCTACATTGCAAATGCTACGTTGTTGCGTTTGTATTATCTGCAAGCACAATATAATTACAATCTATTACATATAATATAAATACAATATAATTAAAACCCATTACACATGCTTTTTGTTTCCCAGGTATATTATTTTTGCACTAATCAATAACGTTACGGCGTGGTAGCATTGCTAGTTAAGTTAGCTAACCTAAAAACAACAGAGGTTCATAAAGGACGTGCATTATTTACCTTATCGTCAAAGTTTGACTCCGTAAGCCGGTGTTTCACATGAGGTGCCAGCCAAGACAGGAATAAATAAAACGCTGGGACTTTTTTCCCTCCTGGATCCCCGCTCCTTGTGGCGAGCTTTTTACGGAGGCGAACGTACTTGTCTCGACAGTTCTTCCATCTCTTCATACAATCCGCTACATCCAAACCGACGTTGGAGGAAATCTCTCTCCACGAATTCGCTGCCATCTGGCAGTCTTTGTATTCTGCAGAAGACGAGTCATACAGATGGCTGTATTTCCGCACTTCTTCAACTAATCGCTCGGTCACTTGGTCCATTTCCATTTTCTTCACTGAACTTTCACCTGAACTTCTGAATTTAAAAATGGCGGGCGGTGCAGAAGAACACGCCGGAAATGCGTAGCCGGAAATGCGATGCTACCAAGCCGACCAATCACAGATCTTGTGGTCCGCGTCGCCGCGACGCGTAGTTACATTTTTGAGGAGGTGCGCGTCAGGGTACGGCGAAGGGTACGACGTATGGTACACGTCAATGCGTATGCTACGCCGTACCTTCTACGCGCACCCGACGCAGAAGTATAAATTGGCCTTTAATCCTTACATTACGCATTGCAAAATAAATCCCTGCTGGGTCATTAAGGCCCATTCACACCCTATTCTCAGACAACACACACAACTCGCTCATCTGGAGTTAATCCTGTTGGAAGAGAGGGAGCAGGGTCGTTGATTTCCTTCCTGTTTATCTGCATGGTTGCTACTGTTTCACACTTTCAGTGCTGTCTGACACTTCAGCTTGACCCCTCAAACAATACTGACCCATTATCCTTCACTACACCCATCCAGCAACCATTCACAATGCAAATCAAACTACTAAAGGCCCTGATATTCTCAAGGCAAATTTCTATTTCGTTCCTCGCTTAGGAGTGAACAGTTTGAAATGCTTGAGCAGCAGTATACTTTTAGCAAACATCCTGTTGCTGTCCATGCTGCTGGGAGCTTATATTAGATGAATAAATATATCAATATTAGACAGGCAAAGTAATTGCGCAAAAACTATAAATAGTATAAATAAAAATAAATATTACACAACACAAATATTTAAAGGGGAAGTGAAGCAGTCAGTCAAGTTTAAGTAAACTGATTTCCACTTAAAAAATAAATAAATAAAAATTGTGTGTGTGTGTGTGTGTATATATATATATATATATATATATATATATATATATATGTGTGTGTGTGTATTAGGGCTGGGATAAACGATTATTTTTTAAACGATTAATCTAGCGATTATTTTTTCGATGCATCGATTAATCTAACGGTTAATTTTTCCGGGCCGATTCGATTTCGATTATCTCCCCATTAATTGACTACTAACAATTTATACATGTTGATTTACATATCTGAATGAAAAAAACATGAATTCCTTAACATTGCAATCTATGTTTATTGCTCTTAAAATTACAAAATAAAAGACTGACTAAGAATGCATTACTTTGCACTTGTATAGAGATAGCATTCAATAAAACCTTGAAGCCTTGAAAACACATAGCTTACTGAAACAAGCTTACTGAACACATAGGGCCTAGCTTACTGAAAAAAAAGTTCTTCTTTCAGATGAAAATAACAACAACTTGATGTCTAGCATTCAATAAAAAAGCCAGGTCACCAAAAATTCTTGTTTAGAGCAATTGAAAGAATACAGTAACCAATGTAAACTTTAGGGCTTTAAGCTAATACAGAGAGTGCTTTTCCAAAAAATAAAAATTAACAGTGGGAGCCAGCAGCCTGTCATGTAGCTCCACGTGAAACTTTGGCGTTCTGCCCTTTTTCTGTCGTGTCTAATGATTTTGGTTAATATGCACAAGAGAGAGAGAGAGAGAGCTCATGTAGTTTGAAGACTGTGAGTGCGCGAACGCGCGTGAAACTTGGGTGTTTCGCCCTTTTTCTATCGTGTTTAATGATTTTGATTAATATGCACGAGGGAGAGAGAGAGCAAGAAGCGCTCGTGTTGTTTGAAGACTGTGAGTGCGCGCGCACAGCCGGGGCTCTCTCTCGTACGCGCCCTGTCAGGCGCAGCACAGTCATTCTATTCTACATCACTCACCGATCAAATAAGGCTTTGACAGCCGCCAAAAAAAAAGATCAATGCAGAAAAACCCCTGGATTGGTTATATCACGTTGGACAGAATGTTGATCCGGCCATCGCGTATCTTCAGCGCACATAAGGTAAACGTTTTGCAAACGTTTTTTAGAGAAATAAAAACAGGTCGACGAATCGATGCGCATATTTTGCGTCGACGTCATCGATGACCTCGACGCGTTGTCCCAGCCCTAATATGTATGTATATGTGTGTATCAACTTCTGGGCCAAATCCTGACTGATAGCAACCCATTCTTTCATAATCACTTCATGGAGTTTGTCAGAATTAGTGGGTTTTTGTTTGTCCACCGCCTCTTGAGGATTGACCACAAGTTCTCAATGGCATTAAGATCTGGGGAGTTTCCAGGCCATGGACCCAAAATTTCAACATTCTGGTCCCCGAGCCACTTAGTTATCACTTTTGCCTTATGGCACGGTGCTCCATCGTGCTGGAAAATGCATTGTTCTTCACCAAACTGTTGTTGGATTGTTGGAAGAAGTTGCTGTTGGAGGGTGTTTTGGTACCATTCTTTATTCATGGCTGTGTTTTTGGGCAGAATTGTGAGCGAGCCCACTCCCTTGGATGAGAAGCAACCCCACACATGAATGGTGTCAGGATGCTTTACTGTTGGCATGACACAGGACTGATCGTAGCGCTCACCTTTTCTTCTCTAAACAAGCCTTTTTCCAGATGCCCCAAACAATCGGAAAGGGGCTTCATCGGAGAATATGACTTTGCCCCAGTCCTCAGCAGTCCATTCACTATACTTTCTGCAGAAAATCAATCTGTCCCTGATGTTTTTTTTGGAGAGAAGTGGCTTCTTTGCTGCCCTTATTGACACCAGGCCATCTTCCAAAAGTCTTGGCCTCACTGTGCGTGCAGATGCGCTCACACCTGCCTGCTGCCATTCCTGAGCAAGCTCTGCACTGGTGGCACTCCGATCCCGCAGCTGAATCCTCTTTAGGAGACGCTCCTGGCGCTTGCTAGACTTTCTTGGACGCCCTGAAGCCTTCTTTACAAGAATTGAACCTCTTTCCTTGAAGTTCTTGATGATCCTATAAATTGTTGATTTAGGTGCAATCTTAGTAGCCACAATATCCTTGCCTGTGAAGCCATTTTTATGCAACGCAATGATGGCTGCACGCATTTCTTTGCAGGTCACCATGGTTAACAATGGAAGAACAATTTCAAGCATCACCCTCCTTTTAACATGTCATGTCTGCCATTCTAACCCAATCAGCCTGACATAATGATCTCCAGCCTTGTGCTCGTCAACATTCTCACCTGAGTTAACAAGACGATTGAAATGATCTCAGCAGGTCCTTTAATGACAGCAATGAAATGCAGTGAAAAGGTTTTTTTGGGATTAAGTTAATTTTCATGGCAAAGAAGGACTATGCAATTCATCTGATCACTCTTCATAACATTCTGGAGTATATGCAAATTGCTATTATAAAAACTTAAGCAGCAACTTTTCCAATTTCCAATATTTATGTAATTCTCAAAACTTTTGGCCACGACTGTAGGCTATGTACATTCTGCTGAACAACAGTCTTTAACCGGACTTTTATTTTGACGGGTTGGCGTACCTTTACGGTTCTGTGTATGTGATGTGACGCTAGTTTTACTCAAATCAAAGGGTCAAATGCTCATGAAGTGACTGTCAGAGCAGTTCTGGAGATGTTGTTCATGTGTTCACGTCTTTATTTAGAGAAACAGCAGAGCTTCATGCGAGCTTCATGCGCGCTTCCGTGTGTTTAATGAATGAAGACGCGCTTCTGTTCCATTCATTAACACAGACACACAGAACATGCAGGATTCATATTTAAACAGACTATTCCAGCTTAATATTTACAGATATTAGTCCATATCGTGATTTGATGTAAGTGCAATGACCTATTTTTGATGAATTCATTCAAAATTTGGCAAATTCCGTGCCATTCCGCGTTAAACTGTAAATTCCGTTTTTAGGACTGGATTCCGCGATTCCCTCTGCGTTTTCTGCATTGCGGAAATCATAGGGCCCTAGTTGTGGTATGCCAGCTCTATCTTGCAATGGACACACACCACGACGTTCTCTTTACGTTTGCATGCGTCCTCAGACCAAAACACTGCTGACTCCTTGCAGTATGAGATTTCGGACACAGCGCTTGTGTCTCCTTCCGCCTTTGTGGGTGACGTAAACGCGTTGTCACATTAAAAAAAATCATTGCCAAAGAACCTGATGTGAGATTTAAAATAAATTAAAAGAGGCTTCGAGGAATTTGCCTCGATCATTTTTTGTAATCGAGTTACTCGAGGAATCGTTTCAGCCCTATGGGTGGGTTTATGTGTGACAGCAAGTCAAAAAGATGAGAAATCATGCCCACCACTGGGAATGGTCTTATTAGCTTGTGTATTAAAGAATTTCCCCCTTCCAACAGTGGGAGGAGCCTGCAGTTTTCACTCACAGTTGTGAGTGTATATAATGTTACAAATTCCTATCTCTTGTCAGTTTTAAGGAATCTAGTGTGCTCCTAAACATGCCGAGATGTTACTCAGGGAGAAAGATGGGAATCTGGGTTTTGCAGCAATACACTGCATGTTCTATTTTGTTCTGAACATAACTGATATGCAGACGAAAATCTGTTTTCCCCTTTTTCTTTTTTTCTGTGGTGGTTTTGGGAAATGACGTATTCTGCACACTGGATTTAAACATAGTAAAATGTTTTACAGTTCTGTTTCAACAGTTTGATTATGCTTTAAGCTACTTCCTATAGTTTAGTACTCTGTTGCACATTTTACTGTTTTAAATACATTTGAGAGAGTTTCCCTTCATGTACACTGAAAAGTTTAGGCCTAGATATAACTGGTTGTTGTTGTTTTCTAAATTGGAAAAGTGAAAGTAAAAAGGGAACACCCACACAGACTGATGCCAATGCAAATTTCAGAGGTAACTTGAGAAGCTGATTAATGTAAGTAGGGGTGCACCGAAATTTCGGCCGCCGAAAATATTTGGCCGAAATGGCATTATCGGTTTCGGGCCGAAATAAAAAAAACAGCCGAAAACGTAAACCGAAAATGAATGTCACCCGCCCCTCCCATCCGTGAGCAAGCGCTTAGGTTTCACTCACGGTCGAGCTGTTATCACGCGTCTGCCTATCAAAGATTAAGCATGTCAAAGGGCTGTCACAATCAAAAAAAGCTTGTCACAAAAGCTGCACAATCGATCGGACCAACCGTTTCGAAAACGAAAACAGGGAATCAATTTTAACGGCCTTCTCTCGGAGCGCGTCCAGCTCGTCACTATACGCTCGCAGCGAACGCGCGTCACACAGCAACTGCAGGTTCTGACACATACACACACACACACACACACACACACACAGAGAGAGCCTATTAGTGCAGAATATCAATGTAGCCTTCAGTAATGTTTTTCATTGATGTTATATGGCAGTCCACATTGCTGACTTGTGCGCGTCTCAAGCGCCCTCTTTACGTTCGCCCTAATGCCTGTTTAGTTGTCGGTGGATTTGCCTATATTTGGCGTTGAAAAACGGATCAACGCCAAATATAGGCAATTTACTAACAATTCAATGAACACTTTGCCTATGTCTCAAAAATCGAACAGGATTTTTTTTTCACAAAAGTGACAGCCCTATACGAGAGGACACCAAAGTTGCAATATGTAACATTTGTTCTGCAAAAATCTCCAAAATTGTGGATTTTTTTGCACAATTTTTAAAAACAATTTTATTTGATGGAACATAAAACTTGACGAATAATTATTATTTATATTTATTGTAAAAAATATTTTATGTTTTATGTAACTGTTAATAAAAGTTTGATTATTATATTGTGATTTTTCAATTCAGATCCATTAAATCCAAGCAATATATATATACTTTTTTAAAAGAAGCCATTTTCGGCTTCAGTTTCCGTTTTCGGCCAAGTGCATCCTAAATTTTCGGTTTCGGCGCAGAATTATCATTTCGGTGCATCACTAAATGTAAGCACAGACTTGATTTCAGATGATGTTTTGAACTATATTTATTCAAAATACTTTTTGTAATAATTTGGCATTATATATCATTTACATATTTTCTTGTACAGTCTAAAACCTTAAAGAGACAAAAAGTGACTAAAGACATGTTACAAAAAGTAATGCAAGCTTTGGACATTTGTTTAAATATTGCATAATAATTATCCTTAAACTATAGCTTTATGCACAATACAGCATTGTAGTCTTTAGCGTGAGTGGTGAGTGGAGTTAATGCTGGATGAATAATTGACTGTAACGAGGAAGAAATAAGAGAGGCAATAGAAAGGCTCTGTTGCTGCGCTCTTTCAATGTTTTTCATGTGTTGATTCTTGGGGAGAATGTGTGCCAGTAGTAGAGTTGTGAGAACACTGCCTTGTATGGGCAGATTGCATGTAGAGTATGTGCCCGTGTCATTTCTGACCGTTTTAATACCTCTCTGGCGAAGTCTGCTTTGGTATTCCATCTCACATCTTACCCTTTCCTAAGTATTGTTCTGTTATTGTCAGGTTAAAGGGATAGTTCACAGTTTATCTGATTACCCCCAGGGCATCCAATGGCACTTTTCCACTACCAGTACCGACTCGCCTCGTCTTGGCTTGGCTCGCTTTTCGCTCCGTTTTCCATTGCAGATAGTACCTCCACAATAGTACCTGGTCATCATAGCAACGCCGCAGGTAACTGCCGTGACGTAATCTTCTATGTGACACACACCCGCTACCCACACACACAGGACAATGGAGGAAATCGAGTGTATGAATGAAATGCCTCCTAGTTTGACCACGGCGTATTCTTCTGAGTTGCCATAATAGTAATGGGTATATCACGCCAATACTATCTTTGGCCAAACTATTTTTATTTAAAAATGGCGGGGTTATTCAGGATACTC
Organism: Carassius carassius; assembly: GCF_963082965.1. NCBI lineage: Eukaryota > Metazoa > Chordata > Actinopteri > Cypriniformes > Cyprinidae > Carassius > Carassius carassius. The sequence continues at coordinate 31,945,367 of NC_081760.1, forward strand.
TGTCTGGCGCGTGCAATGATGACGCAGTGAATAGTGACGATTCTCTCTGACCAATCAGCAGTCAGCTTAGAACCTCGCCGGAGGTGATATGAAAAAAAAGTACCTGGAAGCAGGTACAGGTACAACTTATACACAGTGAAAAACCAAACAAAGTCAAGTCGAGGTGAGACAAGCTGGTACTGTGTAGTGGAAAAGCGCCACAAGATGTAGGTGACTTTGTTTCTTGAGTAGAACACAAAGATTTTAACTGAAACCTTTGCAGTCTGTCAGTCATATAATGGAAGTGAATAGGGAATCACGGCTTTGAGAGTAAAAAAAACACAAACAAAACCAAATTAAACCCTGCAGCTCATGATGATACATTGTTGTGTAAAGACAAGAAACGATCAATCTCTGCAAGAAACTGAACAGTATTTATTTATTTTTTTACCTCTGATTCACCGCAATGTCCAAACTGTCCTGAGCACATTCACAGTTGTCGCGTGACGCGTCTTTTTCTCAGTGATGTCTGGTTGGTGAATGAATCGTTCAATTTAACCAGTTCTTCTTAGTGAACCGGTTGAACCAGTTCAACAAATCGAACTGAATCGTTTGAAACGGTTCACGTCTCCAATAAACAATCCACAAATGACTTAAAGGAGCTGTTTGTAAGAAATCTATTTCAATTAATCATAAAATGGCCCTGATGTGTCACTAGACATTAAGAAATCATGTTAATTTCAAATACTTATATCACTGACAAAAGTAGTCCGGCCAGGATATTGTGATTTAAAAAATGGACTTGCAGCCCTCAACTAATGTTGATGTTGTCATTTTGTGTTTTGGCCTGACGCGCCTCCCTCCACCTATCTACCAATCACAAAGTCAGTAGTGTTTCGGGATCCATGTTGCCAGCTTTGCTGTAACCTACCCTAACTCCAGTCGGATAAAAATGTCTAATGTTACTAAATCAAAAAGACCTCGTTATAATTCAGAAATTCATCGTGACAAAGTCCGAAATAAAACCAGAATTTGTATTGGAGATGCTTTTGAAAGATGGAGACGGCTGAAAACGGACAAGAATTTGAACACAGATGCCAACTTTGCTAATTTTCCCCTGGACAGGTAAGATTCATCTATGCTTGGCTAACTTGTACTTGATGTCAATGGACATTTCATATATTCATGACAGTCGAACAAAGTTATACATGTTTGTGCAAAGTAACATAACGTTAGCTCACATGGACGTATGCTAACATTAGCAATGCATTATAAAAGCCCGTTTCTCTGTCATTATGCTGAGACGCTGAGGATAACAACATTAGCATGTCCATTATGGCAATTTGAAACGTAATTGAGACAGTAGCCTAATGTTACCTCAGTAAAAATGATTCATCATTTGTTCTTCACGTATATCGTGGACTAATCAGAATCAGAATGAGCTTTATTGCCAGGTATGTTCACACATACGAGGAATTTGTTTTCGTGACAGAAGCTCCGCAGTACAACAGAATGACAGCGACAACATAAAACACTTAATAAAAGAATATAAAAATACAAAAAATACAAATAAGTAGATAAGGAATGACAATATACAAATTTACAATTGTAGGCAGGTATGTTACAAAAATGCAGTTATGTATGTACATGTATATTATGTGCAAAATGTAAGTGTATACTAAGTATGTGTGTACGATAAATTAAGTGTATGTGTATATAAATATAAAGTGTAGTGTGTTCAGTGTGTATCAGCTGTTCATAAGATGGATTGCCTGAGGGAAGAAACTGTTCCTGTGTCTGGTCGTTCTGGTGCTCAGTGCTCTGTAGCGTCGACCAGATGGCAACAGTTCAAAGAGGGAGTGTGCTGGATGTGAGGGGTCCAGAGTGATTTTAACAGCCCTTTTGCTCACTCTGGATAAGTACAGTTCTTGAATAGATGGGAGAGTTGAACCGATGATTCGCTCAGCAGTCCAGACTACCCTCTGTAGTCTTCTGAGGTCAGATTTTGAAGCTGAGCTGAACCAGACAGTTACTGAAGTGCAGAGGATGGATTCGATGATGGTGGAGTAGAACTGTTTCAGCAGATCCTGTGGCAGGTTAAACTTCCTCAGCTGGCGAAGGAAGTACAACCTCTGCTGGGCCTTTTTCACAATGGAGTCAATGTGAATGTCCCACTTCAGGTCCTGAGAGATAGTGGTGCCCAGGAACCTGAATGACTCCACTGCAGTCACAGTGCTGTTCATGATGGTGAGTGGGGGGAGTGCAGGGGGGTTTCTCCTGAAGTCCACAATCATCTCCACTGTTTTGAGCGTGTTAAGCTCCAGGTTGTTGAGAGTGCACCAGACAGCCAGCTCTTTAACCTCCTGTCTGTAAGCAGACTCGTCACTATCCTGAATGAGGCCGATGAGTGTGGTGTCATCTGCAAACTTCAGGAGCTTGACAGAGGGGTCCTTAGATGTGCAGTCATTAGTGTACAGGGAGAAGAGCAGTGGGGAGAGAACGCAGCCCTGGGGAGCTCCGGTGCTGATTGTACGGGTGCTGGATGTGTATTTTCACATGCTGATGTGTAGTTACACATGCTGCAAGTTGACCTGTATGACCATTGCTAATGTAATTTATTTACTCTAAAAATAAATTTCTGGTGGAACTGAAAACAACCCTGTGATAGCCATTGGTGAAATTGAATTTGTCCCGCGTTATAATTGCTGTGGCAAATGTTTTGATTATTTGTTAGCCAAACTTTACTACTTGTAAATCGATTTTTTTTTCTTATTGAAAAATAAGGAATTTTTATTTTGTTTTTTGTTTTGTTTTACTATTATCCTTTTTTTTTCTCCGATTTTTTTATTTTATTTTAATTGTATTTATATGTTCAAAAAAAAGAAATCAAATCAAAAACGCTTATCTCTTCAGCTATTATGGCCCCAGCACCTCAACACCCAGTAAGAGAGACTTGAAGAAGCACCACCTGACTGCACCATCAAAATATCTCTCATGAAGCATAAACATAATTAACAGAAAAAAAACTTAATGTGTACGTCTGTTCGTCACTTGCCATTGGAAGCTCATTGAAGCAGCCTACGTTTCTGCTGAATCCTGCAGCTTATCTGGCAACCTCGAGTCAGGGGGTAGGGGGAGGGGATACACCGCTCTACAGTATTTTTATAGTGATTGCAGTACCAGTTTTGGCCACAATCCTACATACGGCTCCTTTAAGATGTTAACACTTTTTAACATAGCTAACACTCCCTCTGAGTCAAAATAAACCAATATCCCAGAGTAATCAATTTACTCAAACAGTACACTGACTGAACTGCTGTGAACTGAAGATGAACACCGAGCAGAGCCAGATAACAAACGTACACGCCCACTGCTGGAGCGGTTCTCATTCTCGAGTCAAGAACCGGTTGCATCGGTTTTTGGATCACCAGTACACTGAACTGAGAACCGTTTCTGTCGGACGCATCCAATTTGAGAACTGATGAGATGATGATACGGCGCATGCCTGTAATTTTTCAAGAGGACAAAATGCATATAAAAGTATTTTGTTAAACATCAGAAAGTGTGATTTAAAATAACTTTAATTTTGCTTTTTAAAAAAAAAAAAGATTAATGTATCTAAACTGTGTTTTTTGTTACCAGTTGCATCGGTTTTCTTCTGACATGTTCGATTTGAGAACCGAGGAGCTGATGATACTGCGCATGCGTGATTCAGCATGAAGCCGACTGACTCACAGCGCGTCTGAACTAAACTGATTCTTTTGGTGATTTGATTCTGAACTGATTCTGTGCTAATGTTATGAGTGCGGGTAAACCGAGGGCTTGAATAAAGGGCAATCTAGCGAACCGTAAGTTTATTTAATAACAAATAAATCGCAATGGGTTATGTATAGTAAGTGGATCATGGTTTCTGCGCTGATTACACCTAATTTATTTACTTTATATCTTCAAGACTTAAATCCTTGTATACCCATTATTGCTGTTACTGTATTTGGGTGCGTTGTTGCAAATCTTAATTGTAAACTTTTCATGGTTGAGGTTTTTAACTGACTAAAGTTATGATTACTGACTTGATATATTTGAATGTTTGATCGACTTGATGCCATTACATCATCACCAATGACGTCATTATGTCGAGTGTAAAAGAACCGGTGAACCGTTTTTTTCAACCGGTTTATTGAATCGAACTGTCTGAAAGAACTGGTTCGCCGAAAAGAACCGAACTTCCCATCACCACTACTTCTTGCTTTAAGGCAGATCGCAGTCTTATAAGTGCATTAATGCCACCTATCTCTCAAGTGGACCATTGACACTACCAATTGAGATTGTGGATAGTGTTAATGGTCCATTTGAGAGATAGGTGGCAGTAATGCTCAGGACCGTTCAGACATTGAGGAAAAAAACTATATAAATACTGTTCAGTTTCTTGTACAGACCGAGTCTTTACACATCAATATATCATTATGAGCTGCAGGGTTTAATTTCACTTTGTTTGTGTATGGTTTTTTTTTTGACTCAAAGCTGTGATTCCCATTAGCTTCCACTTATTTGACTGACAGACTACAATGGTTTGAGTTAAAAATCTTTGTTTGTGTTCTACTGAAGAAACAAAGTAACCTACATCTTGGATGCCCTGGGGGTAAGCAGATAAACACCAAATTTAAATTTTTTGATGAATAACCCCTTTAAAGTTAGATAACTTTAGTTATCCTAAACCTAAAGTTACAGATAACTTTCATGGAAAATAAGTTATAGCCAAACAGTTAGAATAAGGCGATATTTGTTAAACGAAGGCCCGCCACTAGGTCTTATTACAAGAATGCAGGATGTGGCCAACTACAGCTGCATGGAAATAGCTGCATGTCTGTCTGTGACAGCTGGTTATGGCTCGGCCTTGAGGAACTAGGCAGGAATTCGGGTTTGCAAAGCCTCTTTATTTGTTCCTTTTAGTTATTTCAGTCTCTTTCACGTGTTTTCTAGAAATTGAACCTAGAATGTGGCATTTGATTCATGCATGTGTGTGATGCTAGCTGTAACTTGCAGATGTTTTCTGAAGTGGGAAGCCACCACAACACAGTACATCAAGCTACTACAATAAGTGAAAAATGACAGACACACTCCGGCATACCCATGTGGAAAGCAGCTTTATAAAGGTATTATTTTAGATTTGATAAATCCAGGGGTTAGGAAAGCACATGTGTTTTAATATGTCCTCGTGGAACCTTAATCCTCGGTCTATACCGGTACATGCATGTACATTTCCTAATCCAAACAGATGATGGATTAAGATATTGGATAAAATGGGGTTGAGATTTAATGACAGTTAACTGATGGTGGAGAGGCAGAAAGGTTTCCTACTTTTTATTGAAAACCTGAAAATATCAGGAAATTTTCAAATGTGTTGAAGTCTTAGGCTACGTTCACACTGCAGGCTGAAACGACCCAATTCCATTTTTTTTGCCCCTATGCGACCTGTATCTGATCTTTTCATGACAGTCTGAACGACACAGATCCGATCTTTTCAAATGCGACCCAGGCCACTTGGGTATGTGGTCCTAAATCCGATACGTATCCGATCTTTTGAAATGCGACCTCCCTCTGAACGGCCAGGTCACATGTATCTGACCCGTACGTCATTGATACGCTACAAACGTCATAATTCTGCGTTGAAGTAGGCGGGAATGAGAAGATAAACCACAACCATGGCGGACGATGCTGCTTAAATAACTTTAATATTGCTAAACGAGCTCCGCTGTTGACTACACTGTTGTTATGACATCCATGTTTAGCTACTTCCACAAAAACAAATGACGTCGTTGGCCGTTGAGTACTCTTCTGCGCATGCGAATCACTTCTGGGTCATTTCACGTTCACACAGGAGATCATAAAAGGTTGCATTTAATTGGAAATGTGAACGGCCTTGCAAAAAAATCTAATTTTTAAAAAAAATCGGAATTGAGCATTAAGCCCTGCAGTGTGAACGTAGCCATAGATATTTTTATAGTGAATATACAGTTTTCTATAGTTATGCTCTGCTTTTGAGAATGAGGAGATGCGTCACGGTAGCTTGCTGTCACGTGACGAATTGCGCCCGTCCACCATTTTGGGAGGATACGCTATCGGTTGCCAGGGGCAATATATATATATATAAATACATATATATAATATAGAAATTAAGAAGAAATGGAGAAGAATGCGGCAAAAGAAAAGGGTCCTTACAGGGAGAAACTTACTACCAATGCCAAACAGAGGTATTTAGAGAAACAGGCTAATATAAAAAACGTCGACCCATACGAGCTGCCTGCAGCTGAATGGAACAAAGACCTAGACTCTTTACCACCTTGCACTTACATGAAAATAGTTAATTACTTGGTTTTTGGCATCAGTTATTACACTATGCTAGAATTCAAAAGCCTGAAATCCTTGGAAAGTTACGAGACATTCTGCTGCGGCTGGGTGCGCGACTTGGTCATCTACAAGCCCCCAAACTGTGAAAACACTGTTGTACTGGCAAAGGTAAGTTGCTTCACCTTTTGTCAAGTCGTGTCTTTTTTTATTATATAGTGTTTTTTCAATCCAGATTGTATCAAAGCAGATTAATAATATAATAATAATAACAGTAAAAAAAAGTTTGTTTCTGCTGTAACTTACAGCAGCTCTGGATCAAACAGTGATGGCATTCAGTTCAAATGAAATAGTGTCAATTGGGGGTGTAACAATATCGTGTCACAATATATTGCAATACAAAAATACAACAATATATATCGTGGATAGTGACAATATGTAGCAGCTAGTGTGTATAGTTCACCCAAAATGAAAATTACTGTGCGAGGAAAAAAAATAAAGTTTACAGACACCCAAGAAATCCGACGTCTCTTTGTCACATCGGAGACATGCTCTCCCTCATGCTTTTTCCATGTAGGGAAACGAAAAAACTGTAACAAATGGTTCCTACGGTTTCCACGACAATCATGTGAGACACTGGAGCAGTTTTTTACACAGCAGTGTTTTCCAGGCATTCTAGAATAGTGCGACAACCTCCTCTACTACCAATGTAAACAATGAACTGTGCTGGCGGGTATCCTCCCAAAATGGCGGAAAGGGGAGGAGACGCGGTCTCTGGGGGCGATCTCCTCATTCTCAATACAATTTCATATTATAGTGAATATGAATTTTTATGCTCTGCTGTACAATTTCATATAAGCTATTGCTTGCTCAAGCCATTGTAAATTCTGATTTGTGAGCAAATTGTATTGTTGAGTCAGTTCATTTAATTTCAATAAATTTGATGAAATTCATTGACCGATCGGTTTGAATCAAAATGCTGAACAACTAGATAGGCCTTGGGAAAAATCATGGAAATTTGTTGGTAGAAAAGTGTTATTTGCACTCTATAAAATAAAGATTTTTTTTATTGACATCTGTTGTTCCATAAAGAACCTTTCCATTTCATGACAGGTCACTAATAGTAGAATAAGGTTCTTTAGTTTAATAAAATGTTCTTCACATTAAAAACTAAATGGTTCTTTAATGGCATCACTGTAAACCCTCCTTTAGGAACCTCTGTTTTTAAGAGTGTGGACAGTTTTGGTTTGAATGCATAAGCAGGTTTTTCATGAGCACCTGAATGTTCTCACAAGTGCTTTTGCTTTTAGTTTTCCCTGAAAGAGGCATGTTTTATTTTTTGAAGTGTAGTGTTAAATGAAGATGTGTGTGATGTAATTTTCAGTGCTTTTTTTCAAACCAGGTCACACACACAGACACACACAATAACCCACCCCATACACACAATTCTTATTGCATGTCCTATTCTTCCTTACCCTCCCCTTACTGTTTTCTTAGTTTGTCCTTATACTTACCGTATCTCTTTTTTCCTGGTTCTCTTTTATGCGTATCAGGTTTATAGTTGAAACTGAAACTACAAATAAGACATTTTTTTCATTGCTTAAAAGAAAATAAATGCTAACTGAAATAAAATCCAAAAAAGTTCTTACTGAAACTTTTCTGATTAAGCTGGATCCTCTTTTTTTCTTTTTTTCCTATATGTCCCCTTGTTGTTCTGCACATCAACATGGAGATGCTTCAGCAGGGCTGCTTGGTAATTTTTGTCCTGTTGTGGGCAGAGTGATGACATTCCAATTCATCATCTTGCCCTGTAGGGTGACAAGGTTCCTAGAATGCGTGTCATGCATCCTCTTTGTTTTCTGCCTTCTGAGAGACATTTCTGAAGGGTTTTCAAAATTTTTATTCAGAGTTTCGTTGTTTTATTTTCCTCTTCTTGATTCTGTCAAACATACTTGAGTCCAGTCATTTCCTGGATGGTGCCACTGCCACATTAAATATTTCTCTGCATGCCTTGTTATTGTTACTTCCCACGATTTCCCCCTTTCTCTGTCTATTTGCTCTCTGCTTTGGTTGCTTGGGCTTGTTGTAGAGCCAGAACAATAGCTCAGCTGCTAGGGCCATCTGTGTGGCTGCAGTCAGGGAACAGATTTGATGGAGAGAAGGAGGGGGGTTGTGTTTAAGGAGAACTGTTTAAGGGGGAAGAGAATGATATGAGGATTCAGAATAAAGGAGTTTGGAGAAAGGACTGGGGTGAATGGGTTCATAGCCACTCCACACCACCACATTGACGCTTTATCCTCCTTCCTTCAAATCCCATGCCACAATCTTTGCTGACGAGCTTTTGCGTCAGACTCTGATGGAAAAAAATGACTTGCATAGTGCAGTCCTCCAGTGATATGGTTATATTGAAATTATTTTATTTTAGAATTCTGCCAAATTTCAATTTGGGTTTATTTAATGAGACAGAGTTGTGGATTTGAATCTGTGTTATCTGAAATATGTATATTGGGACATGGGTGATTCATTTCCAATGATGCCATGTCTGTTTACATTTGGCATGCATGGGAAATGACTAGTTTTTATGAACAGGTAGATGAAGTCCAGATAATGGAATCATATTTCTGTAGAGCAGGTTGTGGTGACTGTTCTGTGTAAATGATCCACACAAATAAATCCTCTTAATATTTAGATTTTTATGGAGCCTAGTGTTAATTTCAGACGAATGTAATGGAGACGTACACAAAATACTAACAAAAACACTTTTCTTTAGCACTCCGTGTTACAGTGTAAAAAAACACTTTCTTTACAGAACAAAAAAATAAAAATGCTAAAGTAAATAAACTGTTAGGCAAAAGCTGCGATTGTCATGCACATCTTGTCAGGGAAGCACAGTTCTGTGATCAGCAGTAAATCTCCATCTGAAGGCCAGAGAATGCTCTAGCATGGAAACTGCATAAACTGAATAAAACATGATTTAACGGTTTTCATTAATTCAACGTGACTAATAAACACAATACTTTGACAATATATGGTTTATCGGGGTTGATCTTATTATAATTTTTATTATAATAAAGTATGTAATAATGCAATGCTAATTGAGCCTTTATCATTGCTTAGAATACTATAAAGTATGTTGCGTGCCTTATTCTGTGTATGAAACCACATCATCTCACTGAAGGATTTTGAATCTGAAAACTAAGTGTGAACTCACCTGTGTAAAAACTGAAACTAGCTTTGTGCAACAAGCCTCTCAACTTGATATTTTTGGATTTTCGTTATTTCATTTCCTGTTTTTTCTAAGTTGCCCTTCACAGGAATGGTTCCTTTTTTTTTAAATGATTAATTGTTTTACTTTTAAACTCTCTCTTTCAGTTACATGGTTACTTAAAATTCTTTCATTCTGTTACATACAGCAAAAGCATTTCTGACAAACTGACTGTATTTGTCTTTATATAAGAAGTTACTGTTGAACTCCAACTTAGTAAAAATCAAGTTGCTAAAATAGTCACTGCAATAGCATTCTTGTCTTTCCTGTTTTCTTGCAGGGCAGTTATTGTGTTATCCCTGGGTTCAGTGTGTGAATCCAGCGAGCTTATCAAGCAGCAACAGATCATTGGGTAAAATTGGCAATGAAACCTGATGGGGTGGCCATAGCACCATCTGAACCAATGGAAGCCGAAGGAACAGAACCCATAATCGAACTAAACGAGAATAATGGGGCATCTCAAAATGGCACTACACCATCACCCCCACAACCCGATGCACCCCAAAATGAGCAAACAGTTCCTCCAACTGTAAAGGAAGCTTCTGAAAAAGCAGTAGATGCTAAAAGCAAATGCAAAGGGCCAGTCAAAGGCAAGATTGGTGCAGGTACAGCTACGACTGGACCTGGCACACGACCCAAAGCAACCCAAAGCCATGTGGCTAATGGCCTCACAAAGACTGCATCGAGTACCACAACAAAGAAACCCATTCCAGTTAGCGCTGCAGCAGACCAGAAGAAACCCACCACTAACGTTGGACCTTCTGGTTCAAGTAAGAAACCCGTTGGTTCTTCTACTGCCATTGCAACTTCAAGGGGCCAACCTAAAGCAGCAACCATTGGAACTAGCAGATCAACGACAGCTGCCATAGCTAGCACAGCCACCAGCCTGAGTAAGAGACCTGCCACAGCTGCCATTAGTGCTTCAACCAAACCCAAAACCACAGGTAAGATGGCCGGCCTGGCATGTATGGGTTTGCTAGGTCACTTATAGAGTTTAGTTCTGGTACTTCTGATACTGGATTTGGGCATGTACCAATAACTATACATCATTAGAAAATGTTCCATTATTCTCATGTGCCAGATACAACACAAACCTTTGTGTAAGATACATGATTTTTGCATTATTCTCATGTGCCAGATACAACACAAACCTTTGTGTAAGATACATGATTTTGCATTATTCTCATGTGCCAGATACAACACAAACCTTTGTGTAAGATACATGATTTTGCATTACATTTTACCACTATTTTCTTGACCAATCCCAGTCAGTTTTTACTTTGGAACATGATTTATTTCAATTTCATTTCCTCAGCTCCTGTTCCAAGGCCAGCTGCTGCCAAACCCAGCATTTCAGCCAAAGCCAAAACCACTGCGGCTCCCAAAACTAACAGGTAAAGCAGCTTTTAGAGATTTAGATTGTAGTTTGAGCTTGGAAATTTGACAATTTGAATGGAAAATTTGAATGCTGGGAAGTGCACGATTGCACAACGTTTGACTTTGTTGATGCTACTCTCTGGGAATGTTAATTGGTATCTTCACTGGAGTTAAATGTCTTTTATGATCCAAGTTGGTTACATTACCAATTATGTCTTTGTAGTTTTTTGTTTGTGTTTTTCATATATTTGAAATGAGATTTTAGTCATTTGATTCTGTTTTCTTGATCAGATTTATTTCTTTCCCATTCTCCTTACAAAAGTGAGTTCCTTCCGCAGCTTATTTAATAATAGTATTTATTCTTTCTGTTTATGAAAAAAAAAGTAAGGTAAATTTGGTAAAATGCTATGGTAAGTTTAATATTTATATTTTATTTTTATATTTAGAGATGGAAAATGTAAATAACATTTTTAAATTAATCATTAAATCTTCTTGATGCTGAGCTTTAAAGAAAATAAAAAATTTAAATTAACAAGCTGATTACTTTCGTACACAAGCTCTTCAGTTGTATTTTAAATGCAGTCAGTCAATGTGGATATTACTGGTCTTATCTGATTATTAAGGTTTAATTATGTGCTTAATTCTATGTATTTATGTGGTAATGTCAGTTTACAAGACTGTTTAGACTCCCTTTTGTTGGAATGTCTAACTTAAAGAACAATGGTTAATGAGTAGTGTGTATGAATATGAGCACTCATTTGAGCTGTCTGCTTGGATGGGTTTGCGTTATATATTCTCAATGTAGCTGCAAATAAAATGTTTGCACTGCAGAAACACAATCATACTCCCACTGTGGGAAATGTAAACTAGCTCCATCAAAGTTATGATTATGATACAGTATATGTGTATGTGTGCTGGCTAGATGTTTTAGGCATTTCTAGGAGAAGACTTTCTGCCAGTTTTTGAATAACATTGTAAGGGAAAAGAGGGTTATTGGGCAGGGTTCTTTGTCTGCAACTCTTACTATACCAACCATCTTGCTCACTCAGTTTGTAGTTTCATGGGACTTGGATAAGTTCTGTGCTTATCAAATCAAAAGAGTTTTTTGTTGTTGTTTTTTTCTCTGTTGCAAAGTAGGCCTTTTTAATTCTTGAGTCATCAACCATTTTAATTTCCTTTGAACCAAGCTGCTGGTTAGTCTTTCACCATATGTTTTCCTTTTTATTTTGATACAAAATGACTGGTAAACCAGATGGCATCTGCTACATTACACCACAAGAAAATGAATGAGCTTATACATTTTGAAATGGTGCTAATGATGTCAAAAAAAAAATAGTTCTTTCCATTTGTGTAAAATGAAGATTGCTCCTGTAGGAATGTTTTTGACCTCTTTTATATTGCCATTTTAAACTTCTCAACCCATAATTTTGTTGTTTAGGAGCTGAAAAAAATAGATACAATAATGGTCAGTAATCTTATTGTCTATTAGCCTTGTCTTCATCAAAGTCATAGCCATGGCAAATTATGTTCTATTTGGCCATGAGTATAATGAGCCCTAGAAAAGCAAAGTTTTTGTAAAAACCTAAGCCTTTGGCTGCCTGAGGTCAGCATCTCCTTGGAAACTTCTTGGTTTGTACGGTCCATCTACATTATTTTAATTGAGTTTTGGTGCCTCTGATGCTGCAGAAATGAAGATGAAGATGCAAAGTTGTTGACCTTAGTTGCTATGCTTATTTTATACCTTAAAGCTCTCATGTTAGTTGCCCTCTATTTATGTAATGTAAAAGCAGTCCTGTTTTCTTCTCCTTGTTGTCGTCTTTGTTTTGCTTTAATTTGATCAAAGATGGTTTAATCAGTGCACTAGTTAGTGCAAATAAACTTTATGTAGGTCATAGAATTGTAAAGGGAAATTCCTGTTCTTTTGTTCTCATTATTTAACAATTGGCTGTTGTTTAGAAATAATTTGTGGGGGAGATGTTATAAACTTGGCATTTGGGGCAAAGCCATTTGACCATGTACTCCATTGTGCACTAGTATAAGAAGTTTGCTCATTGTCTGTATTCTCTGTGCAAAAGAGATGTCTTGTGCCATGGTTACTGGCATAAAATTGAGCATTCCAACATCCTTCATACAGTTCTTATCTTTTGATGTTCTGCTGGCTTTGATTCTTGCTTACAAATATTTTATGGTAATTTTGATCATAAAGACTAGAGCCCTAAGTTAAATTCAGCCGTCCACATTCTGCAACAGTTTACGCACTGTCTGTGCGATGCATTGTTTTTGTCATCAGAAGTGTCTGCCGATGTCAGCAGAATGTTGAGACCGAGCGAGTCCACAAGGTGGTACTGCAAATGTGTCAAACTTGTCCATCCGTGCTCATCCGCGGTTGGTTATACTTCAAAAGCTGTGTGGAAGTGGCGATGGGCGAGACTGAATGGTACACAGAAAAATAAGTATACCTACGCTTTAATGCAAACTGCAAAGGTCATGACATTTAAGCTGACTTCAATTAGTTCCACTGGAATTTCACGGTGTTTGACTGTTTAATTATATCATTATGTATAGGTGATATTCTGATTCAACTGTTTTCCCTGCATATTACTTTGATTGTCCTATTGCTATCAGGTCTTATTAGTTGTAGCCTTTTCTCTAGGTTAGATTTTAACACCACATAAAGGTGTATGGGTATACAGTGGCACTGATCTGAACTGTGACCATAGCATTTTCAGCAGTTCTTTGTTACTATGATGCATATCCTGTTGTGCCCTTGTCCGAATAAAGCAGCCTGTAAGTGAGAACTTTATCAGATCCTATTAGAGTGTTAGGTTCAGGCAAATGTAACTGTCAGTCATCTAGTTAAAGGCAATTTGTGAAGTGAAAGGCTGCAAGACTAAAAGCATCTATTAAATTGCTAGTAACCAAGGCGTGTGAGATGATGCAAGTGATCTTCTCATCACTAATTCTCCCCTATGAGAACATGAAAGGAGGATCTAGGAAGCAACTGCATTAAGGGAGTGTAGGCTTGACTGAAGGAAATTGATTATCATCTTCTATTTCGCCCTAATGTGGTGGCTTACAAAACATTTTACCCATCCCCACTCCCACTCCTACTCCCTTCATCAATCCCTACCCAAGTCAATTTCTCTCAGTTTAGATGTAGATGCATTAGATGATGAATGGTCCCAGTGGATTGGTTTTCTGGTGCTGCTTGAAATTGCTTTATGGTTTGCATGCACACTAACCAAGACAGGAAGCTGGTCTGATAAGAACCTATTTTGTGGATTTGCTGTCAAAAATCTTGGAAGGCATTCTAATGAAGCCGATAACTGCAGCTTGACACTCTCAACCAAATGTGTAAAAAATAAAATGGCAATGGGGCTTCACTGTTTTTCTAAACTGCTCAAAAAATAATTCTGTCTCTCTTAGGGCAACTGGAATTTCTGCCGCTCAACCAGCTGCTACTTCAGCTACAGGAAGAACAGTAACCGGTACAACAATGTTGTCTTCTGCTGTTCCTAGAACAAGCCGCACTGCTACACAACAGCCTGTTAAACCCCTGGTTACAGCATTAGCTGCTCGGAAAGGTAGCGTATCATTCATGGGAATATGTTTGTACTTGCATTATTTAAGGAAAAGGACTGCTTCATTTTAATTATGTAATGTTATCAATATCTATTTGTCATTTATAGATGTTGGAAAAACAAACACTACAGCACCAGCAAAAAAAACAGTTGCCTCAACAATATCCCGTCCAGCTGCCAGCAAGTCTTCAAATTCAGTGGCTCCAAAACCAGTTGCCACTACCAAACGACCTCCAACTAGCATCAAAGCGCCTCAAACCAAACCAGATGACAAAAAAAGTATACCAACACATAAAGTGCCTCCTAGTCCACGAAACAATCCTTCACGGACCGCATCAGGCAAGAGCACTGCAGCATCTTCCGGTCACAAACAAGCAGAGCGCATAGTTGGTGTGAAGCTTCAGCCACCTAAACCGACACAGTCTGTTTTGCCACTTGTCAAAAGAAAGCCTGATGATAAAGGACCTGCAAGAAAACCTGATGAAAAATTACCTGCAACAGATCCTGTACTTCTTTCGACAGCTGCTGTAGCAACAGCTACAGCCACAGCCAGGGAAGAGCCCGTTTCAGAGCCTGAAGCTACTCCAACTGTAGAGAGCTCTCTGGATGTCCCAACCCCTTCTTTAGATGTACAGGAAAAGGTTGATGTGCAGGTCACTAATGACAGCTCCCAATGTGTGCTGGATAAATCTAACAATGACCCAGAGGCTCAAGAGGCCTTATTAGAAGCTGATCCTGTTGAAGTGGCTTGTCCGACATTGACTGTAGTCGAGCAGGAACCTGAAGAGCAGGTGTCTGGAAAAGATGATGAAAAGCATATTGCGGTTGTGGCACCAGTTGCACAGGAAGCAACTGAGCAGGAAACCTTAACTGCTTCACATATCGATAACTCCGCTGCTACCATAGTGTCCACTGGTGTAGACGTGGCTGTAAAAGCTGAACAGATTAACAGTGACTGTTATGAAGATGTGGAAGAAGAAGAGAGGGAAGGCAGTCAACAAGTGTCTTTGTCAGAAATGAGTGGCACCCAGCCTACTGAAGAGTCTCGTCCTGGGTCAGCTGGGCTTGCTGGGTCCATTTGGCGTGCAGGGGCCTTGCTCTCTGAGCTTGACTCTGAGGATGTGAGTTGCAGTCAGCAGGGAGCATCAGAGCTAAGTGCTCCTGGCGTTCTGGAGGGCACGGAGAGCATGGATGATCTAGGGGATGCAAGCCTTAAAGGAGCTGATGGTGAAGGTGCATCTGTTGGGTCCCCTGACTTTGAGAAGGTTTCTGATATTCTTACTAATGAAGATGATGATGATGGTGATGATCGAATCTGTGACATGGAGGTTGGGTCAGAAAGAGCAGAGGACTCTCATAGGCAACATCATGACAACGAGGATGATGAAGAGGATGAAGATGTAGAGATGGCAAGCGAGGGCATTACTGAGAGTGGGCTTGAAAGTTATGGGAATGCAGATGAAGATGACTTGACCGAAGACTATAAATTAGACAACTTGAACCGAATCCAGCCTCCACCCATGGTTCCTTCTGCCCCTCTTGCAACCCAGTGGAACCAGCCTAGTTGCTTTGCTGATGCCTGGGCCCAGCCACCACATCCTGCCTCTAAACTTCTTTCAAATCCTTCCTCTGAATGTCGGCAAGCAGACCCAGAAACCCCAGCACAGACACCCATTCAAACAAGATTTGATGTTTGCTCGGAAAGGGGCTCTCCATCAAACCTTTTGAAGTCTCCACCTTGCACACCTCATCAAGCCCCAATATCTGCTGCAGTGGGAAATGTTAACCCCAAACCAGGCTTGACACCCTCTCAAACCTGCAAGTTTCAGTCTGAGACTTCCAGTGACCCTGACCTAGCATCTGACAGTAACAGGGACACAAGTATAGCAGAAGAGGTGAAACACAACAACTTTTCTAGTACTGAGACTCATTCTGAAGTGGAGCTCCAGCCAGAACCACTACACCCTGCCCCCACTGTTTTGACAGACATGCAGGATCTAGGCATCCACATTGAACCTGAAACTCTGCAAGCTGATGATCTACTGTGTGGTCCAGCAACTGCTTCATCATCTCCTTCATCAGCTACTGAGGATGAGGCAAGTGGCACAGAAGGTAAAAGGCAGATCAGTGACCCTCAAACTGAACAATCTGGCACTGGGAATGCCTATGGAACAGCACATGTGGGACACAACCTGTCAGCTCTAGAGGTATGTGAAGAAATGGGTGGAGAGAATGAAGGTTGTGGTAGTGAGACCCCTCAGTCTGCTACTTCTGCTGCTTCCTATGGCTTTGACTACATGACCTCTAACTCCAATGCCCAGTCATCTGCCGAGAGTTGCAGCAAGAGTCCTGGCATCTTTTCTTTAGAAAATGAAGAGCAGCTCCCAGATGAGGCCAAGGATACATCTCTTCTTAAAGAGTTGACCCTGATACCTGCTACTGCATCTGGGGAAAAGATTGACCCTATTAAAAGCCAACATGGAGAGTTCCAGTCTCACCCAGAGCAGCAGTACATGCTATGTGGAGAGTCCAGTGAGCTGCCTGAGCCTGATTCAGTACCGGGAGCTGTACTCTTGGAGTCTGGTTTGATTAATTCTTCATCCCCACAGCACCTGGAAGAGGAACAAGATCTTGACACTCAGCATCCCTACTACTCCACTATATGTGAAAAGACTGATAGTCCCCTGGCAGGTAATGTATAGAGTGCACTTTAGAAATCCACCTTCCAGTGTATCTTGTTGATGTCATCTCTATATAAGGGTTTTAACTAGCTTGGGGGTTCCCTGTTGATGATGTCTTTTTTTTATTCAGTTAGGAAAACAACCATTCAACAGTGCCACTTTCATGATATGATACAGCTATTAAAATTATGTTTGTAAGTATATGGCTTAGAACCTGTATGTGCAATAGCTACTACCATTTACACTAAAGGTGACTCTTTCTCAACTATTCTTTTTAAATGTAATATTGGGTGTTGGTCTGAACTGGCATGAAATTATTTGTTTGTGGACTCTTCAAATTGGCAGTTCAAAGTAACCACTAAAGAAAAATTAACCGTGTAATGGACTTTAAACACATTTAGTGTTTTTTTTTTTTTGTTTTTTTTACTGAACAAATGCATATTCATTGCTTTTTGTATTCTGTTGTCTACTAACTAAATACCAGTCTTTCATCCCTTTTCCATCATTGCCATATCTTGTCCTCCCGTTTCTCTCTTCTGCACTTTAGGGTTTGCTAACCCCCTTACTTTTTATGTCCTGTTTATTTGGAGTACTTAATGTCTTAGTGTTAAATAAAGGTTAGATATTTAACATGGTTTCTGTTTTCTCTGTATGTTTCTTGATGTTTGGGTTTCAAGGTGATTTTCACTTGTTTTAATGCCCACTGTTCATCGATCACTATGGGCAGTTGCAAATTGGTCACATTTAAGTAGTCAAATATCAATGGAGATTTCAATGTTATATTCATTTGAGTTTAATATTAAGAAACCATGTAAAATGTTCTACTTAAGGCTGAGACACTAATTCAAGGTATATTTATTTTAAGGTTTCAGAGCACATTTTAAGTCAAAATAAATAGCATTCTTTCCCCTTTACTTAAACCACTTGGTACTACGTTTGTTGTGGAATTATAAGTCCGTTACTCATTCTAAATTTTAAACTTGCACATGTACACTAGCACACAAATGCATGTTGAACCTTCTGTAAGTGAACTTTGTAAAGAAAACGGGATACTTGCAGCAGAAGGAGAGTGTTGTTTTTTCTATGCCAGTATGTTCCTCCTACTAGTATTCCCCCTTCCCTTTTGACCCCACCTACCATCCGGAGGAAGAAAAACAAGATCTGGCCCCATCAACCTCCTGGATCTCACCCGCTCTCAAGGTGCTTTGTCCTCCACCTCCTTTTTTTTTTGTTCTTCATTTTTGTATAACGTTGCTTCTGGAGTAGACTTTGCACACCTTCCAATTTGGGACTAACTGGGTGCAGCTGCTTTAATCACTCTCATTATTAACAAGTTGAGCTGAAGCTATTTTGGAAGGACCTGGCTTGACATATTTACCTGGAGTAAATGGACTTCAGTAAATCCCAATGCTGGGTGGTTTTTAATCCCCAAAACTGGAATTGCTTTGCACAATGCTCTTTTCTTTTATTTTCCTCTAGGCATGCTCACCTCACCAAAGAAATATGCTGTACACTGGGGTGGCTTATGTGTAAAGCATGTTTTTTTTTACGCATGGGTCTATTGATGGGTCATGTATTCTCATTGTTAAAAAAATACCTGTATGCTGTATTGTACCATGCATGGTGAGCGCTCACTTTGCATGTGCTCAGCTTGTCACTTTAAGGGAGATTGTTTACCTCATCTGCTTTTTATATCTTTGTTTTTATTTGCTCTTTACAATAGTTACGAGTTTACTGCATATACAGGGTTTTGACACTTTTATTGCCCAAATATCTTCACAAAATATTTTTGAATGTCACCAAGGTGCAAAATTAGTAGTTGTTTATTCCTTCACCACTAAATCATTTACGTGTATATTTGACCATTTTGTTTCCCACAATGCTTTTTTTCTGCTTCACCACATTCTGCAGTTTTTGACATTGTTTTATTGTATTCTGCTTCACTCTCCTTTTTAACATGTATTGGACCCTTTGTTTCATTTACAGAAAGTAACTCCCACTTTCCACCACAACCAAGTGACTTGCTTTCCATCCAAATGACGATGTCATCCAAACTTCGTCCCCAGCCACGTGCTATGTGTGTGACCCAACCACCACGGCTCCCCACTGACCTCCCTCCCAGAACACCAAATGTGGTGTCAAACACACAGCTCCGATGTCTAGAGCAACCCCGACATCACCTTCATGAGATCCAGCAACGGCAGGAGAAGCGTAATCGAGAACAAGCGAGACAAGAAGACACAAAAGTGGAGAAACAAGCAAGGAATGAGAGGAAGCAGCAGGAGGAAGAACAGAGGAGACATTTACTTGAGTTGCAACTTAAGCAGCAAGAGCAAGAACTTAAGCAGCGACAGCAGATCATGCAGTGGCAACAAGAACTTGAACAACAGCAGCAGCAAAAACACAAGGTCCATACACCAGTTGTCCTCTCTCCTTCATCAGGTCTCACCACCATCTATGAAACTGTGGAAACGAGTGACTCAGAAGACGAAGTGGATGAGGGACAAGAAGTGGTTGAGGACGTAGAAGATAGAAGCTCCTTTAATGTGTGCCCTGAAAAAGACTTGCAAACATGCACTGAAGAAAATTACTCTGCTGATCGTTATTCACAATGCACAACACCTTCCATGGGGTCCATTATTCAGGGTCCACATCAAGAACTCCAGGAGACAGACCCTGCAGCAGATCAAGACAGTCCTTCTCCCTTGGGATCTCCTGAATGGCCTCTGGAGTTTGACTGGGGCAAGAAGGTGGACATTGTCCAGCAGCTCATCAATCAGACATTACTGCTTGCAGGTGATGGTTGCTCGCCCCTTCTTCTGCTACCTGGAGGAGCAGGTGGGACACTCAGCCCCCTCGAAAGCAGCCTGTGGCCCAACTTGTTGCCACCTCTGACACCCCCTTCAGCCACTGTGACGTCTGTAAGCAGCTTCTCACCTGAGGCTTCAGGCAGCTCTGCTCAGGGTGAGTGGACCGTTGTAGAGCTGGAGACACACCACTAAGGAAAGTTGAATAAAACGCCTGCCAAATATGAACTTTTGGTCTCAAAGACTTGAGATCAAGGTCTAACAGTAGGGAAGCACATGTTGTAGCATTAGAGAATAGAGCATTCTTTTGATAAAATCTTACTTGAGATGTAGTCATGGATATGACTGGTTCATCCATTTTCATTCTGCAGCATTTCAGCAAGTGTTGTTTGAGTAGAAAATTGTGTGAACCTGATACTGCATAACAGTGTGCTGGACTATCACAATTTTGCTCATTCTTTGATTTTTGAGAGTTATTCTAGTGCTGTGAGCTTTCATTTTCACTTCCCACCCATCCAAAAGAAATGGAACACAATAGTCCATGCTTTTATGCCACTGATACAGCCTCTCTGCCAAATTGGTCAGCCATATATGACCTGCCCTCATGCAAAAAGACCATTTCCTTAAGGTTTAATGGAGATTTCTTGCTGGCTTGAAGTACATATATTTATCTCTTAGTCATTGAGCAGGCGCCAAAATGCCAACTCAATGATTGAGCAAGTTAAAACAAAATGGGTTCCTTTCTCTGACGACTTGGAGCAGAAGATCTGTGAACAAGATAAAGACTTGAGATAAATTGAAATGTAGGGTTTAGAATTCAGATTAAGCTGGCATTTTTTTCTTGTGCTATTCTGATAACAAAACTACTGTTTGACACAAGATTTGTAGGATTAACTACAGAGTGAAGTAGAGTATGTTGAAGTAAATTTGCTGTAAATGTAAAATGTAGTTGTTCCAAATTAAATGTTTAATTTAAGTGATAACTGTGATGACTATATAATAGACAATAAAATTTTTTTTTCCAATCATACACAGCTATCCAAAACTTTAAACTGATTTGGGTCAAAGATATATATAATCCTTATTATAAAGAAGCTTGACACGTGACGTACAAAGTAATGATTTTTTTCCCCTTAAAGTATATGCACTGCTTTAAACTTTGAAAAATAGCTGACACCAGGAACTTTAATATTCTAGATTAATGTTTTACAGGGATTTTTAATTTTTATTAATTATATTGTTAATGACACAGGAAAAACTGTGCAGCTACATCAAATGATCATCTTTACTGTGAACCTTCTGAACACTGTGCCTCCCTTACCTCTCCGAAATATATGATTATTATCTATTTGTGGAACAAGGAGCAGCTCTCATAACTGCACTTATGCAGTTTAAATTAAGTTTTCTGGTTTGTTGTGCCTGAGATTAACTCCCACATTGGAAGGACTCTTTGCTAAATAAGCACACTCAAACACTGTCACAATCTCACAAATGATTACTGTCCCTACTTTGGTTAGAGTTAACTGTTAGTTCTGTCTAGTATGAGATTTTTTTTATTTTTTTTTTATTTTTTACTTTGTATATTTCCTTTCCTTTAAAAAAACTAATTGGAAAAAAATAAAAGTTCTGAATTGTTGGAAAACGGAAAGAATTAAAAATGTAATTCAATGGGTCACATAATGAGTAGGTCTATTATGTTCACCCAAATTTAACTTATAATACTTATGAAAATAAATCCAATGTTATATTGATGTTTGTGACTCTGGTGAGGAGTTTTGTCTATTACATATCTTGATTGAATGAATTGACTGATCTTGGCCCAGAGGAATGTTTGATCACAATTTGATTATTGGAGCCCCTATTGTCTGTTTTGTCATATGTGGTGGTACATGTTATTTTAAAGGGGCAATGATCAAGTCCGTTTACTGTATTATGAAAAGAGATTGCAATTTTAATTTTATTTGTACTCTACTGGTGTACTTCCAATTTGTCCAGTGATGTGAAGTAGTTAGAGACTACATAGTACTGTGTTTAACACCGTAAAGGTAGAAGAATTTATTTAAATGAAACTTTTTTTTTTTAAAGTAAATATCAAAGCAACCGCTTTACATTATAATCAGGGAACACAGGAATTTCAGGTAGATTTTTTGACTTTCACTGTATTTTGGCCAAACAGGGAAAGCTACTGCATAGACACACAAACCAGAAGTAAAAAATGCACTGAAAATAACTTCATAGCTTTGACTGGGCTTGATATATGAAGGAATACAAAAGTAATGCTCTGCCCTCTTAACTGATCTTTACCATGTTTGCAAAGACACGACTACTTATGTGTGGTACATATTCCAGCTTTTATTGTGTATATTTTTGTAATTTATTATTTTGAAAGGAAGGATTGTTTTATTTCTTTGTTTTATAGAGAAGAGTAGGCTGCCAACAGGTTTTATTTCTGTACTTTGTAACAAACGACTTGGACGGCCTCTGTATTTTAATGTTTTCATGAAAATAAAATTGGTTTGACATTTCATCTTGAACTTTTACTCTGTTTAATGAGTTTGCCATCACTGGTGTAAATTATTTACTACATGACAAACCAATTACAAACCATACTGGTTAAAAAAAAAAAAAAAAGTATAGACTGAATGCACTGTGAGTCACTTTGGATAAAAGCGTCTGCTAAATGATTAAATGTAACAAACCATCATAGCTGAACAACACCCACAATAACAGCCATGAACTATAAAAGCAATGTTTGAAAGGTTGTAAAAATTTAGGGACAAAAGATTTTTAACTTATATCTGTACTCACCTGATTTCAACTAAAATGAATGGGTGAGGTCCTATTCGAGCACCACCTCATGTTTTCATGCTAAACGTACCATCTGTTTCCTGAGACAGCAGCACCCCCATCAGGCAGTCTGTAGCATTGCAGGATGACGGCTCCTCACCTCCCAGACAAAACAGCTGCTTATACTGACCACAAGGAACTAAACACAGCACCCTACAAAATATATACATACAATTAATTTTTTTATCTAGGTTATTTCTAAGTTACATATTTACAATACATTTTTACATAGTTACATATTTCTTAATAGTTGAACTCAAAATCTCTAATTAGACGAGTGCTTAACCCTGATTAGCTTCAGTTTCTGTTGACTTATGGTAGCTTTTTGTGGAAAGCACAAACTGTAGCTCCATCTTTTCCTATGAAACCAAATGTAGTTAAATGTACATTACCAATCAGTGATGTCTCTGGATCAGGGTGCGTCTGGACCCACCGGCCAATAGACCAAATTCTCTTTACTGTACTCTATCTCTCTCTCTCAGTTTCTCTCTTTTCTCCCTCGCACATTCTTTCTCCATCCTTATCATCTGCTGCCTCAATGACATCCTCACAGCACAGGAAGTAACTGTGAAGGTAGGAAATGGATGTTGTAAAGATGAAGATATAACCATATCTCATCAAGTATGGCTGTTTCCCTCTTCATCTATCATCTGCTAAATGTTTTTTGGTTGGAAAATTATTACAGCGCCCTGCATCCTATTTGCTGTATGAAATCCAATACTGGTTTCTTACTAATTTTGGGGCGCCGATTCTAAAAATTTAATTTTGCTCTAGCACATCAAACTTTTTCACAAAATATGGTGCATTTCATAGCATTTTTGCTTTCAAAGATGTTTCCTAACTTCTTCTAAGCTAGGTCACAACTATTTGTTCAATTCTCAGCCAATTTGTACATATCTGAATTTCATGCCTAATTCCCATTTCCAATTATTCTACTACTTTGCAAATTGTAAATTACACTACACATTTTGAATACTGTTTTTTTTTTTGCCTGATTTTATTTATTTTTGTTAATTACATTAAAACTGATAGCAGATATACATAGCTGTTACAATATAAAAAAAAAATAGAAAAATCTGTATGTGATACAAAGTTTCAGCAGAACCAAAATTAGGTAATATTAGTCCTTTTTGTAATGCTGTGTTATTAACTAATAATACAAATTTATTATGAATAAATTATAAATATATATATTTCTTTTTTTTTTACAAAGAAATGGGTAAATCCCTGCTTCTATGATTGGTTTGTAGCTCAGTGGATCAGATTCTGCAGCAGCATCAGCTGTTTCAGACGAGAACACAGTTGCTGAGAAAACTGCTAAAGCTGTGATTGGATACAAACACCGTAAATATGTGGGTTCCTGCAGTTCGTGTTCACCTACAGTGCGATGTTAGATGTGCAGAATAAATCAGTTTTTCACCTGTGTGTGTATATTATGTGGAGAGATTTTTCATCAATCATTCTCTTATCCTGACAGGATTAAGAATTTCCTGCACCTTCGACTGAGAAAATCGAACGAGGGCGCCATTGCATTGACTTCTGTGAACAAGAGCACTATTTTGTGCATCAGGGTGTGGGGTTCGGCGAATAATTACATTTCCTTCATCCTAACCTTAAAAAGTCTGTGAACTCGTTCCTACTTCTGTCAGAGACTGGGCTGCTTCATTTTTTTTCGAATAGTGAAAACTTTAACCACCCATGCTCTGTGTTAGCCATCATGACTTAATCAATCCAGCATTAAACCACGAAATAATAAACTCTAAAAGAGAAAAAAATGTGCGAAAATACATTTTAAAGTAATGACGACTATCGTTGCAAACACAATGGATAATCGCCTGTAAACACGTGTAGTACACGTGACAGCAGCACTAAAGAGACAAGCAAGATTAACGTTATTATGCTCTTTTTTTTTTAAATATGTCGTACCTGCAATTTCACAAACTTTGACGGCTAATTGCTGACTTTGTAATAATTTAAAATTCCATTTCCTCGTCCTTTGTAGTTAGACCTGCCATGACCATATTTGGGTTTCCTCAACCGTTGGAAGTTCACTCGTTATGACCATATTTGTATTTCCTATTCTGATCCTGCTCGGACCACGAAAACAGGTCGGACTATAAGAGTAAAGGTAGAGTATGTAAAAGTTTTTGTTATACCGAAAGTCTCTTCACTGCCTATATATATATATATATATATATATATATATATATGATCTCCATAAAATGTTCATCCAATCATTTCATGAGGTCTGAATGCAATGATAGGATGTCCTACTTGCCTGTCAACTTGTATATTTGTATTCCTCCATGGAGCCAATAGCCAGCGTGTTAGTATTGTTGCAACCCTCTCAAGATTTGTATCGTTTAACTGTGTTATAAATAATATGAAAATATGAATAGTTTTAAATTGTTTCAATAATTAATTAATGTACGTTATAAAAAATTCAACAACATTGTCAAATTTTGCACTACTATGAAGCCTGGGCCTGTATCATGAAGCTGAATTAGCTGGCTAGCCAGGTGAAAATTTCTGATTAGTTTGCACCAATCCTGGGTTTTAGGTACCTTGTTAAGAGGTGTGGCTTTTAGCAGAGTGCCATAGTAATTTATAGTAATAGTAGTAACTCCACAGCTAATCTGCTCCAGGGCAGGTTATGTTCTAGGTAAGAGATCTCAAACTGAAATTGGACAAATCAGATGTGAGCAATGTGACATGTCTGACCTTATCTACCACGGCTTCATCGGCTCAGATGTCAGGAGTAAATGATGACTGCTATGTTCATTATTAAATCTGACAAGAGAACACCTCAATCGCTTGGGAGACATTCTTGTCTACATCTGCTCCAGAGGTGAAACAATGACAGACTGATAACAGCTCACTCAGGGTGGGTCTAAGGTAAGACACCAGTCCAGTCTGTGCTGAAACACTACTGTCAATCAAACTAACGTGGGAGGGGTCTGTCTGAGTGACATCACACAGAAGGGCATCTGAGATCGGCTCGATTTGAGAAAGGGGTAAAGATTTTAGTAGATAAAAAAAAAAACAATTTGAAAAAGTGCATGTAGCATCTGACGACCCCTTTAAGAGAAAATAAAGACGGTCACACACAATGACAATAGTATCAAATTTAAGATATTTACAATATAGTTTTTAGTAAATTTGGTATTAGCTGAATTAAATTTAAATACTTAAGGTATTCGTTAAAAAATTACAGACAGGAAATTAATTGACAAAAATTTTTGTGTCTACAATCTACAAATCTGACACAATACAGAAAAAAGTGCACAACAGTTACAGGGTGAAACTCTAAAACATCAACAGTGCAAAACCAACACATCCACTCACACACACATGCATACACACACACCTATGAACTGGTGTGACTATAACACACCAAATATATAAAATAAAAGCAATAATTCAACTATAATGCAGTAAAAAAAAGTGGACAGCAAGAGAGGGGTTACACTCTAAAATATCAAGAGTGCAAAACAGACACAAAAACTCAAACACACACTCACACACACACACACACACAATTATACACACTCAAATGAATTGATATGCTTTCTCTGTGTTCAGCTTTGACTCTAGTAATAATAATTCAAAAACTGATGCTTCAAATAAAAATTTCAAACTAAAAAAAAAAAGACTAAACCTTTGTGTTGTCTTTGCGAATATCTGAATATATATCCAAACAATGCAACCCACAACTTAATAAAAAAGCCTTTTATATAGAGCTATATGGGAATCTATGGGCTAAACCATGGAATTACAGAGGTTTTTCTTATTTTACTCCCACCTGATGGCATAATCTGGCTTCAGAAATTGAATTTAAAAGGCATTGACTCTATTTTAACATGAAATTCTGCATTCTCTGAAAGGTAATAGAACACACACACACACACACACACACACACACACACACACATAATTATTGCATAAATATTAATTAATGCCATGAAAGTATCTCAAAATGCAAAATAAAAAGTATTATTGAACAAAATTATATTTCATTGATTTAAAAAAAAGGTTACATTTTAGGTGTCCGGTCACGTTTGACAATGAAGATCAGAAGTATGACTCCCAAATAAGGAGCACCAGAGGGTTAAAAACACAAATTTGTTAACCGCATATATTTTGCAGTGCGAATCAACAGTTTGAAATGATGTCTGCCACGAGAGACTGATGAAACCAAATTCATTTGCTTGCGGTCACGTGACCCGCAGGAGCGCGCAGCCGGCAAACAGGCTGCGTCCACAGCGCTCGCGCCCGGGGATAGTAAACGATCCTCCCGCGCGAGCAATCATCATCACTGGCGGAGTCACACAGAGGCGAGCGGCGACAGTATCTTTTACAGAGGAGCGGATTGTTGTATTATTCACCGGCTGTGAATGTGGACGCCTCGTTTGACGATGAGACAGCTGTTAAACTGAATATAGGCGTTCATTTTTTCGGGTGATGAATTAAGAAGGAAAGCTAAACTCTTTTGACCAGTTACCCTGCCCAGTGTGGTATCGAGCTCCACCAGAAGAACCATTCCAGGACGCGATCATGGAAAAATAGACGCGACTTTCCTGCGAGCTGTGAATGATGGATAGTTTGAATGAACATTGCTAATGCTTTTATATCCTGTTTTACATGCAGTGGTTTTACTATGAATTGAAGGAAAGCGTATAATAGCTTAGGTTATGTCCAGATGACAAACTGCATCTGTTCTGACAGTGATGCAAAAGCATTTATTACATGCACAGAGTTTTGATAAGCTTTTCAAGCGCTGCTGGATCTTAAACTGTTGCATTGAGAGCCGACAGAAGAATAGAATATCTTTGTCGTCGATTTCTGAGAATCTAGGAAGAGCGGGAACGACAATTTGGGTGTCCTGACACAAACGACAATACGGATACAACAATGGCAAATGACTCCATCCAAGTAAGTTGAGTGCTGGTTACGGAACAAACCCTGTTAGTTAGTTCCTAAAACCTTTCACGTGTTTTATTTATTTAGGAGACAGACAATAGAGTTGCTTTTAAGACCCAACAGATGCATTCACTTTTCTTTAACAAGCCCTGATGGAGTCTCCCATCCACCATTCATCTGAGGGGTCATTTCTTCTCCATTATGGTGTACAGGGACATTTTTGGTTCCCTGCTGAGCTTAAAAGAGCTTGAGTTGTTTTAGACCTGTTCTGTGTTAAACCCCAATATTTATGTTTTCTCTTAACACTCATCATGGTGGTTTGCCAGAAAATTGTTGGTATGAAATCTTACTGAACTGAAACAAATAAAATGAAGACAAAGTTTAGGCCTTGTATAGATAACCTTCACTCATTTTATGACTTTTTAGAACATGTTTAAAGAACCGGTTTTTCTGTCTGTTTATTTATTGTCAATTAAATATAAGCCAGCACATTTGTGTTATGTAACATGGACAAATTCTTTGGGAAAATACCATAAGCAGTTTAAAACACACCTATGGTAAAAATCTGTAAGGTATAAATAGCACAATTAACTGGACTAGGTATAGTAAATTATTTGTTATTTATTTTATGAATTGAGTATTATATACAGTACATTTATTGCAGTAGAAATGAATAATTTGCAGTTTTTACTTTAAGCTTTAAAGGGAATTTTCATATTTTTCCAAATAAGCTTTAAAGGGAATTTTCATATTTTTCCAAACCTGACTTATTTCTTCTACGGAACACAAAAGAATGTTTGGTAAATAAACACTATTGGGCATCATTGACGTGTCTCAAAATATCTTCTTTTATGTTCCACAGATGAAAGTAATTCATACAGGTTTATAACAAGAAAAGGGTGAACAACAGATGACGTGCAACTTTAGTTAATTTTAATAAAAAATAATTGACAATTTGCAAAATTTGGTAGATTTTCAAACTGACACTACAGGGAGAACCTTAATCGAATACTTTTTTTTTTTTTTTTTTTTTTACAATTATTATTATTTTAATAATCTGCTGAAACTGACCAAATGATACTAGCCACCAGTGTTTTTAACAGATCAGACCTTCTCTGTATATTTGAAGATGTACAAGTTGATATTGCTAAATGTGAACGTTTGTGGCCAGAGGTGACTAAATACTGGCAGGCAGCATTGAAAACACAAACAAAGTGGCAGTCATACACAGATTCTAATGAAGTGTCTCCTACACAGTTGCAATTAACATTGTGGAGATAGCCTCACACACACTCACACTTCAGTCCACACATAGGATGAGTAAGTGTGATTATGTCAGCAACTAAAGCCTAGTTCACACTACACGACTTAAAATGTAGACAGATTGCTGTGTTGTTCGGACTACATGACTTGCTGTCTGTCTTGAAGTCGTTGTGGTGTTCACAATTACGAGACGCTACGTAAATGATCTGCAACAGGGCTGACAACAACCCTGACTAAACTCCCTAAACCACATTTTGTCATGAAAACACATGCAAGAAGTTGAACGGGAAGTTGAACACCACATGATGTCGAGTCGGTCGACCGGTCCAGATATTTAGCATGTTAGAGATTCCTTTGGCATTTGCGAGGTATCTTTGATGGGTCGTTGAGTAGTTCACACATAAAAGATTGCAGAGCGCTGATCACCTGCTGATTTCCCCCGGATCACAGCTCAACTTGTCAGTGAGCTCGTTAACTTGCAAATCGGGCTTAAAATCCTGTAGTGTGAACTAGGCATTAATGACAACAGCTGGTTCACATTATGAGCATAATATTTTTAGTTTGTTTAGAGCACAATCAAGTTTCAAATTCATTGATGCAATGATCTTTCTTATTCTTACAGCAGGAGATTCTGTACACCGATGCATCTCACAGCCTCCTCGCTGACATAAACTAACACATTATTTGCTCATAGATTACTAATTCACAGATGGAGCTGACAGAACTTAATTTTTGTGCTAGGCTAAAATGTTCTGCAAAG
Source organism: Carassius carassius (assembly GCF_963082965.1). Taxonomy (NCBI): domain Eukaryota; kingdom Metazoa; phylum Chordata; class Actinopteri; order Cypriniformes; family Cyprinidae; genus Carassius; species Carassius carassius. The sequence goes on from NC_081760.1 coordinate 31,975,192, forward strand.
CCTTATCCCTGTGAACTCAGATGTCCTGTTGTGTTTCTGTGTGTTTTATTAAGTAAGTTCCCACAGCCCTCTACGCATTAGGCCAGCTTAATGGAGTTTGAAGAGTTTACCAATTCCCAGTTTCCTGCCCTGTCTTTACTTCAATGGCTTTTAACACAATTGCATATTGTTTTTGTCAGTACATAACATCAGCAAATTGATGCACTTGTATGTGGCTTTATAGATTTAGGTACACGGTGTACTTATTTGGCTTCATTTTGTGTCGAAGGAAGTTGGCAGTTCATTTTAGTAAGCAGTTTTAGTGGTAAACACTTCTAGTTGAAGGAGAAGTTAGTTCAGAAATGGAAATTGTTTATCTTTTTTTCAACCTAATGTCAGTACATTTAAGTTTTTTTTTCCCCATAAATGTATATCCTTCCTTCTGGTAAGTTATGTACGTGTTAAGTTACTAAGTTAAGCCTGAGATCTGAATCAGTCTGATTCACAAGCAAATCTTTTGGATTTGTTTTGTCAACCAAATCAAACAAATCCAACTAATAACAAGGCTTTGTGAACTAATTGTATGCTAATTGGGTTCTTCTTTAAAACCCAAATAACTCCAGTATTTTTTTTTTTTTGCAAATAAAGGTTCAAAAAATGAGTTTTTGGAGCAGTGCCATAAAATAATAATTTTGGTGTCCCCAAAAAAACTTTTAGCAAAAAATTCTTTAAAAAACAACAACTTTGTTTTCTATTGAACATTTATGTTTTTAGAGTGGTAAGAAAGACTTTTTAGTGTAGTTAACATTTGGATTTGATTTGGTGAGGATGCTCAAAGATGTCAAGAGCATACGTGTCAGTATCTTGTGTGCTTTTCTGTTGGCTAGAAAAGTTATTGCTGAGATCTGATTGGCTGTGGTGTGTTTGGCTGATGGTGCAGTTTTGGAGGGGATCAGGAGGGCTTCATGTTGTGCTCTTCTGCCACACCCTCACCCTATTTACTGACCCCTGCTAGTGTGTGTGCTGATGACTTTCTGCAGTCATGTTTGTGTTGACCTCCTGGGGCAGCTTTAAGTCATTGTTTAAGCTTCGGATTGGGCTGACTTGTACATCAGTGCATCGCTACTCTTCCACTATCTTCAGTGAAGAGAATACCAATGTATTCCTGCCTTTAATCTGATCAACAGCTTGTTTAATACTCTGATGAGAGGTTAAGAAACTTGATCGCTTCCCTCCCCCATTTTTTCCCCAAGTGTAAAACAGCTGCATTTTCTCATGACCTCATAAAGGCAAACTCTGGCCATGTGTTCCATATCCTTGTTTCCGTTGCAGCTCCTCCCCTCTGTGACATCATCAGTTCTGTTGCCATGATGAGTTCTGCTCATTATCCAGTGTTCTGTAGCCTTTAGCAGCTTGCACAACTGTTCCATTACTAAAACCAAGCTTCCATTATTTAAATGCCATGGGCTAGTTCTCCATACATTGATCTTGATGTAAAGTACTCAATTACTTAGTAAATGCTCTCTATCTCTTTCCTTCTATTGATTTTATTGTTCATTGTAGTTTAATTGCTTGATTTGTTATTCAGGAAGAAATGTCTATAGAAATGTGTATTATCAAACTTTATCTTTTATGTTAGAATAAAGTTTCATTATCAGTACGTTAATCTCTGATTTTTATAAAGCACTTAAAAACCACAGTTTCCTTGTTCAATGCAGGAATTTTAGTTTGACTCGCCCATTGAAATCATTTATTTGGAAGCCATCCTGTTATTACACCCCAAAGCGATGAATATTTAATGCTGTGAAAGCTAGCATACTCTGCAGAAAGACATATCCTCCCTTCTCATCCACACTGCCCTGTTGCTCTTTGTCTGCGAGAGCATGCAACAGTTAGAGTGTTGTAAACTGATCCGTAGGGTGTAGTAGTGGTTGTAATCTCTCTCTCTCTCTCTCTCTCTCTGCTTCTACCTCTCTCTCTTCCCCCCTTCCTCTTTGTGAAACACCAGCTGCTCTGCTTCTCCCCCTCCTTCACTCCAAAATTCCCCTCTCTGTCTGTCTCTCCCTTTATCATATGGGCCAGCTCTCCATCACACCCCCGGCTCTCTTAGAGTTCCAGGCTCAATTTAGGATTCAGGCACTCTCTTTGGAGATCGGATTTCTCTGAGAGAATAAGATGAATTTAAACCTGAAATTAGAGTTTTTTTTCTGTTTTGTGTCAATGACAAAAGATCATTATTCTAGGTTACTGAATCATTCTGTTAATGCAGGGATGATTGTTTGTGTCACATGGTTGTGTTTTTGTTTATGATTAGAAGTAAATGAAGCAAATTAAGTTGTGTTTGATTGATGGATCAGTATGAGGCTTAGGATTTTTCAATTGATTCATTTGGGTCAGTACTTCAGATTTGTTCTTGCCCTTCAAATATTTTCACTAGGCTCAATTTTATTTCTTTTTTTAAATGATTATTTTTATCCCATAGTCCTCACCTTAACGATATGATAATTGAATATGTTATATATTCTATATATAATAATGTATGTATTAATGTTTCAAGTAAAAATCCTGATAATAACCCTATAATATATTTATAATATAAATGTGACCAAAGAAAATATCTTTTTTTTGAACAATAGAAAACAACAAATAATTTATTAGGTATTTAATGTGCAATAATAGCTGAAAATCATACAGCTATAGTGTAACTCTGTGGCAGCTAGGAACTCATGCTTGCAAGACAATTACTAGTCATTCTCACAATTTCAACAAAACCTTTTATATTTTATCCAGCAAGATGCCAGTACTTTGGAGACATATTTATATGAGAATGTACAACAACAAAATTCAGTATATGACAGAAACCAATGTTTGCAACAACAATATTTAACAACAAGGTTACATTTAGGTGGTTGCCATTCCCAGGAGACCTTCTGTAGCTTTGTACAGTACAGTAGTTCAGTTATTTATGCGTCATTTTCTGTTTCTGTTCCTTATGAAAGTAATTTACCATACCTGTCAAGACCACAGATTTTCTATTTGAATGTGTAGTGCAAACTTAGTAGCAAAGTTTTTGAAAATGCTTGTTAGTAATGTTATGTGAAGGAAAAGCTTAGATTCTTTTTCGTCTTGTCAGTTTAGAAAGCAGGATGTTCATATGCCTTGCTGTGTTTGTGTACATGACAGTGTGTGTGTGTGTTTGCACACATGGGTGTTCATGTGTGTATTTGAGAAAGAGAAAACTTCTCCAGGTCAATAAGTCTCAGCCCAGTCCCTTGACTCTGGGTGGGTCTAGTGTTTTACAGGCTACTTAGTCTACATAATGCTGTGTCTGTGTGAGATACAATCTTTCAACAGTTCCATCATTCATCCTATTTAAGATAACCTTTAAAAAAAAGTGATAAACCACAGCCATAAATAATCCACTCCAGGAAGAAATTGATCGATTTACTCATTTACACAAATGCTGCATAGAAATAATAAGAGATATGCATTGCAGTACAATAACAGAGACATATATGACTTTGTTTTGCTGATCATATTCTTTTTTCACCAATAGGATCAGTTGGTTTGCACAAGGAAGTCTTGTGCTTTATGCAAATACATTATTAACATTCAGTGCAGTTCAAATAGGTTTATTCCTCTTCCTGGTTACTTTTAGACATTTTTCTGACATGCAAACATTGAGATTGATCTGATCAGCTCTGATGGCTTGATTGCACCTTGTTATAAGTCACAGATGTGAGACATTGGGAGTGGTCACAGACAGGTGTTTGCACACTGGTTTCCAGGAAAACTGATGCCATAGCAACTATGATTAGTGATGTCACAGGATACCGTCTCACAGGAGGGTGGTAGAACAGGAACAAAGCTCTTTAATGAGCTCAGTCTATTAATTAGGGGAAATCTAGTTGTAATAATTCATCAACAGTGGCTAAGATCTTAGAATTTGAAACTTTTGGAGTAAAAAAGATAGAAATAAACTTTTAAAGTAATTCATATACATCAGTCATTCAACTTTTTTCCCCCCAAGTATATGTTGGTCTTGTGATATGCTATGCATTTTTTTTTCTCAGTAATTCCAAGAGCAGTTGTGTACATCTATATTAAATGCCTTCTTCTTAAATAATGCAAAATATGGTTTTGTAGGCCTGTATGGATGATACATTTTCACCCTTGTCATACCAGCAAAACATTGAATAATAATAATTACCCTAATTTACCTAAAATCAAATTATAGATTACAATTTTTAATCTAATTAATCATAACCTTTTTTTGATCGCAATTAATCACACACCTTATGAAATTAAGAATAGACCATTAATGTTGTTTCAAATGTTTATTTTGTTTATTTTAAACCAACTGCCTGCTGACTGCATATATCTACTACAGTACACGGATCCTCATTAACTAAACACAGCAACATACACCTGACAAATCAAAACATTATCATGAATGTGTGTGGAAACAACATGAATGTACGCAATGTCTGTGCATAGATACAATGTGTGATCAGTGTGTCAAGAGCACTCATACACGCATTAATATAATGGACTCTGTATGGTACTTACTGTATGACTCCCAGTGTTTCCCATATATTGATTTATTTTAACTGATTCTCTTTAAAAAAGTTTTTATGTAATTTTCATTGAATCTTTCCTAAAATTCCTGATAAAGTAGAGTTAATGAGAGCAGAACCATTACAGGGGAAACTTAAAACTCTTAAAGCACTTTTAAAGATTGTCTACTGTTTTACATTTACATTATATACATATGTATATTTTCCCCAGGGGAAGTGCCTCCACACATAGAGTGTAAGACTGTAGGAAACACTGACTCCTGTACACCACCGCAATTGTCTTTACTTTAATTGCAGTCTTCATACATCAAAACATTATGAGCAAGACACTGGTTATCCAGTCAAAAAAACGTAGTTTGCATCTCATCTGGCCATACAGTGTTGGGATGTGTTGACATTACGGTCAGTCTACGTGTGAGGGCTCACGCTTTTCAGAGACAATCACAGAATATGACAGAGCTTGTGTCTCAAAGCGAAACACACTGGAATTAATAATTCACTGAAAACGCAATGAGAGTCTCTGTTCTCTCTGCGATCTCTGATTTAATCAGTCTGGTTTTCCTTTATATAAGTGCTGTTTTGGACGGATTGTTTGATTGCATTGGATTGAAAACTTTCCTGGAGTTTAGCGGCTTAAAATTATCTCATCACAAACAGAGAAGCAAAATTGGGCTAAAGGGTTAGAATATAAATTGTGCTTCAGTAATTTTGCTTGAATTGTGTTTACTTATTTTACATTTACATTTAGTCATTTAGCAGACGCTTTTATCCAAAGCAACTCACAAATGAGGACAGTGGAAGCAATCAAAAACAACAAAAGAGCAATGACATAAGTCCTATAACAAGTCTCATTTAGCTTAAACACAGTAGACATAGCAAGGGCTTTTAAATAATATAATAAATAAAAAGAAAACAGATAGAATAGAAAAAGAATAGAGCAAGCTAGTGTTAGATGTCTTTTTTTTATAATTGTATAATAAATGAAAAGAAAATAGAATACAAAAAGATTAAAACGGTAGTTAGATTTTTTATTTTTTTTTAAGAATAAAATTAGAATAGTGAGTGTTAAAGTTAGAGGGTCAAATAATGATGGAAGAGATGTGTTTTAAGCCGATTCTTGAAGATGGCTAAGGACTCAGCTGCTCGGATTGAGTTGGGGAGGTCATTCCACCAGGAGGGAACATTTAATGTAAAAGTCTGTAAAAGTGACTTTGTGCTTCTTTGGGATGGCACAATCAAGTGACGATCACTTGCATAATGCAAGCTTCTAGAGGGCACATAAGTCTGATGTAATGAATTAAGGTAAAGGGGTGCAGAGCCAGTGGTAGTTTTGTAGGAAAAATTTTAAAAAAGTTTTGACATTCCAATTTTATGCGAGCAGCTATTGGAAGCCAGCGCAAATTGATAAACGGAGGTGTGACGTGTATTATTTTCGGCTCATTAAAAATTTATCTTGCTGCCGCATTATTTTAACACATTAACGACTGTAAAATTAATCGCATGCAATAACATGTTAACATTGACAGTCCTAAATAAAATTAAATGTGTTTGTACCCTTTTTATGCTTTTTTTAAATGTTGTTTTGAAAGAGTAACATTTGAACATTGCTGTAGGTATAGTTTTGACCCAATATCTTCTCATGTTACTGGCTCATTGAAGATTGGTAGCAGTAGATCCACTCCTTCATATACAGCTCAAAAAAGGCTCTCCATGGTAATTTTTTTGGTAATAAGTCCTGATGAATAGGACCATTTTTAATCTGCCACCTTCTCAAACATCTGATGTTTGCAGTGGGACATTTGTTGTCTGAGCCAATCCAAATGGGTGGTGTAAGTGTATCTCCCTGTGATAGAAGAGTTACTCTCTCTAAAAAAGAAACTGCCTCAGTTCCATCATCATCAAGTTAGCCCACATCTTGGCTCATGATAGGAGGCCAGCCAAGAGAAGCGGTGTAAGGAACACTGCTCAGAACAGATGATAAGAGACTCCTGGTGCAAGTTTACACCATTTCTGTAAACCTGGACTCCTCTTCATGCTGTTCCAAACCAGTATGACCTTTTTGTGTCCATATAATTGAAGTCAATTTCTTCAAATTGTCTTAAATGTGGCAGGTTTTGAACAACATGAAGATTATTATTTTTGGGTGAACTCTCTCCTTAAAAACTTTTCCCTACAGGGCTTAAGAACATGTTGAACAATAATCTGTACTATTACATAATACATATACTAAACTATACCCCATTTTTCCAACAGCTATTGGAAATAGCTGGATTAATAAGTAATGGTATCACTATTCTTTATCTCATTATTCATTTTAATATGTGGTGCTGCAGGGAAAAAAAACTGTCCTCTGAATTGTGTACAGCAGAACAGGGCCACCTCTCACCCATTAACCCTGGTCTGATCTTCCCTCAGATCTTTCTATTGCAGTTCAGGGAGACCCGATGTGGTCAGAACGCCCTTGATCTCACACCCACTTCCTGGACACTGCAGTTTCTCTCACTTTCTTCACATTATTTTTTTAAAAATAAAAGCCTCTCAAATGGCAGTCACTGGCAGTTAACTTTGGGCTCATATATTGACTGTAAGATATCAGTTTAGGAAGCTATTATGTAGTTATTTAAAATGATATTTCAAATACAGTTGTAAGATTATTAAGAGGGTAATCCACAAAGGAACAATTATATCTGAGTCTGAGAGTTTGAGTGAGCACAATAGAGATTTTAAGAAGGCTTTTTCCTGACATTGCCACAATGAAACTATTCATCTGAACTCAGTCTGCACTCACACACACACTATTCATTTCTACTCATAATGAACACACTGAAAACCCATGACAAAACGCACAGTGACATCCTAAGGAACTCTTTGCTTCCACATGTGCGCACACACACACGCACACACATGCAAAATGTCTATCAGATCATATTGTTAACTCGTGAAGATTTCTCTTCAGTTTACAGTTTTATATATATATATATATATATATATGTGTGTATGTATCTTTCATTTTCCTCTCAGATTTTATTATGATGAGACGCTGAGGTCAACTAGTTTACCTAGAATTTTTTCAAATTTTTATAGCATGTTAGTTTTATTCCAGAATAGTAATATTTTACAAATTATATTTAAAGTCTATGTGGTTACACTCTGAGCTGTTTTTGATTGGGAGAATGTGTCTTATGTAAATGCCTCTTAACAAAAAGATCGGGGTCAGTGAATTATACAGGACTTCCTCAAAGTCGTGATAAAAAAAAGGATTTAGTGACAGATCTTTTCTCTGTATTGTAACATACTTTGATTAAAAAAAACTATTATTGAAAATGGAAAAGCTTGGTTCTATCTATCAGTTGTTGAATTGATGGCGGCATCTCAATTCAAGCTTGCAGTAGATTGTAAGAAAGGGGTGATTTCACTACTAAATGATTGCAAGTCATATAATCAAATATATATAATTTTCCCTCAAATTTCCCTCTTTATCTTAGTTTTCTGGGTTTCTCTGTCTATCTTGCATACTGATTTTTTTTATTTCTCTCTCTCTCTAATGTTCATTGTCATCTTTAATTATTAAAATTGTTCAAATGTTCAAGCTACAGATGAAATGAGGATTAATGAATCCAGAACTCATGACTGGGCAGACAGAGAGAACGAGACAGAAGGAAGGACAGTCATTTGGCCTCAGGGCTTTGACTGAGCTCAGAATTTCTGGCATTCTCACTAGCCACAGCAGCTGAATAGAGCACCCTCTGTGTGTCTGTCTGTGTGTGTGTGTGTGTGTGTGTTTGAGTAAGCCTGACCTGACAATGAGCACTGCTCGGTTATAGTTTGGGCTGATAGAGAGAAAAAAAGAGCTCATATTAGGGTTGTCTTGGCGACTTTCTTCAAGTGCATGGTTTTATGCCTGTCCTTTCACTATCATAAATGTTTATTCATGACACTTATTTGCTTTCTTATGAGGAAAAGTTGTGAAAAAACATCACCTGACATTCCAAAAGTAGCGTCAGTGTATACTGGCAGTGACAGCTTTGTTGATTATAAAGCATCAAAGCATCTCTCATGATTACTGGTTCTGTTCCTAGGGAAAACACTAACTAATAATATGTACATTTTATATACACATTAAGTTGCTTTTGATGAAAGCATCTGCAAAATGCATATGTAAATAGTGTATGGGAAGTAAGTACAAGTATTTGCATAACAGAGGTCGCAAACAGGATAGGCATGTTTCTATTATTGATTTAGTGTGTATTTATTTGGAAGCTGTTTAGAGCAAGTCAGAAATGATGTGCACACACCTTAAACAACCTTCTCGCCTCACACATACTGAGTTCCAGGTTATGTTTGTGTTGGCTACATCATGCCATTAAATCTTCATTAAACCCAGGGCTTTTAGACATGCTATGAAGATGCATTTAATATAACATTTAAAAGTAACAGAATGATATCTTTGACCAGATCTAAAGCGAAACTGAGTGGATTGTTTACAGTGAGCTCTACATCTCCTGACATTTTACCCCTTGCTAATATGTTTTAAACTTTTTATCTCTTAAATGTCTGCCCTTAACATATTTCTTCTGACTCTTTATTCATCTGCATTCAAAGTCTGTTATTATTAAAGCAAAATGTCTGCCAAAGTCAAGCAGACTCTTTTAATCTCGTTTCATTTAACAATTTTGTTCAAACAACAAACAGCCCCCTGGTGTTCAAGCATGGCAGTGCAACCTGTATTCAACAGCTGGGATTTCTTTTCATAACAAATCTCTACTCTTCTGTTAAACAAGAGCACATCATCTTACTTAAATGCATAGTGAATATAAGGAGAAAGGAATTATCGAGTCTTCCTGCTGTGCCAGTCCTCATAGAACCGGCGCACACTGAATTTGGGGGTTATGGGTAATAACAATTATCCCAAATTATCCATAATGTATGCTATGATTTATTTTTCAGTTGTATGCTACTTAGGCTTTGATTCATTTTATCAGTACACGTTCCCTGGGAATTGAACCTATGACTATCATGTTGCTGACACAGTGCTCAACCAATTATTGTTGCAACAATCCAATGAATATGAACATCAATCATGTGTATTATGGTTTAGGACACACAAAAGGGCCTTTTTACGCTTAACAATTAACACTGGGTCATTATAAACCCCAGGTAAAAGGAATCCTGGGTTCTTGCTTCAAGTTTCACACTGCTCATGCTTTACCCAGGGATAACAATTAGGCTAATCCTGGGTATTCATATGCTGCCGTTTCACACTGTACATTACTAAACCCTGGGTTACTGTTCGTATTTCCATATTTGCGGGTTCAGTGTCATTGATTGATGAATGCAGCACATGACCTGTTTACATGAAGGCTCTAGCATTGTTCAACCTCATATATTGCCTGACTAATATCGTGTTTTTCCTGAATGGACATTTCGGACCATAAAGGTAACAATGTAACATTCTCTTTGTTTTTCTGTGAATCGAGTGTGAATATGAGGCACACAGTTGTTCTAACATCACATAATTACATACTGTACAAGTTTGACACTGCAATGTGGAGTTAACCTCACAAATACAGTGCTAACCATGTTCCCGAGCAAGGGTTTTGTAACCCTGGGTAAAAAGCAGTGCTAGCCTCACTATTAAATGTTAAAAGAGGCATTTCCAGCCACAATAACCTGGGGTTACGCACTGTGTGTAAAGACCTAAACAGTTTTATTTGACCTTTACTAGACTGCATATGATGTAAAAGTGACTGTAATCAATTAAAACTTCCTAATCATCGGGAAGAAGGAGGCGGGAACCGGCGGACAATCAAAATGACATTTTAATAATTACAAAATAAACACAAAACAGAGCACCAGCCCCTCACGGACGACTGATGAGCACAAAATAAAACCAAAACCTAAAATAAAGCCCAGGCCCAGTCCTCTCTCCTGAGCGATCCTCAGGTCCAGCAGGGCCTGGTGTTGTTCGCGGTGCAGGATCGCGAGGGAAGCGATGACGTCCGCAAGCGGCGTGGAGGACGGGCTTTGCATGGCGGCGGCGGCGGTCCTTCTTCCTTCCCGGGTTTCGGCACCAGTGTAGTAAGTTCGTGTGGGCAAGGAAGAGGACAAAGGGGTCGGCTGGACTGCTGACGTATTTATTTAACAGAAAAATAACTTAAACTTTGCAAACACCAAATGGTGACTTCTATTCTGACACGTTGTCACAGCACTTTCGATTTACTCCTTCCGGTTTCCGTTTCCGGTTCGCGTCAGCAGTCCGTCTCTCTCTCCCTTGCTTCCGTCTCTCCTGGCGTTTTATACTCTCTCCACGCCAATTACTGGAACAAGAAACAGGTGATGATAATTTCTGCCCAAACCACTCACTTACCGCTCGTCTCCTGATTCTCTCTCCCGCTGCAGACTCACGTTCCCATTTACATCAATGGAGAGATAGTAGAGACAGTTAAGAGATACAAGTTCCTTGGCATTCACATCTCTGAGGATCTTTCCTGGAGCCTACACTCAGAGACCATAGTGAGAACAGCGTCTCTATTTCCTGTGGAGGCTGAAGAGGTTTGGCATCTGCTCTAACATCATGTCAAATTTCTACCGCTGCACCATAGAGAGCATTCTGACTGGCTGCATCACTGTATGGTACGGCAACTGCTCTTCTTTTGACCGCAAAGTTCTTCATCGAATGGTGAGAACAGCAGAACTCATCATTGGACATAAATTCCCAGCCTTACAGTAACAATAAATTGAATTTTCTACCTATTAGATTGTGTTTTATTTAAGTCTACATTTACTGCAACCCTAACCCTACCCCTTACGATAATGCAAAAATAGTAATTAATGTTGTACAGTGTGAGAAAAATTACGCTACATTGATGTGCGCATACCCAGTAGTCTTTGCTGTATGTCATCTAGCCTTAAACAGTATGAGGTATTGGCTGCCACCTGTCATCAATGATTGACTGTCAATCCTGATTGGAGGATGAGGTGGCGCAGCGGGAATTTAAGGTGCGTTCACACCATATCGTTATTACAGTAATTACAAGATACCAACTCGTGAAAAGCATTCATATCCTCGTAGAACTCATAATTACAAATTACGACTGAATTGGCAGTTTTCTGCACCTCCCACGGAACCAGAAAAAAATGGCGGCGCTTTCAAAGACAGCTAGTACTGCTCTAAAAAGGGGGAAATAGATACATATATAGGTACTATAATATAAAAACATTATGTAAGCGTTCATACTGTTGTTATTTTGTTTTTGTTTGTTTAGGTTAGCAGTAACACGTTTATCGCCGTCATTAATAATAACAACAAACAGTTAGTAATTATTTTACCTAAAATGCTTTCCGTGTTCTGCAATATTTTGCAGTAGCATACAAATGTAATGTTATGAGTTTTACAGCTGCCAGTAACATTCTGTAACGAATGCACACAGGAAATGAGAGATCCAATTGCAGTGTTTTAATGGGGTAATCCAAAAACAGGCTAGAGGTCAATAACAAGGAAAGCAGTCCAAAAACAAGAAACATGAAAAAACACAAGGGAACATGAGAAAGCCGGGTGACGGAAAACAAGGACTCCATGAAACAGATAGAAACAGACCGGTTTATATAGACAGGTGAAAACGATGAAAGTGGAGACAGCTAAGTGCAATTAACAGGTGTGCAATTAACAGTGATGAAGGGACAAGGCTTTGTGGGAAATGTAGTGCCTGCAGTGGGGTGACTATGGGGAAGTGAGACCACTAGTGGACACCCAGGGAAACACAGACCAGACACTGTGACATTACCCCCCTCTAAGGAGCAGCTACCAGATGCTCCATCGAACACAAGAACAAACCAAGGAACACAGAGACCAGGAAGGAGGTGGACTGGTGGAGGATCAGGGAGAGGGACGGAGGGCCAGGTCCATAGAGGGAAACAGAGACCGGAAGTGAAAAAAACAAAACAACAACAAGGAGACCAGGAGGGAGGTGGACCGGCGGAGGACCGGGGAGGGACAGAGGGCCAGGTCGCTAGAGGGAAACAGAGACTGGAAGTGAAAAAAAACAAACAAAAACAAATCAACAACAAAACAAAGGGGCCAGGAGGGAACGGAAAGTTCAGGGCCCCAGGGCAGAGCCGACAGGGCAGGATTCCAGGGTGGAACTGGAGCCCACCGGAATGGCGCAGGTGGAACTGGAGCCCACCACAGCCGAGCAGACAGGACTGACGCCCACCAGGGCAGTGCAGAGAACCACCACTGTCTTGCGGTCGAGACAGAGGCCCACCAGGGCGGCACAGAGGGCCACCACAGCCGAGCAGACAAGACAGATGCCCACCAGGGCGGCGCAGAGGCCCACCACCTCCGTGTGGTAGAGACAGAAGCACACCAGGGCGGTGCAGAGAACCACCACAGCCGAGCAGATGAGACAGAAGCCCACCAGGGCAGCACAGAAGACCACCACAGCCGTGCGGTTGAGACAGAAGCCCACCAGGGCGGCGCAGAAGACCACCACAGTGGGATCGATAGCACAGGAGAGCAAGTCTGGTTAGGTAAGCCTGACATAGAGAACATGAACAGGTTAAGGGTGGCGTCCATGGCCCTGATGAGATGGTAGATGGTCTCCATGGCCATGACAGGGCAGGCGGTGAGTTCCTGGATGGCCTCCATGGCCATGACAGGATAGGACGAGTGCTCAGGAAGTTCGGCTGAGACGTGACGAGAATCTGGAAGTTCCGCAGAGACGTGAAGAGGCTCTGGAAGTTCCACTGAGACGTGAAGAGGCTCTGGTAGTTCAGCAGAGACATGAATAGGCTCTGGTAGATCTGTGGTGATTTGACTGGGTTCAGGAAGATCAGCTGTGGCTTGACTTCGTTCAGGAAGATCAACGGTGACTTGACTTGACTCAGGAAGATCAACGGTGACTTGACTTGACTCAGGAAGATCAACCGTGACTTGACTTTGCTCATGAAGATCAACGGTTACTTGACTTTGCCCATGAAGATCATTGGTGACTTGACTCCTGAGGTCTAACTGTGGTAGTACTTGACTCATGAGTGTTAATGGTGACTTGACCTGACTTGGCCTGGAGGGTCAATGGGGACCAGACTCAACTCTGGAGGGTCAATGGGGACCAGACTCGACTCAACAGAGACTTGACTCTAATCAACGGGGACCTGACTCGACTCAGGACAGTCACCTCTGGCTGCCATCTTGTGCAGTGGCACTGTGCTGGTGGCCATTTTAAGCAGTGGCGCTGGGCTGAGGGCCATCTTGTGCTGTGGCGCTGGGCTGGCGACCACCTTGTGCAGTGGCGCTGGGCTGGCAGTCCTCCTGTCTGGAGACACAGGTTTAAAGTCGGCCATCACACCTGGAAAGACAGGTGTGGCTGGGGTATCCCACTGAGACCGATGTTGTTAGGTACATGGTGAACCCCCAAAAATCCAGGATCTCCAGCTCCTTCATCTCCCATTCAGAAACAGGGTTATCAAGGCAGGCGTTAAAAAGGTCTTTAAGTGCCTCATTATTGTACCCCATTCCTACCGCCATGGCCCAAAATAATTGTGCCAAACCACCCACCTCACTCCCCTCTTGACGGAGGGTGATTAGGTTTTGGAATCTCCCCCTCCGCTACTCCATGCTGGCTGGGGAACTGATACGAAATCCCAGACTGCTGGATCTGGGCATGATGGAGTCCTTCTGTAACGAATGCACACAGGAAACGAGAGATCCAATTGCAGTGTTTTAATGGGGTAATCAAAATTCAAAATCCAAAAACAGGCTAGAGGTCAATAACAAGGAAACCAGTCCAAAAACAAGAAACATGAAAAAACACAAGGGAACATGAGAAAGCCGGGTGACGGAAAACAAGGACTCCATGAAACAGATAGAAACAGACCGGTTTATATAGACAGGTGAAAATTATGAAAGTGGAGACAGCTGAGTGCAATTAACAGGTGTGCAATTAACAGTGAAGAAGGGACAATGCTTTGTGGGAAATGTAGTGCCTGCAGTGGGGTGACTATGGGGAAGTAAGACCACTAGTGGACACCCAGGGAAACACAGACCAGACACTGTGACACATTCTCTCACGCGGTCACCTGTTCATTTTGTCGACTGTTGCTATAGAAATGGATAATCCCTAGTCCGAGGACGTGAACAGCACCGAGTTAAACGTCATATGTTGTCATCACGGAATTACGGTAATAACGACATGGTGTGAATGCAGGACAAAGCAGCATTTTCCTCATAGAATGTGTGATTGTGTGTGTATGGAAGCAGCTTTGTGAGGTTTTCCCTATCTACATTGTACTTTGATACAAGAGTGTTGTTTACTATCCTGTTGTTATTGACATCTCTACTACAAGACCTATCTTTGTTTGTAAGTTCGTTTTTGTTTGTATTATGAGTTTATTTTGTTAATTTGGAAAGGGGTTAGTAGAGAGGGGGTGCCATTTTCTTATGATTTTCTCAGTTGGCCTGAACCCCCTCTTGAAGCTTTGAACCCATTTGAAAATAAATTAGTTTTTTGGAGTTACATGCCCTTTCTCTCCTCAGACATAATACAGGAACTTCCTGTATCCTGTAGTTTTCTGTTTTCCTCTTTTCATAATTTATTTCCCCGTTTTGCAACTCTTCTTACTTATTAGATTCTGAGTAAAGTGTCATATGATTATTAAAGTATTAGTTCTCATAAAAAAATATGCAGCAATTGACACAAAATCTTCATTGGGATCAATTTTTTGGGATCTTCCTGTGTCCTCAGTTCCTGTCAGCAACATACTTCTTTGCGTTCTGTTTTAATGATGATAGTGATCTTTGTGTTGTGTCTCAGTGCAACGGCTTGCACCTGTTACTCAGACTATGCAACACGCATGAATGAAAGAAGTTTAGATCGACTTGCTGTTGAAGTGAAGTTGAGGGGTGGGGCTTAGTCACGCTTACTCTCACTGTCTTAATCTGTCGTTTTGCTTTTTTCTTCTTCCTGCTGCTCACCCCCACATCGCTTCCGTTTTTCTCCTTTCTTTAGTCGAGGGGGAAGCTGTTTATGTTGTGAAGTGAGTTTGATAAAGAGGGTCTCGGCGGGGGCGTGGACTGACCGCTGCTCCAGAGGGGGATTTTATTAGCAGTCTTTATCATGGCCAGGTGGTCAGATGCAGGGAGATAGAGGGTGTGACATGGCTAACGAGGAGGGAAGACATACATCCCTCACAGAGCAGCATAACAACGACAACAACATCACCCATCCAGAGACTTCAGATACACCACAAGGGGTAGGTCTGTTAAAGACACCCCAAAATTTGGGGTGTTTGTGTAAAGCATTCTCTAGAATAAAGTTTTAGAACATTAGAATGCAGATCATTTTAACGATCATTTTAATTTAGTTCATATTCAGTGTACTATAGCTGCAGTAGTGTGAAATGTGTTGTGCAAGAATTTAAATTTTTGTGCATAAACAAATTAGTTTGTTTAAAGAAATGTATTGTGACCATAATCTCTTTTAAATGCATTATATACAATATATACATATGTAACATTCTGGTAAAAAAAAAAAAGTATAGTCTGAATGCACTGTAAGTCGCTTTTGGATAAAAGCATCTGCTAATAGCATAAATGTAATTATATTTTTACATTAATATATATTATTTGTATAAAAAAAATATTGTATAAAATAATAAATATCAATTTTTACATGAAAGTTGCTTTTAAAAATTAACTTTTATTTTGCTATATATTTAAATATGTTTGTATTCAAAAATAAAAAAATTTTTTACATGCCACTGTAAATCATTTCAAGTAAAAAACTAAAATATATAATTAAATATTAGTACGTTTATAACTATAATAAAGTTTACATTTATTTAAAATATAAAATATATTTATATTATATTGCATTGTAAAATATGAATGAATTTTATAATTTTAAATTAAGTTACTTTTACATGTTATTTACATTTCTTTTTTAATATATTGATAAAAAAACAGAGCTGCAATATGTTACTTGCAATTTGTACTTAAAAAAAACATCTTTGGCTTTTCAGTTTTTCTTTTATTCCTGTCTATTTCCCCCTTTCTTTTTGTCTTCTACGAGCTCAGCTGTTCTTATGTGGACTGACTTTTGTTTTCTTTCTGGGCAGTGTCCCCCCCACAAACAATTGATATCTTTGGAACTTACATCACGTCATTTCCTCTCATCCCCCCTTCCTCTTCTGACTCTCCCTTGTGCTTTTCTGTCATTGTTTATGCTCTTCCTCTGTCTGACACTCTTCATATCTCTCTTCATATGTCTCACTTTCTCGTAGGTCTTTTGTAGTCCTTTTGTAGTGAGAGTTGATGCATGTGAGCTGCCCCACCAAAGTGGCCTTGTTTGTGATGACTTGCATTCGAGTGGAATGATCGAAAGGATGTTGTGGTTGTAGGCTTAAACCATTGTTGCTGAAACCGTATCACTGTAACCACAGCAACTAGCTCTGATGTTGTGCCACAGAAGGGGACCTCAGAAGAGTTTTTAGGGTTGTTATTGCTGTCATCTGGTACTACTCTCAGCCTATGGGTGCCAGAACTTTTATGTTGGAAATGTGTTGGAAATTGTTTTTGGTTGAAGTTTAATTGCACTTTTGATATTTGTTAATGTTGCTCATGGTTGTTTAAATATACTATGTCAATCTTTAGACACATTTGCAAGATATTAAGATTGGAATATATTACAATTCTATACTACCTTTTTTCTGACTAAAAATATTGACTAAAATCAATATTTTAAATCCTATAAGTGTATTTAAGCATCTTACCATATTCATTTTGAGATTCGCTAAAGATTACATTTAACAGTGATATTATTAAATTATTATTAAATTATTAGTATTTTCTAACTTTGAGTTGTGGTAATCTATATATTAAAACAAAAAAAAATAAAAATGAGCATGCACAATTAAAAATACAATCAGCCAACGGATAATCAATTTTTTTTTTTGTCTGATTACCAATATGGTGATTATTTATTATATATCTCTGTCTTTGTTTTGTTGTGACTGGCCTTTGAGGTCGAAATGATCACATTTGACGTTTTAGGACTTTAACATGAGTAACATTCTTTCACCCACTAGTCACAAAGAAAGTACTATTTATAGCGAGACCACTGAGGATTGATGCTTCCTGGACAAAGATTGTGTCTGATTCCAGACAAGCCCTCATTTTTAATGCAGATGAAGAAAATACAGAAGAAATTAACATTTAAGTAATCAGTAAGGATTAATTAAATAGATCAAATGTGGCAGTAAAGACAGTTTTACAAAAGATTTCTGTTTCATGCTGGTCTTTTGAACTGTCTATTCCTGAAAGAATCCTGATTGTTTCACAGTTTTCACAAAAATATGAAACATCACAAATGGTCTTATAATAAAGTTTTTTATTTTTATATTTTTTTTTAGCACCAAAGCATATCAGAAGGATTATGTGAAACTGAAGACTATAGAGTAATAATGCGGAAATTCTACTTTGCCATAACAGGAATTAATTACATTTTAAAATATAGGCTATTTAAATAGAAAACTTTAAATTTGAATAATATATCACAGTAATTACAGTACTTTTACTTTATGAGTTTAAGAGAAAACAATCTTACCAACCCCAAACCTCTGACTGTTGGTATAAAGTCAGATTAATTTACATACATTACTGTTTTGTTACTTGTCTAAACTAAAGCCTGGAGTTAGTTGGTCCTGTAGTAAAGGGCTGCTTTGATACCAGTGAGTCAGAAATCGTTCTCACACACACATTGCTTCTGTTACTGTAAATGACGTGTTTTTGTTCAAGGTAAATTTTACTGCAACAGTCAAGTCATTGAGAGCTAGTTTATCTGAGGCTGAATCTCTGCTAATGTTGAAACGGTGTATTTTAATAATCCGCATCAGCCTCAGGCTCTCCGTGTTCATTTGTTTCTGTCAGATAGCCATCTAATCACACTAACAGAGACAGGGTTTGCTGTTCTTCAGGGTGTCTGATGTGAAAAAAACTACAAGGTGTTTTTAGAGGATTAAAGCTGATTTGAAATTCAAATTTGCAACTGTTGGCTTAATTTGGCTGTATGTGACCTGTTTGTGAGTTTCAGTTTCACAATAGCTGAATGCATCAGACTTCACTAAGCACTTTGATTTCAAACCAACAATTTGGGTAAATATTCCTGTCATAATTAATTAGGTTGATGTCATACAACATGTGTGAAATATTCAAATCACACAAAGAGATAAGAAACTGAGCATTATAAATCTGATGCGGACGTCTCAATATGCCCAACTATACCATGACAATACAGCTACTACAGTTTAGACCCTTTTGTTTGACCATCGTTGGAAACTTTTTTAGACAAAATATTATATTATGTTTCATTTTCATGTTGGTTCTCACTTGCACTATTTTGCAAGTTAGTATTTAACAGTATTATATTCAGGTTAGAATTATTGGAGAAATTGAAGTAATCAAATGTAAAATGCAACACAATATGAATTTTACGTTGATTATTGTATTAAAGCTATAAAAGTTATTCAATTAAGAGCAAGTGAGTGATTTTGTCTTTTCTTTTGTTGTTTGATTAACATTAAATAAGACAGACAGCAGCAGGTTTATTAGGCTGCTGTCACTTTAAGATCTCATATGCATTTTGCATATGAATTCTGGTGGAGTGTGCATATGACTTTTTACATATGTTTTACCTTTTGGAAATCTTTTTGGTGTATGCACCTCGTTTGGAAGATTTTGAAGGCACGGTGACTTTCTGGCTGTTTTTCAGTTTCCAACTTTTAGGATCTGACACAATGGATCTAATATACTGAGGTTCTATTTTCCGTTTACGAACTGTTTACACTCACAAACCGACAGTGTTTAAGTGAACACTCACCAAGAAGTGTGTACATTTTGATATTTTTGTGTCCATCTGACCATTTATTATGCCTAAAATATGCCTCACTTGTCTATGTTCCTCTCCATCTTTGAGCGCGCACAGAAAGTGAAACTGAAGACTGGAGTAATGATAGATTACACTCAGGATCAGGATAGATTACACTAAAATATATATAAATTTTGAAACAGTTATTTTAAATTGTAAAAGTATTTTACAGTATTACTGTATTACATTTTTATTCTTGGTGGGAATGAAAGACTTTTTTCATTAGCATTAAAAAATAATTTCCCGACTGCAAACTTTAGAACAGTAGTGTACGTTCAGTTATTCTGCTCACACACCACTACTTAGTTTATCTTGATAGATCGCTATCTCCCTGTCTCACACACATGTTCTAATGCTTTTCTCCATGTTCCTCTCAATTGTTTATGAAGGTCCTTCCTGCCTCAGATTCTTAGAAGTCTTATGTCACGCTGAATGATTATTTCCATAAACCATTAAAAAACTGACGAGTAGTTATTATAAACTGATAAATTGACAATGCCTGCACATTGTAAGCTAAATATTACTTGAGAAAGATACATTACACCGAAACAATAGCCTTATTCCCCATACTGGTGTCATCTAGTAAAGCCAAGACTCGCAGAAAACAGGAAGAGACCATGCAGAGGTTTAACCGGATATCCTGCAAAGGGAGGGTGACCCTCCACCACAGCTTTCCCTTCCCTCATCTCTTTCGCTCTCTTTGCCTTCATCACTCTGTTTCTATGCTACTGGATATTAGTCTCATTGCCGGAGAGAGGAGAATGTGTTGGTCTGGTGAATGGGATCACTGGGAATATCTTGACATACAGGTGACTTCTATGATTTTCAGGATTGTTGTTTGTCAAAATAATTTTAACAGATGAAAAGCGTTTTTATTTTTTTATTTTTACCCAGTTGGATGTGTTTCTCATAGGTTGTGTAAGAAAGAGGGTTTCTATAGCAAATCAGTTGGAGATTATTCTCACAAATTATGATTGGTAGATGGTAAAACAGCGTTAAAAATGGCATAATTGTGTAAAAATGTGTTGGCTGACTGTTTTCAATTGTTTAGTGTGTGACTAATGTGCAAACTCGTGTAACCTGTAAAACATTTGTTTGAGGTTTTATAAAGTGGTTTTAGTGTGTAACCAATTATTCAGTGTTCTTTTGAAGTTTTGGCAAGCCATTGTTGTGTATCTTTACATTTTTACATAAAGTAAAATGTTCTTAGAATATGATCCATCCTGTTCCTGCTGCATCTGATATATTTGCTTTTTTTAATATCCCTGATCACAGCACTGATTTTTTTCCCATTAAAGTAAAATTCTTCAGACTGTTTGCATTCATTTGTAATCAATGGCAGTTGCTTTCAAAAAGCTTTTTTGTCTAAGAGTTTATATTATCCCTTTAATTTCGGTAAATTAAAACAATTTTTTTTCCCCTGCAAAAGCTTCTGGAGCATAATTAAATAAAACTGATTGATTTCAAATGGTTTGGGTTTTCATTTATTAAACCAGTAGAAGCCGATGTCTTGACTTGCAAAGGTTTTTTGGAAGCAATGAGTAGTATCCCAAAGTGGAAGTCAGCAGGATGGAAAACAATAGAGAAAATGACCCCAAATGTCTGGAATCCACCTTTTATGTGTAGTTAGTTGGTTTCAGAGCTGTGTGAATCTAATATACGTAATTTGAAGTGGAGTGATTTCGTTTGTGTCCGGGCACTTGTGTTTTGGGCCATAGATGCTGAGTGTATTTTAAGAATAACATTAGAGATAAAAAATGGTGTAGACAGAGGATAAAGCTGGTGTAGATTGCAAAAGTTTTTCAAATATCACAAACTCCAATCTGACTTCTGCGCAATTTCCAGGAGTCAGCCCACCAGAAAAAGTTGTGTTTAAATGGACCAGGAAAGAAGTAGGCTAATCATTGAAACGGGAACAGTTTGACACTGACACTGCAATTTAGCAGTATGCAAACAGTATATACTAGAGAACATTTTTATATTACAAATTTTGTTAAAAATTAAAAATGGCTGCACTGTTATTTTTGATATTTATTTTTCAGAATCTCATAGATTTCAAAGTTACCCAGCAGCATGCGAAATTAAGAACATTGTACTTGTTGGTCATATGTTTTTTTTTTACTGTGGGCACTTCTTGGCCAGATAAGCCACAATGTGGAAGAGACTTCATGCCAACATTCAAAAGACTGGCTATGTCATATGATCTTGAAGTGATCTCAGTGGAGTGCATTTAGTGAATTATTAGGATCTCTTAGGATATCGGAAGCTGAATTTGACTTTGATCTGCAGTTGAGAGTGAAACTGGGACTGTGTCATCTTTAAACTTCATCTTTCTGTTTTGCAGAGTGATCCCGGTGGGTTGTCAGTACTAGAGCAGCTTGGCTTGGACAATAGCTCAGATTTCTCTGACTCGACTGTTCAGCAGCGGTTGGATGAACAGAGAGAGCGAATCCGTAGGGAAATCCGGAAGGAGTTGAAGATTAAAGAGGGGGCAGAGAATCTCCGCAGAGCTACTACAGATAAACGAAATGCACAGCAGGTGGAGAATCAGTTGCGGAGCTCCAATCGGCGTCTGGACTTGCTCCACGCTCAGCTACAAGAGCTGGATGCTCATATCGTTGTCAAAGGGACAGATGATTCACATGGTGAGTGGACACAGACTCCTGTATGTAAGAGATGACTTAGTGATGTCATCAAAGACAAATAGGCTTTTTAATTTCTTAAGAACAATTTGTCTCATTTTTGTTTTACAATTAAAAAAAAAGTATTGTCACATTTGACTGTTATTAACCAGATTAAGAATGGTTTGAAATAAATGTTTGTTTTTTTAAGATCACAAATATTATAATTTTAATATTTGTGATCTTAAATTTAAAAAAAATATATATATAAATATAAATATATAGTTGAATTAATGTTTTGATTTACTGAGTGGATGCACATCCATAATTCCAATACTTATAAATAATTAAATCCAACAAAAACCCATTTGTTTAAAGACATAAATTATAGATGCCTGAAATATTATTAATTCATGTTTTTGTATCAGAAACCTTGATTTTTCATATTGCAAGTCCTGTTACTGAATCCCTTGGCTAACCTTTTTTCTTTTCTTACTTCTTATGCCTAGATGATGCACCTCAGTCTCCGGGAGCAGAGAGCAGGTCATCCGCACATAAGGAGAGAATCGCTGCACTGGAAAGGCAGTTAAACATCGAACTCAAAGTCAAACAGGGGGCTGAAAATATGATCCCCATCTACGCTAATGGCTCCACCAAGGTATCTAACAAAGGCTCTTTTCCAAAACTTAGTGATCTGCACTATCATACAAAAGATTGGGGTTGGTAAGATATTTTTAGTCAAGATTCTTTGATGAATATGCAGCTCAAAAGAACACCATTTATTTGAAATAGGGTTTGTTTGGAACAATAAACTTCATTTGTTGGTTTAATGACAAAAAAAGTGCTACTAACAGTGCTACTGATACTTTCTGCCTCCACTCTTAAATCTTGTTTAGACACTGTTTGCCCCTTGTCTTCTAGGCCAGTGACCATACCACTGACCTTAATGTGTATCAGTCACTCCTCTCTTCCTTCTCTGCTAATGTCTCCACTGCTAAAAGGACATTCTACCATAACAAAATGAACAATTTATCTAACTCTTGCATGCTTTTTAAAACATTTTTCTCGCTCCTTTGTCCTCCTCCTCCCCCTCCTGCATCAACTCTAATAGCTGACAACTTTGTCACGTTTTTCATTAATAAAATTAAAAACATCAGTACAAAATTTTCCACACCACAATCCGTCAAGCACATCTCACCAGCAAACGTACATTCATTTACATCCTTCTCTTCACTCTCTGAGGTAGAAGTCTCCAAACTCATCCTTTCTAATTATCCTACTCCGCTTGATCCTATTCAGTCTCATCTCCTTCAAGCCATTTCTCCTGCAGTTGTACCTGCACTCACTCAAATCATTAACATATCCCTCCACACTGGTGTTTTTCCCTCAACATTTAGACAGGCTCTTATAACTCCACTACTTAAGAAACCCACCCTCAACCCATCTCTTTTAGAGAACTACAGACCAGTTTCCCTTCTTCCTTTCATTGCACAAACACTTGAACAAGCTGAGTTCAACCAAGTCTCTGCCATTCTCACACAGAGCAACCTCCTTGACAGCAACCAATCTGGCTTCAGAAGTGGACATTCAACTGAGACTGCCTTGCTGTCAGTTGTTGAAGCTCTAAGACTGGCAAAAGCAGAATCCAAATCTTGCTTGATCTGTCCACTGCTTTTGACATGGTTAACCACAAGATCCTCCTGTCAACCCTACTGGCAAAAGGCATCTCAGGAACCACACTTCAGTGGTTTGAGTCTTACCTATCAGATAGTTCCTTTAAAGTATCTTAGAGAGGTGAGGTGTCTAAGTCGCAACATCTAACTACTGGGGTGCCTCAGGGCTCAGTTCTTGGACCACTTCTCTTCTCTGTCTACATGGCATCATTAGGTTATGTCATTCAGAAACATGGCTTTTCATACCACTGCTATGCTGATGACACTCAACTCTACCTCTCATTCCATCCTGATGATCCGACTGTAGCTGCTCGCATCTCAGCTTGTGACAGACATTTCTTGCTGGATGGAGGACCATCACCTTCAACTCAACCTTGCCAAGACAGAACTGCTTGTGGTTCCATCAAACCCATCGTTTCATCACAATTTCACCATCCAGTTAGGCACATCAACCACAACTCCTTAAAAAACAGCCATAAACCTTGGAGTTTTGATTGATAATCAGCTAACTTTCTCAGACAACATTGCTAAAACTGTCCGGTCCTGCAGATTTGCTTTATTCAACATCAAGAAGATCAGGCCCTTTCTTTTGGAACTCCTTGTTCAAGCTCTTGTTCTGTCCAGGCTGGACTATTGCAATATTATTTTGGCAGGTCTTCCAGCCAGTTCCATTAAAACCTTTACAATTAATCCAGAATGCGACAGCGAGATAGATTTTTAATGAGACAAAAAGAATACACGTCACACCTCTATTTATCAATTTGCACTGGCTACCAATAGCTGCTCGCATAAAATTCAAGACATTGGTGTTTTTTCCTACAAAACCACCACTGGCTTTGCACCCATTTACCTAAATTTATTACTTCAGACTTATGTGACCTCTAGAAGCTTGCATTCTGCAAGTGAACGTCGCTTGATTGTGCCATCCCAAAGAAGCACAAAGTCACTTTTATGGAGTTTTAAATTAAATGTTCCCTCCTGGTGGAATGACCTCCCCAACTCAATCCGTAGCCATCTTCAAAAAACCCATCTCTTCCATCTCTATTTGACGCTCTAACTTTAGCACTCACTATTCTAATTCTATTCTAACTAGCTT
The DNA here is from genome assembly GCF_963082965.1 of Carassius carassius. NCBI lineage: Eukaryota > Metazoa > Chordata > Actinopteri > Cypriniformes > Cyprinidae > Carassius > Carassius carassius. Next base: position 32,000,059 of record NC_081760.1, read on the forward strand.
TCCAATATTTTTGTATTCTATCTGTTTTATTTTTATTTATTGTATTATTTAAAAGCCCTTGCTATGTGTACTGTGTTTAAGCTGACTGAGACTTGTTATAGCACTTATATATCATTGCTCTTTTGTTGATTTTGATTGCTTCCATTGTCCTCATTTGTAAGTTACTTTGGATAAAAGCGTCTGCTAAATGACTAAATGTAAATGTAATGTGTCCTTGCTGAATGAAAGTATTTATTTCTTTAAAAAAATAAACCTTGCTGACCCCATCCTTCTGAATAGTTGTTTACCTACAGAGGCATCACTTGTTTATTCACAGTGTAAATGCGGTTAACTTAATTATGCTGCTCGCATATTCATGGTGAAGGCAATCCCAGAATGCACTTTGGTGTTCTGGGAAGATGCTTGATGAGAAAAGACACATCAATATCACATAGTTCAATTTAATTAAAAAATATTTTTTTCATCTAATATTAGTGTGTGCTGTCTGTTTTTGAATTTTAGGGTATTGTACTGTTAGGTTAGCAAAATTCATACTCCAACTCAAACTCTAGTGCAGCTTATGTTGGCAGCAAGGCCAATTTTGGAAAAGAGCCATTCTGTCAAATTATGTTTATGCACCATTTAGTAATTTCAATGGTGTGTGTTTGTGTATGCTTTTAGGACAAGAAGATGTTGCAGACAGCTCAGCAGATGCTACAGGACAGCAAGACAAAGATTGACATCATCCGCATGCAGATTCGGAAAGCAGTGCAGGCCTACGAACACAATGATGATACACAGGGTATGGCTGTGTGTGTGTGTGTGCGTGTGCTACTGCGTTGTTGCTTTTCTGATTTCTTTTTTAGATGAGCAGAAAACTAAACCGATCAATAACCACCTGAATCCCAGAAGACGAGTGGTGTGTGTTTTCAGGGTGTGTTTGGTTGAGTGGACGGTGTTTATGCAATCTTGAAAACAGCATGCACTCACACACATAAGCAGTGAGCACAGGTCATGCAGATCAATAAAGGTGTGTGTTATGACCTCATGTGACTTGGAGTGAATCAAACACACATAGACGCAAACACAGGGTCAGGAAACGGATGAAGGTCAGTTTCCACTCTTTCCTTTACGCTTCACACACACACCTCTTGATTAACAGTTTACAGCAAGAAGCTGTGATATAAAAACTCTAAGATGTTTAAATAGATATAAATAAAAGCATTTACTTGGTTTATTTTCATATAAAGTAAATGTATTCCAGTAACTATTAAATAAATAGCTTTCAGTCCTAAACTTATAAGTTCATTCCTTTAACACTATGTACTAAATACCATTATTTTATTTTACCATTATTATAATATTTTATATTATATGTGTTTTTGATCACATAAATGCATCATCCTTTTTTTTATATTGCAAAATATAATTAAAAATGATAAACAGCTTGCATACACCTAATATTTACATGATTTTGCAGTAATTATAGCTGATTATAGCATAATTCAGTCAGAACAGAGACTGTATCATATGAAATAACAATATTACAGACTCACAGCAGCATTAGTTAACACACATTCTTTAATACTCCTGTATAAACACACACACACACACCTTCAATGTGTACGAGAGTCTGTTTCCGAAATTGTCACTGCATTCAGCTTCATGCCTTATTAGGACACAAACACCTCTGCAGTCAAACCTTCAATACTTCTCATGTTTTTTGTGTCTCATTATCCTTCTTTATAAATCCACTCATTCAAGTGATATATTCCCTCAAACTCCTCAATCTTTTTGCCCTGAAGTCCTTTGAAGCAGCTCATGGGGAAAGTATCGTGATACATCAATAAATCATTTTACTGGGACAATTCTAACACGGGCACTAGCTCACACACAAGCGCACACTTTTCTAGTCTCAACTATATTAAAATATATGGAAATCTGGAAATAGTAAACAGCCTGTAGTCTCAATAATGTTAGACACTGAGAGAGAGTTTTTAAACACTCACACTATTCCATGCACTCAGGATCTTTTCATTTATTGACTGGAATGCTTTGAACTGCTTATATTTCAAACACCACATCATCTATATCTTTCAGTTTATAATGCTTAATAATCCTCTTATTTCAAAAAGTCTGTAGCTGGCATCATGATAGTCCTCGGCTGATCTACAATCATCTCTCCTAGTTTGCATAAGTGTAGTAATTAAATATATGGACACTCACTGTCCTGATCTAAAATCATTCTTCATCCTCTTTAAAGTCTGACAGATGCACACAACCTCATGTACCTTTTATTGTATCTTAGGCTTGATGTCTGTATGGGTTCACATTCAGTTCAGTTTCATTATGATTAATGGGTAGTTGACATTTCATGCATGGCAGCATCCTGCAGTGTGAAATACTTGCCTTCATCTAAAACCATTTTAAACAGCATTATCAGTACACTTACAGTTTTTGCACTTTATATATAAATGTTCTCTAATTCAGAAGAGGTGGTGTAGTTTGCAGTTTGAATTCTGTATTGTGTGGATTAATTTTGAAATGATATTCTTCTTCCTTGCGGTATAGTTACAAGGGCTGAAATGGCTCTGACCCATTCAGGCTAATAGCTTGTATAGTTCACTGTGGGAGTGATATTGATAGCCTAATAAGTCTGTTTGTGTATGTCTCTTCAGGAAAGCCTGACCCATGTGGTATGGAGCTACGGATTGAGGAGCTCAGACACCATTACCGCGTAGAGCACGCCGTCGCCGAGGGAGCAAAAAATGTCCTTAGACTTCTTGGAGCCAATAAAGTACAGGACAAGAAGGCCATGTCAGAGGTATTATATTGTATTATATATTAGGGATTTTCCAGACCTTTTCCAGACTACTCGTTATCCGAACAATAACTGTTAACTGATAAGATGATAAGGCGAACCTGAGTTTAACAAGATCAATTTTACACAGAACACCGTGCAATCCAGTAATGCCAGTTAATGTGAAAATAAGGATCTGTGTTCCCAGACAACAGTCATTACACAGTTCAAAATTAGAAGGGGCATTTTTTTTATCTGTCTTTTTTAAATACTCAGGGCTACACTTGCTCAGCGAAATATGTTTAGGCGTGTGGTTGCAGGTGTCGATACGCACCCGTGAGTTGACAAATATATATAAAATATATTTCTTTAACCTTGCATCAAACATGAAAACATAAATAAAAATAAACTGATTGTATTAATCAGTCAAAATTCTTACTTTTGGTTGATGGCTAAGCAGTCAATACACACACACACACACACACACAAATAGTTTCAAATACAGTTCTTCTGAATGTTTTATTTATCAAAGTATCCTGAAAAAAATGTATCACCGTGTCTACAAATATAATAAATGGCTGATATTACTATTGATAATTATAAGCAATATTTCTTGAGCAAATCAGCATATAAGCATGAATTCCAAAGGAGTAAATTTTGAAATACATCTTAATTAAATAAACACTTCTTTTTCCAGTTAAGTCAGTAATTAAGTTTAATACAGCAAGTCAGTAAGTTATATTTATTATTATCGTAGTATTAAAGTAGTATTGGAAGTTTTGATGTCCATGCACTCTTTTAATACGTCATTCCTCATGTCTTCTTCTCTCATCTTCTACAGGCTCAGTGTCGTCTGAGCGAGTCGTCTCAGAGGTTGGATCTGCTGAGAGATTCATTAGATCGGCGGTTAGCAGAACTTCCTGAGGATCATCCCAAAGCATCTGTTATCAAAGAGGAGCTGGTGTTAGCCTCCTCACCAGCGTTCAGTTCTCGACACGGCGCCCCCTACCTGCACAACCAGTACAGCACCCTCTCCAAACCCTCCCCCCTCACTGGTATTCAAAAATATCATTTACATCTATAAACTGATGTTTATTTAATTTCAATTAGTGGAAGTCATCAGATACTGGCTTCTTAAATTAGAGTTTTGTGTGTGTGTGTGTGTGTGTGTGTGCAGGCACTCTTCAGGTCACATTGCTGGGTTGTATGGGTGTGATGGAGGTGGTTCCCGGACGTTCCCGTGGCAGCCAGGTTTTGCTGCCGTGTTACAGTCCGGGAGAAGGGCGGTCCTTTATGCGGAGTGGAAAAGGCTTGTATAGTCGCAGCGGCAGCGTTAGCGGAAAAACACCCTCCAAAACAGACGAACTCTCCTGTGAGTGTGTGTGTGTGTGTGGGGGCTGTAACATTCATAGTGTGATTAGTCCGTGATGATGTCTGAGGTTTAATTTTACTACTTCTGTTGTGTCGGTCATGTGGAACGACAGCTTTGCATTGAACAGAACAGGATGTAGTGCATCTGAGCTAATAACACATGGGGTGTTGCATTATCATGCTGACGAGTGATTGACGTGAAGTGAACTAACTGAGCTTTTAATGAAGTGTAATGAAGTGTATGAGAATTCAGGAAATATTGACCTTGATTTGATCTCAATTAAAAGATACATTTGTATTCATGTCTGTGTGCAGCGGAGGTGAGCGCAGTACTGAAGCTGGATAACACAGTCGTGGGTCAGACGGCATGGAAGACAGTTGGAGAACAGGGCTGGGATCAGACCTTCACCATAGAGCTGGAGAGAGTGAGTTCAGTTCTGTTTTAAAGGGATAGTTCCCTCCAAAAATGAAAATTCTGTCAATAATTACTCACCCCCATGTCGTTCCAAACCCGTAAGATCTTCGTTCATCTTTGGAACACAAATTAATATGTTTTTGATGAAATCCGAGAGCTCTCTGACCCTCCATATACAGCAAAGTAACTACCATAGTCAAGGCACAGAAACGTAGTAAGATCATCATTAAAATGTTCATGTAACATCAGTGGTTCAACCGTAATTCTACAAAGCTACAAGAATACTTTTTGTGCTCAAAAAAAAAAAAAAAAAAAATAGCAACTTCATTCATGCATTGTGTTACTCTTGATACTGGCAGTAGATGGTAACCCGGGATGAGAAGAATTGTTGAATGAAGTTGGTATTTTTGTTTTTTTGCCACACAAAAACTATTATCATAGCTTCATAAAATTATGGTTGAAGCACAGATGTCACATGTACCATTTTGTCAATGCTCTTGGTACCTTTCTGGGCCTTGAATGTGGTAGTTACCTTGCTGTCTATGGAGGGTCAAAAATATCTTAATTTATGTTCCGAAGATGAAAGAAGTTCTTATGTGTTTAGAAAGACATGAGGGTTAGTATTAATGACAGAATTTTCATTTTTGGATGAACTATCCCTTTAATAGTAGATTTGCACAGATTAGAGGTTCAGTGTCTGTTTCATTAATTAAAGCTCCAGATAACAGGCTGTAATTATAATTACAAAATCTAAATCCGTTGGCTGTGTTATCTGTGACTTTACTGCTGGAACATCTCAAATAACTCTTACACAAGCAAGGGCATGCTATTCTTATCTAGGAAAAAAGCAGATTGTACATGCAGAATGATTAACAGCCATGCAAATTAGGGCTTGCATGGTTATATGTCTTTTTTCGGTCAGGATATATAATATCTGGACAATTATTCATTAAATTAAGGTGAAGAAATACTGATTCTAATCTCCTTGAGCTGTGTGTCTTTATGTGTGCAGTCCAGAGAGATGGAGATCACAGTGTACTGGAGAGACTACCGGTCTCTGTGTGCGCTGAAATTTCTCAAGTTGGAGGATTTTCTGGACAACCAGAAACACAAAGTACAAGTAGAACTAGAACCACAGGGACTGCTGTTGGCAGAGGTACACACACACTCAAAAATATGTATCTTATGTCCATAAAGGGATTCTGCCTCACTGCTTATTGCAAAAGTTGCTTTATGAATGCACCAAAACCAAATAAATGTGCTAAACTGGCCCCAATTGAAATATGTGGGTGACATATGTGTACCATCCTTCTGCTTCAGGTTACCTTCTTTAACCCCGTGATTGAGAGGGTTCCACGGCTAAAACGGCAGAAGAAAGTTTTCTCCAAACAACAGGGTAGGAGACTGTAATAAATAACTGACAATAAATGTTTTCTCTGTTTACAATAAATGCAGGAATCTGATGATAGATTGATCCAAAAAAAATTGCACTTAAAAATTGACCTGAATGTCATTTAACTTTGACTTTAATTTCTAAAAAGTGACTTGAATGGTGTTGAGCGCCATCCAGTGGTCAGAGGTTAAACTGGCGTTTTCTCTGTGTGTGTTTGTGGTCACGTGCAGGTAAAGCGTTCTTGCGAGCTCGGCAGATGAATGTTGATATCGGCACGTGGGTGAGGTTACTGAGGAATGCCATACCAACCGGCAACAACACAGGAACCTACAGCCCTCACGCACACACAGTACAGACAGGGTAAAGCACACACAAAAACAGACATAATACATGTGAATTTATACGTAAAAATAACGAAAAGCATCATCCGCTGAGCATGTACAATCTTCGCAAATTTGTGATGAGATTTGTTAATAAATCTGTTGTCAAAAAAAACTAAAAAGTCTTTCATCATGAAAAGCTTTTAAGATTAATATATCAGTATGGCAATCTTTCATTTGCTTTTGTAAAATAAAATTATTAATATATACATATATATTTTTTTACAGTACTTACAATAATTTTATTACAGAAGCAATATTTCTATATTGTTTTGTGTAATTTATATATATATATATATATATATATATATATATATATATATATATATATATATATATATATATATATATATATATTATTAATAATAATAGTAATATTGAATGGGTTCCATAAAAAAACAACAGCATGAATTATTTAAAAAACTTTTATTATATGAGTAAATAATAACCAGGATATTGTAAATTTTGATGTTTGCTTTCATTTATCCTTTAAATCAGCACACACAAACAGTTGTCTCTTATTCAAGTCTAAACCTCTACTAGAGTGCAACTAATTTACTAAACAGTATTAGTATTGTAAAATAAGTGGATCTGATTAACTAGCTGGAATGTGTTTTTTTGTTGTCTTTACACATGTTTGTGTGTTACAGGGAGATATCGGTGGAAAAGTTGAATTTAGACTATGATTCGCCAATGAAGGTGGACATTCAGCGAGATGAGATAGACACAAGCACTCCAGTGAGAGGCTCTCTCTATAACTCCTCCTCTTTTCTCATTAACCCCTCCCCATCTCCCTGTAACTCCTCCCCTCTCTCTGCTTCTTGGCACAGGAACGACAAGCGGCCACTGAACCCGTCTCTGCTCCGGAGCCCACCACACCTGAACGCCAAATCAGAACACATTCACTGAGCAGGTTCACTCAAACACAGGGTATAAAGATTCCCACGTATATCTGAGTCTTTATAGTGGTTTCTTAGTTTGTGTGTGTTTGTGTGTGAACAGTAAACAGAAGAAGACTCCTTTGAGCCTGCAGGATTTCAGACTAATAGCTGTTCTTGGCAGAGGTCATTTTGGAAAGGTAGTCTTCAACCTTTCATGGCTTCTATAATTTATTTGATCCTACAGCTACTTCCTGCCTAGCTTTGCCTCTGAAATGTTCATATCATATAATATCCGTGTCATTCAGGTTCTGTTGGCAGAATATAAGAAGTCAGGCAATATGTACGCCATTAAAGCCCTGAAGAAAGGAGACATTGTGGCCAGAGATGAAGTAGAAAGGTAAACAAAATATTTTTTTTCTTGTTGTTTTCCTTCTCTGTTCCTGAAATATGTTTTTAATTTTAATCTCTTGTTTTTCTGTGTCTCTCCCTCAGTTTGATGTGTGAAAAGCACATTTTCGAGACAGTGAACAGTGCGCAGCACCCCTTCCTCGTGAACCTGTTTGCATGTTTCCAGACCCCAGAACATGTGTGTTTTGTCATGGAGTACACGGCAGGCGGCGACCTAATGATGCACATACATGCAGACGTCTTCACCGAGCCACGAGCTGTGTATGTAAAGCCTACTGTCAGGTTTTTGCTTTTCCGGACTGTATCCACAAAGATCAAAAAACCTGAAATTACACACCACTGAAAGAACTCTCACCAAGACTGCAATTATTTGATCAAAAGTACAGTAAACGGTAATATTGTGGAATATTATTACAATTTAAAATAACTTAATTCTATTTTAATACATATTCAAATGTAATTAATTCTTTTGACGCAAAGCTGAGTTTTCAGCATCATTACTCCAGTCTTCTGTGTCACATGATCCTTCAGAAATTATACTAATATGATGATTTCAAATAGTTCAAAAACATTTGGCTGCTTAATACTTTGTGGAAACCATGACACATTTTTATATTAAGGGATTCTTTGATGAACAGAGTTAATTTATTTGTAACATTGTAAGTGTCTGTTACTTTATGATCCATTCGAAAAAAAGCATCCTTGCTAAATAAAAAATAAGAAAGTAACTTACTGACCCTAAACTTTTGAACTATAGAAATGGCTTAAAACATTTTGTTTGTCTATTAATTAGCTTTAAAGAAAGTTTTGTGTGATATTTATGTTTAGGAGTAGAAGATAAAGTCGAAATATGAGAAAAAATGTCCACATTTTTGTTGTTGGCTATTTTAAGTTGTGTTTGTGTGTGTTTCAGGTTCTATGCTGCCTGTGTAGTTTTAGGGCTTCAATTTTTACATGACAACAAGATTGTGTACCGGTGAGTATGCAAGAAAAGAAAAGAATTGTGTGCACATGTTCTGGCTTTGTCTAAAGAATGTTATACATGTTTTAAATGCACATTTGCATATATTTGTGTGTTCCCTCCAGAGATCTTAAATTGGACAACTTGCTGCTTGACACCGATGGTTACGTGAAGATCGCCGACTTTGGATTGTGTAAAGAAGGTAATGACTTTTCCACCTACTGTTCTAAATATCCTTCTGTGGATGGTGCTTGAATTGTCAGACATGTTTTTGTCTCTTTCTCAGGGATGGGTTTTGGGGACCGGACCAGTACGTTCTGTGGGACTCCAGAGTTTCTGGCTCCAGAGGTCCTAACAGACACGTCGTACACACGGGCCGTGGACTGGTGGGGACTCGGAGTCCTTATATATGAAATGTTGGTAGGAGAGGTGAGAAATTTGAGCATTTTCATTTGAAATGTTTGAAGCATTCATACAGTTTTGGCATCTGTCTGATCTAAAACTGTCTTTCTAGTCTCCGTTTCCAGGTGATGATGAAGAGGAGGTTTTTGACAGCATAGTGAATGATGAAGTTCGTTATCCACGGTTCCTTTCCTCAGAGGCCATTGGCATCATGAGGAGGGTAAATATCTCAAACTGATTTTTTGAGCCTACCAACATTTCTTTTAATCAGCTATTGTAGCGAAATGTCTTACCTTTATGAATTTCTAAATATCATTTTATGTAAAAAATTAAGTGTGGATAAATTTACATTTAACATATTATTTTAAAGTTACTAAGAAGAAATCCAGAAAGACGACTGGGTTTCAGTGAGAAAGATGCAGAGGATGTAAAGAAACAGCCTTTCTTCAGGGTAAGAGAGATACTAATATTATGTCATTTTATGTGGAACAATATAGATCTTTAACAAATATCTTTTTCAAAAAGTGTCTTTTTCGTACTGCAAGTGTGTCTTTTTCCAAAAGGTGGTCCACAGACCTTTGGGGGTTCATCAGTTGATGAAAATCTAATAATTAATTATATCAATTGTGAAATTAAAATAAATAAATGGGGCTGCACAATATTTGTGATATAGTGTAATTATCAAAATAAAAGCTACAATTTAATCATATAACTGATGCACTGGCTGTTTCAGTGAGAAGAATGCATCACATTTCATTGTTATAATTATCAATTTTTTTTAAATTATTTTTCAGTAGAACTGTAATTTACAACAGTAATATATTTCTGTCTTCATTTTTATAATTAGAATTAGCTGCTGTGAGTAATTATTGTTATGAATGACAGCAGAGAACTGTCATTAAATTATTGAAATATTTATTATTTCTATAATTGATATTTAATATTTAGATAATATTTAGATAATTCAAGAATAGAATTATCCTTTTAATATCTATAATTTCAATATCGGTTCATCCATCATTTTAAGTTATTTTTTTAAAGGGGGTGTTTTTTAGTGTTGCAATTGCATTTTTGGTTTGCTTATGAAATGATGGCATCAAAATAAATTATATGTTCATACACATACTTTTTTTTTCACTTTTCAGAATATGGACTGGGAGGCTCTTCTCCTCCGTAAACTCCCTCCTCCCTTCCTTCCGACTATCAGAGGAAAAGAAGACATCAGCAACTTCGACGAGGAGTTCACAACAGAAGCGCCGGCCCTCACGCCGCCTCGTGAGCCCCGGGTGCTCTCGCGCAAGGACCAGGACAGTTTCCATGACTTTGACTATGTCTCTGACCTCTGCTGAGAGCGTCTTCACTGTGTTAGTGCAGTATAGAGACATTTCTGCTCTGTGACTCAGTGACGACGAGGACAATAGTGGCCAATTTGAGTGATTTGCATGAATTGTGAATGTGCTGGACCTGTGAACACTGTGATGGAAGAAGAAGAAAGCCTGAGAACAGTACTAATCAGATTAAATTAGACTGAAAGCTTGTTTCTTGCCAGTAGGTTTAAAGGTGCATTTATCATTTTTTTTAATTCTTTTATTGCGCCTCGACCCCTAGACTGACACCTAGTGGTTTGGATGAAGCATCACACTACAGTGTATAGTTACCGATGCTATTATTGAAAAGCGTTCTTTAGTCAGCCATGATTCAGTTATTAAGCTAACGTGAAAGTGTCCAATAACAGATGTGTTATTGAACTGAGTAACGTTCAGCTTGTCATGTGATCTCAACATGGCCTCTCCCATCATGTAAAATAAAACCGCTTTTATTAAGCTACTGATATGACTAGTATCTTCATCTCATGTGAATGGTCATACATTTAAACTCTATTGAGAAATAATATTTATTTCTTTAAATAAATGTTTTTAAATTAAAAAAAATGACAGTGCACCGTTGAACTTGTTGAAATTGTTGGTTTGTCTTCAAGTGTCCTATCTACTTTTGAAGAATGCTTCTTGTCTTAATAAAGACAACCTGAAGGTATGTTTTAAAACTTGAAGCAAATCAATAAAGGTCACACAGAAACATCTCGGTCAACTTTTGTGAATGATACAACCAAGAGCAAGGTCAGTGGTTAGGGAGTTAAAACCTCTTTAGACTTGTTCATTCTGGGTATTTCTCATACATCAAACACTTCATATCTTACAAGTTACATGTGAAAGTCAAGCAAATTGAAATATAGTAGAGCAGACAGATTGTGCTCCATTCATTAAGTGCACTTTTGTTACCTTTATGAAAATGTACAAAAACAAACAAATCTGTTACATAAACAAAATGCTTTAAAATATTGTTCTGTCTGCCCTGTTTTCTGTTCCTCCTGTTGAATTTTTCCCTTCAGTGAGGGAAACCAATGTCTAGAATCTTAAATCTTGATTGGCTAGTTATTAAAATAAGTGGAATGTGTTTCACATTTTAAATATGACAGCTAGGAAACATGTCAATTCAGTCTGTCAGCATTAGCCTACTTCATCACTTTGTGGTTGTTGCATTTAGTTTTAAAAACATTTTGAGACAGTTTTTTTCTGAATTGCATGTTTCTTTTTGTATGCTCAGGCTCATGTGGGAGATATGTCTTGTCTGAAAAGTGAATTCATGTGATTTACCTTACAATAGTAGACTTTGAGATCTCAAATATTTGACCTTTTGTATGGGAATATTGTACTGGAGTATAGGATAATGAATGTGTGGATTATTTTCACAAGGTCCAATCATTTATTTTGTTTGTTACTGAAAGTTCATCTGCAAACTTTTTTTTTTCAGATTTGTTGGATGATTTGATAAATCTGAGCAAAAAAGGTAAAAAAAAAAACACTTCTTGTTCAAAGACTCCATGGCCTCAAATAGCAGATACTTTCTCCAATTTTATACATGGTTTTAAATAGATATCTGTTAAATAATAAATGGTATCTGTTGCTTATTCTAGTCATCATGATACAAATGAATGGTGAATAGTCACTGTTGTCTTAGTTCTGGTTTCACACACTTTATTACCTCAGAGCTGTTTTGATGCCTTTGAATGATCATTTTGTGTAGTTTTTTTTAATTATTATTATTAGACAGTTTGTGCGAACATGACATATCTGTTACTTGCAAGGAGCAGATGAATAGTTTTTTAAGCCATTTGATCGCACACACAAAATTGGATGAAGCCCCAAAAAATTAAACTCATGCACACTGTGAACAAAATGTAGCAAAACTGAAAAAAAAAACATACTAAAATTGTATGTATCATTCAACAACTTTTCCTCCTTTTTTCCTGAAATGGGAAACTCTGCAGACTAATGCATGTCCTGTACAATTATACAATCCATCACATGAGTTGTATTTATAAAGCTGTTGTTGAGATGAACACGTGTTTGTGTTGTCTATGCATTTTTACAGACTATCTTGAATTAAACAAGGACACTTTTTCTCTGAAAAACGATATTGCTCCGCTAGTCGGTGTTGTTATTACCCGCAATGGCCGCTAGGGGCAAGTGGCGCTGTTTTACCAACAACATTGCCTAAGAACATGAGAAGCACCGACTGCAGCTAAAAGAACATCAGTAAAAAAAGAGCCAGGAACAGTAATAAATATAATAACAACAGTATTATAGAATACATCAAAATAAAGCATACATTGAAAAACACATTCATGAGAAGTAAGAAGATTTTACTGGATACCTAGACAAATCATACGATTGCAGAAACGTATTGACTTCTGCGTACTTCAGATCTGTATTTTGCGTCGCTAGAGGGCGTCGGAAGGCGCCGTGTTTCGGTTTCCCTCAATCTCCGCTAGAGAATTAATATATATAGAGAGAATTCATATATATATATGGGATGTATAAGACTTTCAACTACATTGAAAGTCTTTTTACACAAAACTGACGCTTCAAAATGTTCGTAAATGGATGAAAAAAATCAGTCAATCTCAGTTGAGTAGTTTAAACCAAGCCTTCTGAAGACTGTTTCCCTCAGTCGCCGCTAGAGGGCAGCTGAAGGCGCTGTGTTTCCCGCAGTCTCCGCTAGAGGGCGACTGAAGACGCTGTGTTTCCCTCAGTCTCCGCTAGAGGGCGGTTGAAGGCGCCGTGTCGCTGTGTTTCCCTCAGTCTCCACTAGAGGGCGACTGAAGGCGCTGTGATTCCCTCAGTCGCCGCTAGAGGGGAGTGAGTTGCGTCGCTCGATGGTGCTGCTGAAGTTTTCAAGATGTCGTCGCTGGAGCAGAGACTCTCCCGAATCGAGGAGAAACTCAAGCAGGAAAATAAAGAAGCCCGCAAACGAATCGACCTGAACATCGACATGAGCCCGCAGCGGACGCGTCCGAGGCCAAGTGAGTGCGCGAGAGAGTGAACGAGTGATTGAACGTAATGACGGAGGGATGAAACACACACTCTACATGATATAAACAAACAAACCGATCAAATCCTGACACTTCACTCACACTGACTCTCACGGGTCTCTGTCAAATGTCTGGGGGATTTTATTAATCAGGGTTTCTACTCCAGATTATTTACTACAGATTTACAGTTAGTAAATAGATAAATATTAAACATCTCTGGCAGTCAGCTCACTAGCGTTAGCCTGGCGGCTAGCTGTGTTTAGCAGGCCATGATACTCCCATATCAGTCTGTCCGTTTTTCCATGTCTGAATGAATGTTTGTATTTAGAGAGATTGTTGGTATTTACTGTCGTAAAGTCATCATGACAGACTTGTATAGTTTTGAACTACTGGTTTGGTTTTTTCTGAGACTGTCAGTTGTCTGTATTTAGAGAAAATGTATGATTTTTTTCTTCTCCTTTATAATTTAATGTCTTATGCTTTTTGTCCCTTAAGTCTTGATAAGTCTTGACTGTCTTGATATCATGGCCACATTTTAGTGACCATGATGAAGGGATTATGTCAGGAGTGACATTTCCGATCATTCCGCGTATTTTAACATGTATTTTATGTATATTAAGATTAGGGTTGTTCCTGCATGAGTGAAGTGTAAGGTCTGTTCTGTGATTTGATGTGCTGATGTCCCAGTACATCACGCTCCTGGACGCTCAGGGTTCATGTCCGTCTCTGTTTTGTGGTGCCTCTTTTTTTATACCCTGATCAAAAAAACTCTTTCAGAGGGTCAGTTTGTGTTTTTCAATTATACAGAAATCATTTAGAGCGTCTGGATTTTGTTACATGATTGTAGACTGATTAAAGCCAGTGGATAACGTGCAAACTAATAACATGGTAAATGGTCAGGATATATATACACTCACCTTAAGGATTATTAGGAACACCATACTAATACTGTGTTTGACCCCCTTTCGCCTTCATAACTGGTGCTGAAAGCATTCTTTAGAAATGTTGGCCCATATTGAAAGGATAGCATCTTGCAGTTGATGGAGATTTGTGGGATGCACATCCAGGGCACGAAGCTCCCGTTCCACCACATCCCAAAGATGCTCTATTAGGTTGAGATCTGGTGACTGTGGGGGCTATTTTAGTACAGTGAACTCAGTCATGTTCAAGAAACCAATTTGAAATGATTTGAGCTTTGTGACATGGTGCATTATCCTGCTGGAAGAAACCATCAAATGATGGGTACAAGGCGGTCATAAAAGGGATGGACATGGTCAGAAACAATGCTCAGGTAGGCCGTGGCATTTAAACAATGCCCAAATTGGCTCTAAGGGGCCTAAAGTGTGCCAAGAAAACATCCCCCACACCATTACACCACCACCACCAGCCTGCACAGTGGTAACAAGGCATGATGGATCCATGTTCTCATTCTGTTTACGCCAAATTCTGACTCTACCATCTGAATGTCCAACAGAAATCCAAACTCATCAGGCCACGCAACATTTTTCCAGTCTTCAACTGTCCAATTTTGGTGAGCTCGTGCAAATTGTAGCCTTTTTTTCCTATTTGTAGTGGAGATGAGTGGTACCCAGTGGGGTCTTCTGCTGTTGTAGCCCATCCGCCTCAAGGTTGTGTGTGTTGTGGCTTCACAAATGCTTTGCTGCATACCTCGGTTGTAACGAGTGGTAATTTCAGTCAAAGTTGCTCTTCTATCAGCTTGAATCAGTCGGCTCATTCTCCTCTGACCTCTAGCATCAACAAGGCATTTTCGCCCACAGGACTGCCGCATACTGGATGTTTTTCCCCTTTTCACAGCATTCTTTGTAAACCCTAGAAATGGTTGTGCGTGAAAATCCCAGTAACTGAGCAGATTGTGAAATACTCAGACCGGCCCGTCTGGCACCAACAACCATGCCACACTCAAAATTGCTTAAATCACCTCTCTTTCCCATTCTGTCATTCAGTTTGGAGTTCAGGAGATTGTCTTGACCAGGACCACACCCCTAAATGCATTGAAGCAACTGCCATGTGATTGGTTGATTAGATAATTGCATGAATGAGAAATTGAACAGGTGTTCCTAATAATCCTTTAGGTTAGTGTGTGTGTGTATATATATATATATATATGTGTGTGTGTGTGTGTGTGTGTGTGTGTGGATTTCAGTGAAAAGTAAAAGATTTGAGAGTTAGTTGTTGATTGTGTGAGATTGCATTTTATTTCATTTTTATCTGAGAATTAGTTTTTTAAGGGATTTTTTGAAAATTGAAAATGAAAATTCTGTCATCTGTCACCCTAATGTTCTTCCAAGAAAAATATGTGTTATTCTTTGGAACACAAATATATATATATATATATATATATATATATATATATATATATATATATATATATATATATTTAATTCCATTGAAAGTCTTTTTACACAAAACTCTGACGGTTCAAAATGTTCGTAAAGGGATGAAAAAATCAATCTCAGTTGAGTAGTTTATGCCAAGCCTTCTGAAGTGACACAATCGTTTTATATGATAAACATATTTAATTAATGCTTTTATTTGCATCAACAACTTCAGGGTGAGTAAAACGAGACAGAATTTTCATTTTGGGATGAACTAACCTTTTAAGCCTTTGTTAAATTTATAAAATTGATTTTTATTTAATTTTATCTGAGAATTGGTTCAAGCCTTATTGTTGTGTGTTCGGGTTTAAGTCTATGTGAGTTTGACTTGTATTTTTTTAGAGTTATTTATTATTTATTTTGTTGTTTAGTGATCAATTTAAAGGTATAGTTCACCCAAAAAATAAAATTTTCACATTTCCACACCCTCATGTCATTCCAAACTGTATAGCTTTCTTTCTCTTGTGGAAGAAGCAAAATATTGTTTAAATGTTGTTACCATCAAATCCCAGAATCTATATATATATATATATATATATATATATATATATATATATATATATATATATATATATATATATATACAGGTGCTGGTCATATAATTAGAATATCATCAAAGTTGATTTATTTCACTAATTCCATTCAAAAAGTGAAACTTGTATATTATATTCATTCATTACACACAGACTGATATATTTCAAATGTTTATTTCTTTTAATTTTGATGATTATAACTGACAACTAAGAAAATTAGAATATAACTTAAGACCAATACTAAGAAAGTATTTTCAGAAATCTTGGCCAACTGAAAAGTATGAGCATGAAAAGTATGAGCATGAAAAGTATAAAAATGAAAAGTATGAGCATGTACAGCACTCAATACTTAGTTGGGGCTCCTTTTGCCTGAATTACTGCAGCAATGCGGCGTGGCATGGATTCGATCAGTCTGTGGCACTGCTCAGGTGTTATGAGAGCCCAGGTTGCTCTGAAAGTGGCCTTCAGCTCTTCTGCATTGTTGGGTCTGGCATATCACATCTTCCTCTTCACAATACCCCATAGATTTTATATGTGGTTAAGGTCAGGTGAATTTGCTGGCCAATTAAGAACAGGGATACCATGTTAAACCAGGTACTTGTAGCTTCGGCAATGTGTGCAGGTGCCAAGTCCTGTTGGAAAATGAAATCTTCATCTCCCTAAAGTTGTTCAGCAGCAGGAAGCATGAAGTGCTCTAAAACCTCCTGGTATACGGCTGCATTGACCTTGCACCTCAGAAAACACAGTGGACCAACACCAGCAGATGACATGGCACCCCAAACCATCACTGACACTGACTGTGGAAACTTTACACCGGACCTCAAACAACGTGGATTGTGTGCCTCTCCTCTCTTCCTCCAGACTCTGGGACCCTGATTATGCTAAATTTACTTTCATCAGAGAACATAACTGTGGACCACTCAGCAGCAGTCCAGTCCTTTTTGAAGCAAGACGCTTCTGATGCTGTCTGTTGTTCAAGAGTGGCTTGACACAAGGAATGCGACAGCTGAAACCCATGTCTTGCATACGTCTGTGCGTAGTGGTTCTTGAAGCACTGACTCCAGCTGCAGTTCACTCTTTGTGAATCTCCCCCACATTTTTGAATGGGTTTTGTTTCACAATCCTCTTCAGGGTGCGGTTATCCCTATTGCTTGTACACTTTTTTACCACATCTTTTCCTTCCCTTCGCCTCTCTATTAATGTGCTTGGACACAGAGCTCTGTGAACAGCCAGCCTCTTTTGCAATGACCTTTTGTGTCTTGTCCTCCTTGTGCAAGGTGTCAATGATCGTCTTTTGGACAACTGTCAAGTCAGCAGTCTTCCTCATGATTGTGTAGCCTACAGAACTAGACTGAGAGACCTTAAAGGCCTTTACAGGTGTTTTGAGTTAATTAGCTGATTAGAGTGTGGCACCAGGTGTCTTCAATATTGAACCTTTTCACAATATTCAAATTTTCTGAGATACTGAATTTGGGATTTTCCTTAGTTGTCAGTTATAATCATCAAAATTAAAAGAAATAAACATTTGAAATATATCAGTCTGTGTGTAATGAATGAATATAATATACAAGTTTCACTTTTTGAACTGAATTAGTGAAATCAACTTTTTAATGATATTGTAATTATATGACCAGCACTTGTGTATATATGTGTGTGTGTGTGTGTGTTTGTGTGTGTGTGTGTGTGTGTGTGTGTGTGTGTTTGCGTGTGTGTATATATATGTGTGTGTGTGTGCAGGGCTGGACTGGGACAAAAAATCGGCCCGGGCATTTTTGCCCAGAGCGGCCCACTATATGATCATAAACACCACCCATCTTTGCACGCCCTTAATTATATGCATACCAACTCCTATTCATTAAAACCACTAATGCCATGTAATGAGTGAGTATAGGAACGAGTGAGAGTTAACTGATTAAATAAGTCAAAATTTTATATTTATTAATACAGTTGAATTATACTCCACAGCGGTGAATCCTAAAACAAGCTATAAGCGGCTCTGGCATAGCAATACCAGTGTTTCTTACAGGATTTTTGTTAAAACTATGGTGGTGTGTCCTCGGTCCTTCTAGGGGTGCTCGGGGGCATGCCCCCGTGAGAAAGTTTTGTGCATTTTAATGTTAAATTCATTAATCTGGTGCACTTTGAGAGTTCAAAATTAAAAGCTCCAACCCATATTCAGTGTGCAAATTAAACAAAGAAAAATTCAAACCTCTTTTAGTTACAGTGTCTATTTACATTACACCTATACATAATAATAGTTATAATATTAATCCAATGACAGTAATAGCCATATTTTGTCAAACAAATGCACAAAAAAATAAAGGAAACTTTCTTAATTAGTTGTACCAATTTCTATACTTGAAAGAAATAAGCACATGATCTTTTATTTTGGCGGAAAACATGGTTTGCAAACGCCTAATAAAATTTCTAGTGAATTGCGGTAATCGTCAACTATGCAGATGTGGAAATAATCTACACTCATGACATGGCCTAAGTGTTTTGAAAGTAGTTCTGCTTACCGCAGGCTCTACACTTTCTCATCTCTCTCCTGATCCTCCGTCCTCACTATCATCATCTGCCACAGGAGCTGATGAAGGTCAGAAAACATATATTTTGACACAGTTTACAGTGTCTGCTTTAAGGGCCTGTTTCTATTTTTTCACGCTATTTATCTGCACATTCCTTGCGTTTCTTCTCCATCTTTTTTTACAGATACACACTGACACTGCTGCCGCTCGCTCACTCGTTTAAAGTTGTGATTGGGCCAGCCCAGTGTCAATCAACAAAAGAGCCAATGGGCCGCTGATCTACGTGTTTCATGGGCTGATCTGTCAGAAAAAAAAACTAACACTGACTTTGACCAATGCATTACACCGGCACAAACCAAGCGCCGCCAATTAAGCAAAACAAAACGAATGGGCCGCGGATGTACAAATTTTATGGGCCGTTTAAAAAAAAACAAGTATGAGTATGAGATATCGGCCCAAAAAGCACGTCGGCCCACCGGGCAAATGCCCGGTATGCCCAATGGCCAGTCCAGCCATGTGTGTGTGTGTGTGTGTGTGTGTGTGTGTGTGTGTGTGCGTGCTCTTGTTTTTGTGACATATCAGGACACAACTCTGTATAATGACATGGGTATGACACAGGTATTACAAGGAGAGGGTGACTTATGAGGGCATAACCCATGTCCCCATTTTTCTAAACGCTTATAAATCATACAGAATGAGGTTTTTTTTTTGAGAAATTAAAAATGCACAAAGTTTCCTGTGAGGGTTAGGTGTAGGGTTGGTGTAGGGCCATAGAATATACAGTTTCTATAAAAACCATTACGCCTATGGGATGTCCCCACTTTTATTTATATATATATAAATAATTAATATCGTACACCCTTACATGTAAATGATGACAGAATTTTTGTTTTTGGGTGAACTTTCCTTTTAATTTAAAATAGTTTTAGCTACTACAAATGTAGTATTTTTCAGGTATAACAAATATTAAAATATTGAAATAAATTCAGCTGAATTAACAGATTTTCCCCCGTCACACTTTGTCATTAGATGGATTTGTATTTAGTTTTTTCAGATGGTGTCAGTATTATTTTTGTTAGATGGAGTGTGCTCGCGTTGAAGGTGAATCATAACGTTTGAAGAGAGGGACGAAGTGATACCTGGAGGTGTGTGTGGGCTTTTAGTAATGAGTGTGTGTGTATTTTCTCTCCTCTGTATCTAGTCATCGTGATCCAGCTCAGTCCAGCTCCAGCCCCCTCCCAGCGCGCAGGTACCATCATCATCATCATCATCATCACCACCACTACATCACGCTGCATCACCCTCTCTCTCTCTCTCTCTCTTTCTCTCTCTCCTTTACCTTGCAGGTTACATGCACTACATCACCCTCTGCACCTCTGTTTTGCTCTCTTCTCTTTCTCATTCATCCTACCACCTCTCATTCCCACACTCTCTATCAAAAAGTCAACATGAAATGTCACTCACTCACTAGCAATAATAAATGCAGGGCAGTACTTGATTTTATCTATCAGTAGTTGATTGGTTGTGAAAAGCGGTATGTCAGGTGAAAGGCAAAGTTGTTTCAGAAGCAGAGCCTATGTTGCTACATTTTGACTAATGATCATAAATGCTCTGGATTAATGTGCACTTATGTATAGTTCAAAATGGGCTTGCAATCTGGTATTGATGTAAAATGTGATATCTTCATTTTGCAAATGGACGTTTGTGATCCAGATGAATATTATATGAAGGTTCGTGGTCTGTAAAATCTTTGAAATGTTTTTGAAAAGTTTCTTATGCTCACCGAAGCTGCATTTATCCGATCAAAAATATAGTAAAAGCTGTAATATTTTATTAAAGTTTTAAAATAATTGTTTTCCATTTTAAAGGAACAGTTTTAATATATTTTAGTGTAATTTATTCCTATGATTGCAAAGCTAAATTTTCAGCAACATCTCATTCTAATATGCTGATTTGTTGTGCAAGAAACATTTATTATCTTTGTTGAAAACATGTTGCCTAATATTTTTTGTGGGGAAAAAAAAAATTATAAAAATTATATAAATACACCTTTTGTAACATTATAAAAGTCTTTACCATCACTTTTGATCAATTGATTGCATCCTTTCTGAATAATTTAGTTGATTTCTTTCAAATAAAAAGGCAAACTCACTGAGCATGTTAACTACAAAAAGGGGTAATAATCGAATGTCAGTTACTTATTGAATAACTATTTAAATATTGAATATGTTAGCCATTTTAGTCATTTTTTTGGTATTGATCCAACCTTAAATCCTAAAATGTTGATTAATGAAGTAAATAGGGTCCATTTTTATTTCATGTTGGCTTTAATCTCATACAGCTTTCTGTCATTTATCTCACTAACATAAGCATTTCTTTAATTAGTAATTTACTTAAATGCATGATGTTTGTTTAGAGAACACAGCCATTCACCTATTCACCATTCACCCATCTCAGTCTTACTACTTCACTTTGTCTATATTAAAATACTATCTTCCTATATTTCCTTTCTTCAGTTCATTCTCTTATTCTCTTTTCCACCTCACCATGGAAAAGGAGCAGCAAGCGTGTGTATTTTGAATGTGTGACCTGTGCGTATAGGATTTGTTGGAAGATCAGACATTGTGCATGTTGTGGCTATAACTGCACGGCCCGACTGTGAGCGAACACATCCACACAAACACAGATCTATGGTGGCACTCGACAGGGTGATGTGTGTTCAACTGTATCTTGGGTTTGAGCTTGTCCGGCCTCTCCTGTCTCTCAGCTCTCTGTCCGTTCTTTCCAGAAGAGACAGCTTCGGCTCTGTTTTCTGCACAGATGTGAATTACGGCCATGTCGGCCCCTGTATGTCTGTGTCCACTGTCCAGCAGGTTTTTCTGCACCAGATTGCTTGACCTCACTGACTAACCCAAGCTAACAGAATCTCTCCCGTGAACAGGTTTTCCTGAGGAGGAATCAGAAGTTTGATGGTTATCCATTTCTCCTGAAAAAACAGTTTTGTTTCTATGCTCAATCGACAGATAGGAAATCTATAAAATGTTTAGTTTTGCACAGTTTGGTGAGCGAATGTCAAAGGTCACCCGTTGGTGACTCCTGCTTGTCCTGGTGCATGCTGGGAATGCTAACACTAACTCCAATGGCTGGTTTTCACTGTTTGGCAGCCCTCGTCATTTCTGTGTGAGTGTGTCTGATCTTGGCATGACTTGGACTTTTATTTGACTGGATAAGCTGTCATATTCTAGGCCTTCAGACCTGAGGATCTTAATTTGGGGTCCTTGAACATTCATTAACATTTGTCCCAGTAATCAGCTTGAATTGACGGTCACTGGCTTCCTGTCTTCTGTCTTTTCTCTGACTCCTTCCAACCTTCTTGTCTTTTTCTACAGCCCTACAGTTGCCATTGGCCAACGATGGAGGAAGTCGCTCATCCTCTTCAGAAAGCTCTCCTCAACACCCCTCGTACCCCAGCAGACCCCGACAAATGCTAACGCTTCCCACTCCAACCTACAGCCTACAGAAGAGCCTGGAGAAGTATGTCACAAACCCAGCATAGTGGAGTTTGCTCAGTTCTCATTTTTTAGAATATAAAATTCTGGTGTGTTGATCTGTTTATTTTTTTATCTTCAGTGCTGAAATTGACCAGAAGTTGCAGGAAATCATGAAACAAACAGGATATCTGAAGATTGACGGACAGGTGAGTCATCGCTCATATTCTGGAGTTATTAAATGTGGGGAAAAGTGTCTGACCTCTAGTGTGTGTATCTTTTTCAGCGTTACCCTGCAGAGGTGGCGGATCTGATCAGTGAGGGGGAGATCGGCAGTGGAACCTGTGGACAGGTGTTTAAAGTTCGCTTTGAGAAGACTGGCCATGTCATCGCAGTTAAGGTTGGTTCAGCTCCCGGTTTCTCCGCTCAATCTGTTGTCCCTGGTAATGCAGGGATGGGATGGGATTTTTTTTTAAGGGGTTTTAAAAACTTTTGATCAATCACCCCTAAATATGAAGAATCCCTTACACTTGTCATTGTACTCAAGTCAAAAGAAATTCAAATAATATCCGGAAAATGTATAATACCTTTTTTGAATGAAGACGTTTGTTTATCCATGTGTTTGTTGTCTTGAACTTTCCCTGTAATTATCGAGTCATTAAAACAGTAGTTAAGGCAGAAGTAATTACTGTTTACTAATTACATCACTGCTCTTGGTTTGTGTTGTTCTAGTTGTGTTTATGTGAGCTTGTTTCCTTCATGTGTGTTTTTCCCTACAGCAAATGAGGAGGACGGGTAATAAAGATGAGAATAAGAGAATCCTCATGGATCTAGATGTTGTGTTGAAGAGTCATGACTGTCCGTACATCATTCAGTGCTATGGAGCAATCGTCACCAATGTGAGTACCACACTTACGATCTGTGCTCAGCCTCTTCCAGGGTCTGTGGCATTAAAGTTGCATTGATAATCTGATTTATTTTATCAGAATTTCAGTCCTATTAATAATTTTTAGATCTTAATTAGGCATAATTATTCTTAAAAATGATGGTGATGAAATAAAAAGGTCTGATGCCTTTCAAAAAGGTTCCAAATTTAGTTTAAAATTTTTAGGAAAAGCTGATTTTAAATCAGCAACTATTTCAGATTACTTAGTGATTTAGCTGCCAAACTTACATTTTGTAAATATTTCTGAAAATATCTTTATTATCTAGTTAATTTTGTAGGCATATACTATTTTGAAGTTTTACAATTTTAGGACCTTTACTGAGTACCTCTTGAACTGAGTACTACTGTTTTATGGTCAGTGTATTGAATTACTTGAATTATTCAATGGTGTGTCTTCTTCTGTAGACGGATGTGTTCATCGCCATGGAACTAATGGGGACGTGTGCAGAGAAGCTGAAGAAGCGGATCCAGGGGCCCATACCAGAAGCCATTCTGGGAAAGATGACCGTGGCCGTAAGTCTTCCTTTAAATTCACCTGATTCAGAATGGCACATTAGATATTGGTCTAGTTAAATGTATGTTTTCATCTTGCTCTTTTTCTTCTCATGTAGATTGTAAAGGCTCTGCTGTATCTAAAAGAGAAACATGGTGTCATTCACCGAGACGTGAAGCCATCTAATATCCTGTTGGATGCCAAAGGGCAGATCAAACTGTGTGATTTTGGCATTAGTGGCCGACTGGTAGATTCTAAAGCCAAAACTCGCAGCGCCGGCTGTGCAGCATACATGGCGGTAAGCACATGGTCCTCAAGTCTGATTTTCAGAATTATAAAGTTTCAAGATTTTGAAAATTGTAAAAAAATGTATTTAATATTTAAATATTTCAATGTTATGAGGTCAAATTAAGAAGAAATATTAAAAATTTTGCAGACATAATGTAGGATTTAGTGTTTGGCATTCTTTACCATAATATGTATCATCTTTTTCTAGCCTGAGAGAATAGACCCTCCAGACCCCAGTAAGCCTGACTATGACATCAGAGCTGACGTCTGGAGTCTTGGTATTTCTCTGGTGAGTTCTTTCCACATTTTGTTGAACCAACACTTGTTTACTGTGATTACTTTGCTGACCAGTAGTTGGATATGTGTAGGGGGTGTTATATAATTAATTATGATCAAACTTTTAGTAAATTTTCTATCGAAAGTTTGGGATCACAAAGGAAATGAACACTTTAATTCAGCTAGGAAATAAAAAATCCAGCTCTGCCATCAGTCATTTCTGAATTGTAATAATATTTCACATTATCTCAGTTTATTTTTGATTAAATAAATGCAGCCTTGGTGAGACTTCTTTGAAAAACATTTTAAAAAATCATACAGACTCCAAACTTTTGAACGGTAGTGTAAATGTAAGTAACGAGATGTATTTCAAAATGCAATCTACAGTCACACGTACTACTAGAAGTAATTATTCCTCCTCCTCACCTGTAGGTGGAGTTAGCCACGGGACAGTTTCCTTACAAGAACTGCAAGACAGACTTTGAGGTTCTCACCAAAGTTCTGCAAGAGGACCCACCGGTCCTTCCTCTCAGCATGGGCTTCTCCCCTGACTTCCAGTCCTTCGTCAAAGACTGGTACACTCACATGAAGTTACCTAAACATGACATTTTAGCACCAGTATTTGTCCATTATGTTTATGTGTAAGTTTTGTTGTCTCTACAGCCTCACAAAGGATCACAGAAAAAGGCCAAAATACCACAAGCTGCTTGTAAGTCTCAATCTCCCATGTAACTCAAGCATTTGTTGTAGTGCTCAGTTTCAATATAGCCAGTTTTTATAACCTGTTCTAATCATTTGTTCACACAAGTGGTCTTTTTTTTTCTGTAGGAACACAGTTTTATCCGTCGTTATGAAGTGTCAGAAGTACACGTGGCGGGCTGGTTCCAGACGGTGATGGAGCGCACAGAGTCTCCTCGCAGCAGCCAGTGCTTCAACCATCACCAGCTCCACTCTCTCTTCAGCAGGTAGCCAGACGGAGAGAGGTCGGGAGAGAAAGAATGATGCGAATTTGAGAGGTTGATTTAAAGAGACAGGTGGACAGGCTTGAAATATAAATTATGTAAATGAAAAAGACAGGATGGAGTGGCAATGGACCGTTTGAGAGAGGGAAGTGGCTGAAACAAAAGAGAGAATGTTCATTTGGGAGTTTGACTGATCGACAGACAATCCTTGGCAGATTTGATGTAAATCTGAAATATTTTTGTCCTTTTCATCCACCCATCGAACAGGATGGACCATTGCAGTCTAACACGGTCACTGTGGCACACACATACATTTACAGTAACACACTGTTTCACTAAACCACGATCACTGACAGCCGT
Organism: Carassius carassius; assembly: GCF_963082965.1. Lineage (NCBI taxonomy): Eukaryota > Metazoa > Chordata > Actinopteri > Cypriniformes > Cyprinidae > Carassius > Carassius carassius. The sequence goes on from NC_081760.1 coordinate 32,025,691, forward strand.
ATAAAGGTTAGCCGCAAGAGTAAGTGTACAGTCTGTTCACTTCAAAATCCAAATCCTCCGTAGCCCCTTACTCAGGGACTGAACAGTGTAGTCGAACAACACTGTGCAATGGTGTGTTTGTGCGTCTGTGTGTGTGTGTGTGTGTGTGTGTGTGTGTGTAATCCGTTCTAGCTCTTCACTTTCCTGTACAGTTTAAGTACTCTGAGCCATTAGGCAAATCTAAGCGAATAGATGTTAGCAAGATAATAGCTGTGTGATATATGTTTTATAGAAGTGTTCTTTTGCTAGCAAGCATCAGCAGATATTTTGGTAAATGTGTACTCAAAAGAGTTAGTGATTCTTAATCGTAGAGTTTCTAATCCTTGGTGTTTAGCTTGTTATAACTAGTTTGGTCTGGAATTTCATGTATTGAAAACAGACATATTGGCTAAGAGAGAAGGTTGTATATTAAGATAAAACTAGTGATTGACCGATAGGATGAAGTGTGTATCCCAATTTAATATGATGAGACAACTATAAATGAGCAGTTTTTGTTTGTTTGAGAAGACTGACTCAGCGACATTGGTTAAACAAATCGTGTAAATTTGGGGCGGGACTATCTGCTTTGTCTGACAAATGACAGACGGGGGGAAATGTTTTGGAACACCTGAGTGAAAATGTTCTTATACTGATGGTGTTTGTGTAATTCCGTTATGCTAGTCATTCAGAAATTACACACTTCACTTTCATTGGCTGATGATCACATCTAGAAACACTTCTGTTCATTGGCCAATGGCAATAATCTCAAAATGGCCAAATATTGGACTATGTATCGGTCTATCACTAGATAAAACACAAAAAAATTAGTCCAGAATGTGTAAAGTCATACACAGTGCACACCTCAGGAAGACAAGTGTTAGAAAAGGGTATTTTAACAAGATTTAGCTGTGTGCTTCAGTCTTAGAATGTGAGGAAGAAACGGTAATCAAGTCACCAAAAGCATAGATGAGAGATGTTGTCATAGTCACTCAGAGTGCTGTAGAGAGACGAGCGGGGGGTTGGAGTTTCTGCAGTGAGAGCAGTTTGGTTCGAGCATTTTCTCCACAAGAATGAAAAAGTGAGTGGAACATTTCTGCTCTGATTCACCCGACTCATTTACCCAGACAACCGTTCATCATTTCATTCTCTTCACCATTCTCTTTTTCCCATGATCATTTGAGTTCCTGCAAACCAAAGGTTGTTTTTTTTTTTGACAGCACTGCTTTTTTTCTGCCAAGCTGTTGTTCTCAGAGGATTTCGGCACTTGCTCATGGGTTGTGCTGAAGATGTTCAGCGACTTTCACAACCAAAGCTGTAGAGTTTGAGATTCACTGCTTTAAAAAGCCAAAATCACTGCTAGACTGTGTGAGTAAGAGTGTGGGAAGAAAAAGAAAATATGAAGAAGATGGTAATGGTACGTTGAGACAGGAAGTATGGTGATATATAAGGGATTGAAGAAAGTAATGGATGTAGCAGAGGAAATATCGGGATGGTATGGGAGTTGAAAATTGGAGGAAGGCATATAGAAAGTATTAAAGAAAGTCTCCGGTGAAGTCTTACAGAAAGTATTGGCTCATTTTTAGAGGCTGGCAGTTAAAAGGTGTTGGTTGTTTTCTAGATCATCGTGTTGAGCTAGCTGGATGTTGCATAAAAGCTTTCAATTGTTTTGAACCAATGTACCAATTTTTTTTTTTTGGGGGGGCATAACACATTAGTTTGTGTTATGCATCTTACTGTTTTTCATTGTCCTTGAAACCTTGTTTGTTATTATCTGCTATTATTATTATATTTATTATATTACTTGCTGCTACTGTTTACTTTAGATGCTGCTGTCGACGATTATATTCCCCAAAGGAAAATCCTTTTTTTTTTAAATTCTGAACCAAATGAATAAAACACTGCAATGTCTACACATTTACCAAATAATTACTTGTAAAATGCATAATGTCATCCTTTAAGAGGCAAAGAGAAATCAAGCAAGGAAGTGAAGAAAATTGAGAATATATAGACCTATATCTATATCTAGTTTTATTGTTGAAATACACCACCATGCCAACCTCAAACAAACATCACCGCTCACTGTAGGCAACTAATAAGAATGACTTCCGGTTATTTGTACAAAATAATAGACACCAGCTGGTAATATCTATATATATTTGAGCTAGATTTCCTTTGTTACACCATTAGATGTAGCTCACGCCGACAGATATTTTTGTAATCGTCCTCCTGTGTCCGTCCTGCGGTGGATGAATTCATGAGTTTTATTCTAATCAAACTCATCAGTTGTAATATTTTGTCTCTTTTGGTTGAGCTATTGTTAATTTGATTATTCAGTTAACACATTTTTAGCCTTAAATTCAGCGGTTTGCAAATTCCTTTGGGTTCTGGTCATGATAGCCATTTTGTATTAGTTTTCCAATTAATTGGATTCGACAAATCAATCAGAAGTTCAGAAAATGTCAAATGCTTAATTTTTCCTAACACTATATTCAACCTATAGCTGTAACTATTTACCTCCCAATAGTTTCTTCACTTTTTTCAGATGCCAAATAGAATTTCTAACAGGATTCTTGCTGTCGACATAACATTGGTTTCCTGTTTGGTGTTGATGTTCTTCACAGATACTGTGGTGCCTGGCTGTCTGTCTGTCCGTCATTCTCTCAGTAGACCTTATAGATAGGACTGCAGCATTACACACCAAAGGTGTCATCAATAAAACAGATTCAAATCAATGATCGATGATTATTGTTATACCAGATGATTCTGGATTGTTATTTCTGAGGACCTCGAATGAGGGATATAAAGCTTAATGGATGTAATTTCCTGTGAGACAGTGGCGGGTCACCCTTCACTGTTGGAGTTTTTTTGGTCACACATACACACGCCTCTATGGAAATATGATCTGAGATGCTAATCTATATGGTTTATGCTTGGTTTAAAGTGGACTTCCATTCACTGTTTTCTGGCACTATTCTAATTTGTTTTTTTATTTGTAATTATTGTTTTTTTATTTGCTTTTAATCGATTCAGATATCAAAGCATCAGTTCTTTGTGTGTGTGTGTGTGTGTGTGTTTTTGGATTTTCTGAAAAGGCATTTCTGTGAATAGGACAGAGATATTGAACCCATTTCTGCTGACGGTAATCGTACACGCCCCGAACACAAACTAAAGCAGTCCATGCTGCCTTTTCGTTAGTTATTGTTTGTCACTTATGTGTGTGTTTGTTGCAGCATCACTGTTATTTTTGTAGTATGTGCTCAGGCTTGTACTTTGCCGTCATGTTGTTTGAGTCTTTATTGCTTTCTAGAATTGTTGTTATTGTTATTATTTTGTTAAATTATCATGTTGCCCCATCTGTAATTAAACCAAATACTCACTATGCAGTCACTCAAATCAAGTCCGTTTGCGTTTTTCCCCGGAACTTCCTGTATAAACACATGCAACTACTGGAGTCTCCATGACGAGCGAGTGAATATCAGATCCTCAGCTAGAACAGAGAGAGAATTTACGATCAATAAAGAGAGTTTTCTTTTGTTTTCTTCAATGAGCTTATATATTTAAGAATTGTACTGGGATGGGGTGGGTGGGATGTGTTTGGGGACAGATTCGAGGGGTTGGTAGTTTGGAGAAATAGTTTGTCCAGTGCTGTAAGTATATCAATTGCATGTTATGATCTCTGAAGTAACTGCCATTGATTTTACATTTTGTTTTGGTTTGGAAGGGGGAGGGGATACATAAATATTGTATCTTTATTTATGAGCTATAGAAAAATACTGTACGGTTTCCAAAACATTTTTTTTTTTTTTTTGAAAAAGACACACTTTTGCCTTTTTATGTCTGACTTTTTGATCTTAATATGCATTAAAGAATTTTTACTTTTATCATTGTTGGCTGATTTAAAGCTATTGTGTTGTTTGTATTGATTCTTGACCTTTTGTTCTTTTTTCTTCAATGTTGTTTTTGTGTTCCATTGATCTCTGAATGAGTGCTGAATGAGTTTTTAGCAAGACATTGTGTCTTCAGCTGTTAGAAAACCAAATGTCTATTATTTTGAATGCGTTTTGGTCATTTGTAACCATTTATTTTCAATTTTGAATACAATTACCATGTTGTTTGCTCTTATTATGGTTATTATTACTATTATCTTCAGGGTTAACACCAAATTAAGAGAAAATTGGGAGAGATTGCGATTTATGTCTCCAAATGTTTCTTGGGAATGTTGCGTCAAAGGTGTGTCTTTTTCTGTTGAAGCTAAGCAATCATTTATTGCTCTTTAATTTCCTGGTTTTTATTTTTTTGGTAACGTGTTCCCCCAGAGCTGTTACTAGAGCTCTGTTTTGCTGTACGGTTTCAATGAATAATTTTGTATTTTTTTTGGAAATCTCACAATTTTTAGCTTCTGTTGCACTGGAGGTTTTTATTATTATTAATTGACATGGAGTTTGGAACCATGTAGTTCACCAAATTCTATTTGACTTTGATAGATGGATATTAGAAATATTTAAACCTGCTAATTCTGTTTGATGCGCCCATTGACATGCTGTTCAAGTCAAAAAGAACCATTTGTTGGCATATTTCAACAGCTTGAAAAATATTTGGCAAAAAACAGATGCTTAGTGCCAACAAATTTAGACAACCTTACATGTTCTCTGGTATATGGATACATGAAAGTTATATAATATAGATAAGATGCAACATTTTGCTAACTGTATGGGATTAATATGATTTAAACTAAAATATTTGATGTGGTATGTTAAAAATAAGACTCCACTACAACAGCCAAGCAGGAATAATGTAGCTTGTCTTATGAATTTTTATTTATATTTTTTTTTTACTTTTATTTTTTTTTTTTTTATTATATAAAAACGTATGGGGGGTGCCATCTTAATATATGGAGCAGAAGTATCCCAACCTGTTGTACTGAGACAGCCATCACAGTTTTATCATAATTTTGATGCCCCCTTCCCCATTTTTTTGTTTTGTTGTTGTTGTTGTTTCCTCATTTCAAATGAAAGAAATGCCATTATATTGTGAATACCTCAGGATTTTTTTTCTTTTGGGAAAAATTTAAAACGTTCAAAAACCTAAAACAAATAAAATACAAAAAAAGTGTTTGTGTGGTTTATTTTTATGTAGGCTACTACAATCAGACTCTTACTGAGGTTTTCTTCCACAATGGGTTGTTACAACTTGTTAGCGATTATTTTTAAGTTTTCATTTGGCTATACAGCATGAACAATGCCAGCTGGTTAAGGAAATATGTATTTTATAGTCAATGTTAATATATTCTATAAAATACGTACTGTATTACAAATCTCTGAGGTCCATGTCAGAATGGAATAAGTTGGGAATTCAGTTCAGTGAACACTATTACTGTAATATAACGACTACACTTAAAAGATAAATAATACATTTCATTAACAAAACTTTTACTCATCGTTTAAGAGTCTAACCGTGTCCGGGTGTTGATGCTTGTTTCGGGGGAAACCGATCTGAAACATACCAGTCCTACTTTTACTACTCTTAAAACATTCCGCGTGAGCTCTTCACGCAATCAAGTTTGGCGCCAACGTTTGCGTCTTGAAGACTCCAACGGTTACTGTCTGCGTTAACACCTATGGTTAACACGGCCTCGAAGGACTTCTGTATTACGGTGAAATATACAAGTAATCTTATGTTAAAAAGCAAGAAAAAAATAATAATAAAAGACCAAGGAACTGGTAAGAGACACAAAGAGCCGGATTAAGAGATTACAGAAGCAGAAAACTAAGGCGGGATGCAGATTAATAATAATTATTATTCTACAAATACTGAAGCAGCAAGCTTAGCAAAACACAAAATTTAACTCGCCAAAACTGTTGGCCATGACTGTAACTTTACGTTCAAATCTATAGACAACTCCAAACCATTAATATCAATGTTCGCTTCACCATTCTCAACAGAAGTTTGTGATCTCACATCCAGACCCATCCCATCAACCATATGCTGATGACCCAGAGAGTTTTCATTCCCTTCATCAGGACAGGTTTGTTGATGCAAATAAACCCGTCAGGATTAGATTTACAATTATCTGTAGCCTACTTTGACAAATAATATAATAGTTTTAAAGTCTTTCCCACGGATAAAGTTGCTTTACGTAAAAAAATCTATCAATAAATAAACATTAATTTGGGAACATAATTTATTTCAAAAAGTGATTTAGTCAGCAATGCATTAAATAGGTTTTTATTATTCATTATTCAGCATTTATTTCTGAGGCTTCAAACAGTCGCACACGCGACCCATCTGTACCTCAGCCATCTCTAATATTAGACGGTAAAGTATTTCAAAATAATTTTGTCTTCATTATCATCAGTGCAAAAATGCTAAACAAGCAAAATAAGAAACTACTTACTGTTATTGTTTACAATCTTAAGTGTTTTAAAAAGCTATTTTAAAAAAGCTAGTTGTAAAATAAATAAATTAAATAGTAGTTGGCAATCTTTTCAGTTCTTATTAACATAAAAAACAAACCGTCTCAGCATTAAAGACTGAAACAAAGCAAAAGCATCAAGGATTGAGGAATATGTACATCTCAGTGAGGTTTCAGAGATAATATACATTGATTATGGACACTATTTAGGTTGGTAAATATAGGAAGGATGACATTTGGCTTTGTAAGATCTGCTCCAGTACTGGACTGTGTCCCTGACACTCATTCAGCAATATAACTATTTTTGTTTTTTTTGCTTTTTGAATTTGCAATGAAAAAAAGGCATCCACCTCTACCTGAAACACTTCTGAAAAGCTCAAAACACACACACACACAGGCAAAAGACAAACATGCATCAAATTCCACATGAAGTATTTTGGCATCATAGAAACCCCTAAATGAAATGCTCCCCTCCTTCTGCATTGGTTTCCTCACTCATTTTTCACTCTCTGCTGCCATCACTTGCTCTACCGTATCCACTTCTTGACTCTTTATAGCACTCACTTCCTCACTCACACCCACGACCCACTCATTCTCTACCATGACCACTTTCTCACTCGCTCACTCACACAATCATTTCCTCACTCACTACCGCATTCACTTTCTCACTCTTCTACTCTCACTTCCTCTCTCTCAATCACTTCCTCACTCTTTACCGCATTCACTTTCTCACTCTTCTACTCTTCACTTCCTTTCTCTCTTTAGTGCACCCACTTTCTCACTCACATCCATGACACACTTCCTCCCTACAGCTCTCACTTCCTTGCTCTCTACCACGACCACTTTCTCACTCATTCCTGCAATAATTTTTCTTACTCACTACTGCGATCACTTCCTCACTTTCTACCCCACTCACTTCCTGGTTCTTTTCCGCACACACGTCCTCTCTCTCTTCCATGCTTACACTCGGTTTCTCATTACATATCGTTCTTACTTCCTTACTCTTGTTCTTTTTATCACACCCTACTTTTTTTACCTACCTCACTCTACCTCCCTAGAATGTATCCATCTTTCCACATTTCCATCTCAGCAGTCAATTCATCTGTACACAATTTTCCAATCCCATCAAAATCTTCCCCTATAATTTGCACCACATTTGACCACCTACATAGCTTTCCACTCTCTTATCCCTCTTTAAAATAATATTAGATATCAGTAACATTTTGTTGCTGAAAATTGATTTTTCCTAATAATGTGCAAGCATTGCAACCTTACATCAAATACCATCAAATCACAATCTAACCTTTGAAATGATAGGTCCCTATGAAGTAGCATCTCTTCCTTTTAAAGTCTTTCTTAACCTACACAGTTTTTTCTCAGCTTCAGACCTTCAACAATGCATCTTGGGAATCCATTTTCAGTCTAGAAGGTATTTTATGGAAGAAGTTGCCAATGCATTTAGGTTGTGGCCGTGCACACACACACACACACACACACACACACAAATTAATTAAATTAAATTAAAATCACAAATCAGTCACATCACACACTATCTCTAGTATGAACTGGTATCGTCTGAAAACAGACAGGAAAATCAGAACTTAAGGATAGTGGTATGCTGGCCACTACTGTAGACATTATTTCCAATGAAACTCCCCAAACATCTCAAAAGATGTAGAGCCCCTAATTTCAGAGGCAAAGTATTTCAAGGAGTGGTTCCTCTGCCTTGCTGGGCCCCCACAGTCCCTGGACCCTGTTGTTGTAGAGTCTTGAGCGACAAAATCCCAAAGGCGTAACTGAGTCACAGTTTTGGTGATAAATTGTGGGTAATGTGTTAATGGGGTCTAAATCACAGTATCTTTGGTGACTTTCCAACAATCGTATTAATTTAGAAGTCGTTTCTTCTGTATTTGTCTTTGTATACTTCAGGCCCTGGTGGGACTCTGCTTCTCTTTCCAGTGCCCTTTGATTCTGCATTACTCCCTTTAAGAGAAGTCCATGTTGGGTTCCCTGGTGATGTTCTTCCTCTGACGGACTGTCTTCTCTTCATCCTACACAAATTATTATTTTTTTAATTTCTGACTTTCATTTCACTTAACATTTAGGGCCTTATGTTAAAGGTTGTGTGTGTATACTTACTGATGTGAAGATCCCATTTGGTCCCCATTCTCCAGGAGACTGGTCCTCAGGGTCTTCAGCCTCCTCCTCCTCCTCTTCCTCACCCTCCTCCTCTCTCACTATGTCCATCCCATCCTCCTCATACTCTGTCGCATAGTCAGACTCCTCTGCTAGATACATAAACATCAGTTAAGTACAGGTACAATAAACAGTAAGTATGTGACATAATATCAACTCTGCAGGCCAACATGTAATAATAAACAGATTGTCAATACTGTCCTAAATTTCAGAAGCTAAATCTTCAAATAAAGGTAATGGGATAAATTGTACAAGTGGAAAAAAAAGAAGAAAAAAAGGTTTTTGGAGTAACTGACCATCAGCTAAGTAGCTCTGCACCGGCTCAATCCTTGACACAATTTCAGCTAGATCAGTGAAGTCTGCACTAGGACACGTGCATGACTGAAACAAATAGCAACAAAGCACAATTACTACAGAATGATACACTGAACAGTTGTTCAGGCTCGGTGTTGGGACCTAAGTTATTTTTGCTCTATATTAATGACAATTAATGGGGTGGTGTTAGCGCAGTGGATAAGACGCATGCCTGTGGTGTGGGAGACCTGGGTTCGAATCCACTGTGAACCGCCAGTGTGTCCCTGAGCAAGACACTTAACCCCTAGTTGCTCCAGAGGCGTGCGACCTCTGACATATATAGCAATTGTAAGTCGCTTTGGATAAAAGCGTCAGCTAAACGAATAAATGTAAATGTAAATGTAATGACATTTGTAAGGTGTCTGATGTGCACAATTATGTCTTGTTTGCTGACGACACCAATGTTTATTGCTCAGGTCAAAATCTGGAAGAGTTGGCAATGGTAGTGGAGAGAGAACTGTACAAACTAAAGAGCTGGTTAGGTTCAAATAAATTATCATTGAATTCATCTAAAACAAAATTCATGGTATTTAATAATAAATTGATAGAAAATTATATAAAAATTAAAATTGACCATAATATGTTAAAAAGAGTTAATTACATTTAGTTTTTAGGAGTGATTATAGATCATAAAATGGAATGGTCATACCATATACAAAATGTTCGAAAGAAAATATCAAAAACAATTGCAATTTTATATAAATTGTAATATATTTTGAACAAAAGTGCATTATATATATTGTACAATTCTCTCATTACTCCATATTTAACATATGGAATAGAAATCTGGGGAAATACATATAAATCTAGAACTACTCCAGTTTTTCTACTACAAAAAGGTAATCAGAATAATTACACATTCTCCATATAATACAACGAATCCTTTGTTTACTCAGTTTAAAACATTAAAATTCTACGCCTTGGTAGATTTGTATACTGCTAAATTTGTGTATAAGGCAAGACAACATACCCTCCCTCAGTCCTTGCAAGCTATGTTCAGCTTGAGAGACAGTAATTACGACCTTAGAGGGACATATATGTTTAATATACCATATTGTAGAACTAATTTAAGAAGAAACTGCCCATCAAATAAAGGTGTTCAGTTTTGTAATAGCTTCCCTGATGAGTTAAAAAAGGCTAGTTCATTAACACAGTTTAAAATACTTTATAAAGGATTGGTAATGAAAAGATATACTGAATAGTGATGATAATGTTAGTAGTAGTAGTGATGATAATAACAATAATATAATATTATAATGCATGTTCTTCTAAATACACATTGAGAATATCCTATATTGTTATATTAAATTAATGTCAATTAGTGCTGCTTATGTGGAGTTAAGGGTAGGCATAATAAGCTTTAGCTTCAGCCTACACCTTTTTGGTCAATACGAGTATAAAGATCTTGTTTTGTTTTGATCTTGTAATTATTGTATTTTGTATGGTTATGTATGTGTACATGCATATGTATAATTGTATGTACCTGTAAGTCTCATGCTTTCCTGTGCAAAATGATGCAAATGGAATTTTGCTTGTTGACCAAAAAAAAAAAAAAATTCAGCTGATGTGTGTGCGTGCAATTTAATTAATAAAATAACAAAATTAAGACACAGAATTCATTAATCTAAACCAAGTTTGGGGTAAGATTTTTTAAATGAAAAAATACTTCTATTTAACAAGGACACATTAACTTCAGATCAAAAGTAACAGTAAAGACTTTAACACTGAAATAATGATGAAATAAAAATGTATTTCAAATAAATACCGTTCTTGTGAACCTTCTATTTAGCAAAGAATCCTGAAAAAAATTTGGTATTCATTGTCAAAAGGGTGATAGAATGGTGGCTTGTTTTAATGAGATATTAAGAAAACTCACGTCAGTCTTCTTGCTGTCATTGTAATCCGCAGAGCGATGGTCTTTCAGAACATTTTCAATAATGTCCCCACGAGCCCACTCAGTAAACACTAATTTACCATGTTGATAACCCACATCCTGAGAGAAAACAGAAAACTTTAAATATACCAGTTCTGAGAGGTAATTTACCATTTGGAATAATTGCTTTATGTACGCTATATTAGGGCATCTGCAGGATTTTTTAGATCAAATTTAAGACTTTTTAAGACCTGCACAAATAAAATGAATACCATATGAGCAGGGTATGTCTAAGTTAACATACTGAACTGTAAAATTACTGTAAAAAGATTTAGAGTTCAGAAAGTTTAATAAAATGATTCATTTTACATTTCAGCCTTTAAACCATTTTTTTAATGATCAAAAAAATTATCAATTATACATTAAAGGATTGTTATCAATCTTTATATTAATTTAATAATATTAATATATTTTACTATCTTAATTGATTAAATTTTTTACAACCCGAATTCCGGAAAAGTTGGGACGTTTTTTAAATTTTAATAAAATGAAAACTAAAGGAATTTCAAATCACATGAGCCAATATTTTATTCACAATAGAACATAGATAACGTAGCAAATGTTTAAACTGAGAAATTTTACCCTTTTATCCACTTAATTAGCTCATTTAAAATTTAATGCCTGCTACAGGTCTCAAAAAAGTTGGCACGGGGGCAACAAATGGCTAAAAAAGCAAGCAATTTTGAAAAGATTCAGCTGGGAGAACATCTAGTGATTAATTAAGTTAATTGATGTCAGGTCTGTAACATGATTAGCTATAAAAGCTTTGTCTTAGAGAAGCAGAGTCTCTCAGAAGTAAAGATGGGCAGAGGCTCTCCAATCTGTGAAAGACTGCGTAAAAAAATTGTGGAAAACTTTAAAAACAATGTTCCTCAACGTCAAATTGCAAAGGCTTTGCAAATCTCATCATCTACAGTGCATAACATCATCAAAAGATTCAGAGAAACTGGAGAAATCTCTGTGCGTAAGGGACATTTATTGGATGCCCGTGGTCTTCGGGCTCTCAGACGACACTGCATCACTCATCGGCATGATTGTGTCAATGACATTACTAAATGGGCCCAGGAATACTTTCAGAAACCACTGTCGGTAAACACAATCCGCCGTGCCATCAGCAGATGCCAACTAAAGCTCTATCATGCAAAAAGGAAGCCATATGTGAACATGGTCCAGAAGCGCCGTCGTGTCCTGTGGGCCAAGGCTCATTTAAAATGGACTATTTCAAAGTGGAATAGTGTTTTATGGTCAGACGAGTCCAAATTTGACATTCTTGTTGGAAATCACGGACGCCGTGTCCTCCGAGCTAAAGAGGAGGGAGACCTTCCAGCATGTTATCAGCGTTCAGTTCAAAAGCCAGCATCTCTGATGGTATGGGGGTGCATAAGTGCATACGGTATGGGCAGCTTGCATGTTTTGGAAGGCTCTGTGAATGCTGAAAGGTATATAAAGGTTTTAGAGCAACATATGCTTCCCTCCAAACAACGTCTATTTCAGGGAAGGCCTTGTTTATTTCAGCAGGACAATGCAAAACCACATACTGCAGCTATAACAACCGCATGGCTTCGTCGTAGAAGAGTCCGGGTGCTAACCCGGCCTGCCTGCAGTCCAGATCTTTCACCTATAGAGAACATTTGGCGCATCATTAAACGAAAAATACGTCAAAGATGACCACGAACTCTTCAGCAGCTGGAAATCTATATAAGGCAAGAATGGGACCAAATTCCAACAGCAAAACTCCAGCAACTCATAGCCTCAATGCCCAGACGTCTTCAAACTGTTTTGAAAAGAAAAGGAGATGCTACACCATGGTAAACATGCCCCGTCCCAACTATTTTGAGACCTGTAGCAGAAATCAAAATTGAAATGAGCTCATTTTGTGCATAAAATTGTAAACTTTCTCAGTTTAAACATTTGCTATGTTATCTATGTTCTATTGTGAATAAAATATTGGCTCATGTGATTTGAAAGTCTTTTAGTTTTCATTTTATTAAAATTAAAAAAACATCCCAACTTTTCCGGAATTCGGGTTGTATAATGCATTATCTTCTTATTGATCCCGTTTACATTTAAAACTCTGTTGCTGTGTAAAAACGGGTTGATTTTCACATTGGTCTGAACAAAAACAGCAGATCGGGTTATTGAAAATGCAAATTCATTCTCTGCCAGCAGGTGGCACTTTCGGAACAGCAAAAATATACCGGTTTCCACGGTAACCGCAGAGCACACAGCTGTGCAGAACCTGATTTTAAAATGTGCAGCGCTCATGTTTATTTAATGGAATCACAGCCTTTTGAAGTTTCATCGTCACATTCAGCCATACTGAAATTCTCGTAAATTTAAGATCTCCCAAAATCATAATTAAGACTTTCTTGTACCATTTAAGACTTTTTATGGCATTACATTTTATTCAACTAAATGTAAGAATTTTCACGGACCTGCAGAAACCCTGTATAATAAATACTATACTGCTATTCATTTCAAGACTAATAGCGTCCCCGTGTTTACTGTAGATGTGGGCTTTTGTTCTCACATAGATTTCATCAAATTTCCCAAAGTCCATGGTCTTAAAGCGGTCGATGGGTGGCCGAATATACTCGCAGTATGCGCTCTTCTTGACAAGTTCTAGCTGCCGTACACAAGATACATAGGCCAAACGGGACTGGATTTCAGCCATGTCAGGAACCTAAGAGACACAGGACATTTTTAGATATTTTATGCAGACCTAGCACAATCAATTTTTTACAGGAATCGAACATTAATGAAATCTTTTAATAGTAGTTATTCGTCATAGCGGACCAAAAGATTTCTGTTGAATTGGCTGCACTGGCTCCAAAGGAAGTCTTCTAATATCCCACAACACTGACTCACCTTCACTTTCTCTGCCCACGGGTTGATTCGTTTCCATAGCAGCCACCAGCCAGAAAGACTGTCACCGTAGTTACAGAGATCAGTCTCATCCTGGCTGCCCACATCAATGGCGATGACTGTTTTTGTGCCCATATTACGAGCTATGTCCGCTGCAGGGCGTTAGAGTGCCAGTTGAATGCAAACAAATGCACACGTACATAAAGACAGACATCCACAATGTAGCAGGAAGAATCAAAGCACTGTTAATATTTCAGACAAAATACTCATTTATTTACTGATCACCAATCAACACTGTTTAACCAAACCCCCATTGGAAAGCTGCCATTTTTATCAGCAATATAATCGAATGAACGTCAATGTTTAAAAGTAAGAATAAAAATGTAAAATATATATTTTTTTAATTAAGTAGATTCTAAAAACATTTGCTGAGAATTGTGGTTAAACAGCCTTGTATGTGATCAGTACAAACAAAGGATGGAAAAAGACAATTAAATTCAATGATGACAAGTAGACACGCGATTAAACCTGACAACGTGGGCTTAAAAAGTAAGTGATACATGACACAAAATAAATAAAATAAGAACTATTCCCTGGAATTTTAACATCCAACTTTACAGGAATAAACACAGATGTTGCAATGCAAGGAATAACTTTGTATTTAGCAGTGCAAACTGCTTAATGAACTAATGAATTAAATTATATTAAATCAAATTATAACTGGGAATGTGATGTCACATGCAAAATCTTGTCTTTTCCCTCTAAATTAAGGTGTCCCCAGTTGAAATGCAACATCTGAACTATGTGAAATATCTTTCAGCCCAATATGTTGCAATGCAAATTGAAGGACATTATGCTATTGCTGTCTGATGATTTGTATTTTGATTTTGATATATATATGAATGAAACTGGTAAATTTAAAATTTGACTACAATAAACCACACTTTCCTATATTTTAAAGAAGAATTAAATATAATAATAATATTATAAATATAATAATATTAATAAATCACAATTTATGACCAATCGTACACCAGAAAACAACAGCAGCTTGCAATGACTGACATTGAGAGTCTGATAAAAGTTAGGCTGGTGAGGACAAGAGGTCAAACAACTGAGCATCTTTTTCCACACCACCCAATCCCTGCAGAACTTTATCCATTTGTCTCTGAACAAATCATAATCTAATAAGACACCTGAAATGAGTGAACACTTGAAATTAATTTGAAATGTGCAGGAAATCTCCAAAATGCCAAATTGACTAACTAACATTACAATAGACACACATTCTGAGTTCAGATGGATAAAGCAAAACCACTCATTCCACCCTCAAAATGACAAAGAAAATCACAGTATACTTACTCAGAGCCATGTAGCTCTTCAAAACAAAAATTACATGATTGACCAAACCAGATTGTGTTTCTGGCCCCAGTGGCCCTATCTCTGTGGAGTTAGGGATGCTCTGGGCCATACTTGCCTGGCAGGTTGTTGATGTATCCTCCATCCATGAGCAGGTTTCCATCTTTAGGGTCGCAGAGGGGTGGCAGGTACCCGGAAAGGGTCATGCTCGCCCTGACATAGCGCCACAGGGAGCCTACCACACCGGGAGGGGACAATAACCTCTTAATAACCTCTTTAAGTATGTGTACATAACGCCTCAGCAGTGTTTGGAGTTGATCCTGAAGTCACAGTTTTGGTTAGTAGCGCACGGACCAGCAGGGAGATACAGTGATGGTCACCCCAAGGACGGTGTGCGCTGGGTTAGTTTGGCCTGCCTCATTCAGTGAACCCAACCTTGACAGAGGTAGAGTAAACACCCAAGAGGTAAGGTTGACTTTTCTTTCAACCCTGTCTCACTGGCTTTTTTCAATCAGAAATATAAAAGAAAAATATATAGTGGAATTTACCCTTTTATGCAAAAGATACAGATTCTGTTAATATATTCCTACAGTTCATTCACTTAAATTAATCCTTATTAATCAATAATGATGTATTTTTTTCAGACAGAGAGGAGACAGGGTTGAAAAACAGTCAGTGAAACATTGGGCACTGCCAGCCTGTCCTGACCTGTAGTACTCCACTCGACCATCAGGTGACAGGAGAGGCGTGACAGTGACATGGGTTGGAAGGAGAGAGGAGAATCCAGAGAGGCAGGTGCATTCAGCATGTGGCACTCTTAAAAGGACAGTTCACCCAAAAATTTACATTTTGTCATTATTGATTGCTGATAGTGAAGTGCATTTTTGTAGGCTGAAATCCAAAAACTAGGTAGCATTTTAGCACTTCCAGTTCCATCTTAAGTTTTTGGTTAAATGCCTGAAATAAGGTCTACGGTTAACACAAGCACAACATATTTTTAAGTTTTTTGTTACCACATTATAAATACCATCTTGTGGTATTTAAAAGACTTTTACTTGTCTTGAAAAAGGCAACTGCTAAAAGTGTCTAAATAGGACTACAAAGGTTATCTGGGACATTAAACTAAACCGTCTGATTTCATTTCATAATCGGGTCTTGCAAACTAATCTAATTCAATTGTAAAAAAAAAAATTTTTTTATCAGTTTATTTATTTATTATTTTTGGACTGAACTAGGGTGATGCTAACTTGCAGTTTTGCCTACAAAACTATGTCATCACTGCAGCACTCTGTTTACTCACCCTGATGTTTAATAAAGTATATTTTTTATTTTGAGGTGAGTTACTGCTAAAGCTAAAAACGATGCCCCCTTAAACATAAAAAGTTCTGTCTCTGAGCCTGTATAAACATTTACGACATACTTAATGAGTTATTCTGTGTGGCTAACTGTGCTGTAGGATCCAGAACAACACCTCCCAGTAAAACTTATCCTTATAAATATTGTATACATGTGGAATAATGGCCTGCAGTACATAAACATGCAACAGCATGCACACAGAGCGTATGGTGTGCTTGTGACAGCCAAGCTTAAGGTAGATGGGAAGAGTGCACGTGATGTGAACATGATAGAAGAGCACAGGGAAAATACATCAGCTTGAACAGCAAAACAAAAACGGAAATATCAACAAGCATCAGCAGCCATCATTTACTTTATCATCAGTGTTGATCACAGCTTAATGCAAATCAACATTTGCAGTGGTTTAGCTAGAGCAGTGGTTCTCAATTCCAGTCCTCGTGAGTCGTGACACCCTGCTTTGCACATTTTGTATACATCTCTTATCACTTCAGAGGTTTGTTCTATCCAACCGTATGAGTGCACTTAGAAGTGGAAATTTCAAGCCATGGTTCAAGTTCGAAGGGACCATATATATGTTCCATTTAGAGGGTACTGAAGTGTGCAAGACATTAATTTAAATTACATTAATTTTTTGTATTTATTTAACCCTATGTGTGTAAAGTGTTCTTTACAAAAGAGCCAAACATGGATAGCTGGGTGTGAATAGAAAAAAAACTAAATGTAAATGGTCCTGTGTGTAAATAGCTGAATCTTAAAAACTGCTAAAAAAAAAAAACACTTTTAGGCTTTATTTTATATATGCAAAATCTAAATGAGACTTGGACATGTTTTTTTTTTCAGATTCAGCTGAATGTAATGTTTATTGTGGATATGAAAGCACAGTCTCTCTCCTCTTTTCTTTCTCTCATTGAATACTATCCTCTGTTCCTTCCAAGCCATGGGTTCCCAATGTTAGCAGGGGGTTAATTCATTTTAAACAGAACAAGAGACAATAAAAAGCAAAGGGTAACTGAGTGGTTGGTTGTCGCAGGGATACTGGTGTAGCAGGTTTTTAAAAACCTCCTTTAGGCTTCTGGATGGCTTTGGTGAAAAGGGGGCAGAATCCT
Organism: Carassius carassius; assembly: GCF_963082965.1. NCBI lineage: Eukaryota > Metazoa > Chordata > Actinopteri > Cypriniformes > Cyprinidae > Carassius > Carassius carassius. The sequence continues at coordinate 32,043,290 of NC_081760.1, forward strand.
GACCTGGGACATTGTTAACATAGCAACCATCCACGAGGAGGTGGCCGTCCTTGGGGTCGCAGAGAGGAGGCAGATAAGGGGTATAGGAGGCACTGGCTCTAACATAGCGCCAAACACAGCCTGGCAAAATGAAGATGAAGAGTAAATCAAAAGTAAACAAGACGTGGAGAGAGTCAGAGCAGGGAGCGACAGTAAACAACAGGAAACAGATGAGTGAAAATGAGAGGGGGAGGGGGCAAAATTCTCTGACAGTAATTCCCCATAATTCTCTGTAGATTCATGGACATCATTCTGAGATCTGGCCATGTCAATCAGACATCTTATTCCATTCAGTACAAAAAGAATAACAAAAACTTGATTCTAGTTTGTAGTAAAGATTATAGTAATTTCTAAATGTTAATACCATCAAAAATTCTCCCTGTTTACCTAACCAAAAAAAGAACATATGGATATAGACTGCATTTATTAGAGATGACAATCTAAGCCATGCCAAAATGGACAAATAAACAGATTAGGAAATGAGGCAGGGGTGGTGGAAGGGCACAAATAGGGTGAGATTGAGAGATCTGCAGATTGTTAAGTGTTGTAGCACACAATAATTATAGCACCACAGCACCTTCTCTGACAAAACTACAACAGCGTGATTTCTATTTCTTGTGGGGGGAAAAAATATATGTATTTTACTTAAAAATTTCAATGACTTTTTCCAGGCCTGAAAACCACAGTTTTAAAATAATATATTTTAAATATTCAAAATAATACTTACAAGGTCACATGACAGTAAAAACATTTATAATGTTACAAAAAATTATATTCTAAAAAAATGCTGTTTTTCAAACTTTGTTCATCGAATAATTACTAATGTCAACTAATAATAAAAAGAAGAAGAAATGTTTCTTAAGCACCAACTCGGGATATGATTTCTAAGGATCATGTGACGATGAAGACTGGAATAGCTGCTGAAAATGTATTAAAATGTATTTTATAATATATTTAAAAAATATATTAAAATATATGTATATATAAATAAAATATTATTATAATATATTATAATACATTTGTTATATTATACAATTTTAATAATATTTTACTATACTACTGTTTTTGACAAATACATTTAGGCCCAATCCCAATTCTACCCCTTAGCCCTTCCCCTTGCGCGTTCACGTGAAGGGGTAGGGGTGTCTCGATTCTCTTTTGGTTGGAGGGGTAGGGGAAGGGGAAGGGCCAGATAGCCCTTCAAACAAAGATTTTTCGGGACCACACTTCAGACGAAGGGGTATGAATTATCTCGGCAACATGGCTGCTACAGCGAACAAAAAAGACACATAAATGTAAGCTTTTTTTGGCATAAATAAAGATTTTAATGAAAAGTAATCATTTGTTTTATGTTACATTCAATTGTGAGTTCATATTAATGGTCATGTTACTCAAAGAAATGTTTGCTAAAAATCGCTAATATTTGATAACGTCCTATCATTACAGACTGCATTATAGTGCAACAGCATATGTCTGATCAGGGCGATAACTGCCATAGACACTGGTGGGGGCTAATCCCCCCAATAATTAGAAATCGCTAAACCATTTTCTCAAATATTGCCTATTCGAGAGAGAGAGAGAGAGAGAGAGAGAGAGAGAGAGAGAGAGAGAGAGAGAGAGAGAGAGAGAGAGAGAGAGAGAGAGAGAGAGAGAGAGAAATGGAAGTTGCGTGTATTCGTGTCTGTTTATTTATCTTTTTATTGTGAGTTTACTTAAAAACAGCGATTGTATCCTCTCGTCGCTGGAAAATATAATGTAGCGATTCAGTATTTAAACTGTATTTACTTAAAGTCGTGGCGCAGCGTTGACAAGTTTATTTTCTCCTGGATGTGTGAGCTGCGCGATTTCCGATATGTATGTGTGTCAGTAAGCAGCTCATTAATACAGAACAATAATTAAAGGCTCTAATGCACAACAGCACACCAGTATATGTGTGTATTGTAAGAGCTAGACAACGAATGATGGCGTGTGACGTCATGGTAGTGGTGTCCCAATCCTTAGGGGAATATTTTCTCCCCTACCCCTTGACACTCTGTTTCAAGGGACAAGGGGAAGGGGTAGGCGGAGGGGTAGGGGAAGGGGAAAGGGTATAAAATAGAATTGGGATTGGTCCTTAGCCTGGTGAGCATAAGATTTTTCTATCAAAAAGAAAGAAAAAAAAAACGTACTGACCACAAACAGTATGTTACAATATAATTAAGCAAATGAGATGCATTTAAAGTAGCTGAAATAAAAAAAGGTATGTGTACCATCCATTGACAAAGCAGTGATCTCACAAACTCACAAACTTCTCTTATTCAGTAAGTAGACATGGCTATCAGCTTTGCAATAATCTCAATATGGCCACATACTGGCTATATTTCCCTTCTCACATTTAATTACAACTGAATGATAATCAGTGAAATTACTTTTAAAATGTTACTCTCACATTGTGAAACTGTTTGAATGTAAGAAGAACACATTATTAGCACAACCTGACCAGTGACCAACATCCACAGCTGAGTGAAAGCATACTGTAAGTTGCAGTGACGTCTCTGGACCTGTTATGTCTTACTTGTGCAATGTGAGAATAAGAGGCACCTAAGCAATAATGCAACAGCAGAATGAAGAGGAAACGGCATAAGAAAGGCAGGGGAAGCAAATGGGTGATGCATTCTGGTCCTACAGACACCACTAACAGGGCTTTTACCTTCTACAACTGCTAATAGTGTATACATGACCTGACATGATGGCGTTTAGAATACAATGGAATGAAAACAGTGAGATAAAGATGTGTGAAAAGGATGACACTAAATGAGAACTTAGCCTTTTCTATGACAAAAGCTGGTTAGGACAGAAGGAGGACAGACAGAAACTTTGATAAAAAAAAAGGGAGAGAAACATAGTGGGAAAGAAAAGAGACAAGCTTTGTCCTTGCAGTTAGTGAGACATGCAAAATCAATCCCATAATCCAACTGGGCAAACACGGAAAAATTATTATATTACTTCATTAATAAATGATAAAATAATTAATAATTCCTAAAACATGTATTAAATTCTAGAGGTCAAATGCCCTAACATGGAACCTTGAGGAACCCCACATTAAAGCTAAAAGTGAAGAGGACAAAATTCAGTCATCACTCACCATCTTTATGAACCCGCATAGCAGAAGCTGTGATGTCTGTGGTCACGTTAAAGTAAGGCAGCCACAAGTCCTACAAATACAAGCAAACACAAAAACGTGATATGTTGTCGTACATATGATAATCACCTTTCCTAATTACATCAGCTATTCCAAAAATTAAGAGAGTTCAAATAATATTGATCAGTAGTAATAATACAATTTTATTTTTTTATATAAAAAAAAACAGTTTAGATTTTTAAAACAGATGCACCCCCAAAAGAGCTTTGGGGACCTCTTACCTCAATCTGTTTGTCCTCAAAGACTTTGGAGATGCTGGTGTTGAAAGCAGAGCCAGAGAACATGGACGTGATTGGATAAGTAAGGTCCAATACCGTTTTGAACACAGAGTTCATTGCCTGAAGGTAAAAGAGATGGGTTAAACGAACTGAAATTTGCATGATTAATAACTAAACATCTATCTTATCTGATTGCTTAAAGAAAGTTAAAGGGTGTCAGTCGCATTACCTTGGACCACTCTCTCGCCCTCTGCTTGACCCGAACAGCACTTCTCTCCTCTGCATACAGAGCACCAATAAATGAGCCAATGGAAGTCCCTCCCACTATGTCAATGGGAATTCCTGCTTCCTCCATGGCTTTGATTACACCAACATGAGAGCAGCCCCTGCAAAATCAAAAATTGTACAAAAATCCCTTCAGTCCATTTTTAACCAAAGCAGCTTTAATGCAAGATTAGCAAAAAAACAACAACATTTTGGTACACATAGAAGGAGAACAAAGGCCATTTTTTAAATGGATGTCAATGGAGGATAAGTTTCACAATGCTGAATAAACTGCTTTTGTGTGAAAACAGCATATCATTTAATAAAGCAACAGCCTATTGGCTAATCCTTTAACATGTTTGCTATTAAAAATTACTTTTGTATTTACAATGAAACATGCTGTTTTATAAGTGTAGGTAGGTAGGATTCAAGTTGGATTAATTTACAGCACTTCCCATTCATTCTTATGGTATGGTAACAGTGACTGACTGTCATACAACATAGAAATTCGATGTCGTCAAGACTGAAATGTGATTGGTTATCAAGGCACACATGATCCAAATTGGCCATTATGCTTTCTCCAGTGGTAGAGCTGTGGACCTTTGTATCTTCCAATAATAATACCATTCTCTGCTCACCTGGCTCCGCCTCCACCGAGTACGAGGGCGATGCTGTTTCCTGTTAGTACTCTGGCCAGCCGTGAGAAATCACTGTGTCTGTCTGCAGTCTTCTCAAAAACCTTTTCATATACCTCTCGCTGTTTAAGACAACAACGCCATCCATATCAAACATAAGAGTTACCAACAATCTTTGTTCTTTAAATCAACAGAAAGCTAAACATGTTTTGTATTTTTACCAGTTTGGAGGGGCTTCTTCGTGAGAAAACTCTACGGGGGCACTTTAGGTGAAGGTGTCCAGAGCACCAGCTGCGCATGTTCAGCCATTCAACGGTTCTCGACGGTCCCGGCCCATCCTCACGATGCAGCAGAGCTAACTGCTTCAGGGCTCGTACCGCTGTGTTCTCTAACATCTGCTCCAACTGAGAAGGTAAGAACATGGGAGAATTAAAACAGAACCTTTTACTATTAAGTTTGAATCAGAATTCTGATTGGATAAGCTCCAATTATAGTTATTTGAATGCTGACAAAAAAGGTATTTTTGCAAATTCAGAACACTTCAATTTGATCTTACTCAACAATAAGATTTGTTTTGATTCAATTTAATTAGATTTCTTTTAATGGTTAATGATTTCTATTAATATTTATAATGTGTCTTATGTATGAAAAAGACAAACTATTTAAGATTATTTATTGCACAACTTGAAAGTGAACCCTATAAATACATCTATATACAGGCTACTTGGAATATAACAAAGCGTGCCTGAAAAATATTTTAGAGCTGAGAACACTGAGGTATTCAATATTTCATTCGTTTCAAGAGTTTATTTATTTCCATGGGTTTTTCCATCATTTAATAAATTTTCAACATTTTAAATCAATTATTTAAAGCGATTCATGATTCAAAAATCCACGTTTCAAAATCAATGCATATTTAGTAGAGGTGTAACAATACACAAACATGATGGTTCGGTACATACCTCAGTTTTAATGTCACTGTTTGGTACAGCAAGGGGAAAAACTCGTTTATTATTTTTTATTATTAAATAAATCTACCTCTTTCTTTAAATAAATTCAGTAATAATTCAACTTTTCTTTGAGATAAAAATCTACCTCGGCTTATGCTCAAAAACTATAGTGAGCCCTTTTACATTAGGCCTACTATAAGGTTACAGTTAACAACAGAGCCCAAACTTACATTTAATTACTATTTATTTTTCTAAATATAACAAGCAACACTCAACTTGAAAAAAATTATGCAAACATGTAAAGTGCACGTAATGTAGTTTTTAAATTAACTTAAAAATGATAAAAATTCTATTTGTTGTTGAAATAGCTATATTCATTTTGCACAGAGCCTACCATGACTCGTTTCACAACAGACTGACTTGTACATTAAATAATTAAGACCTCACTACCAGGTAAAGTATAATATAATGATTATAAAGTCTAGGGCTGCAACTAACGATTATTTTGATAATCGATTAATCTGTCGATTATTTTTACGATTAATCGATTAATCGGTTTATGTACTTATATTTTAGTTTTGCCCATTTTTCCCCCAAGTAAATTATTAATAAAGGGTCTTTATCATTCAGCATAGATTTTTAAGAGATTTTAACCATTTTGCATCGTCATATCCTCATCAAAAATATACCTGGAGTTGTTTTATTATGTGTCAGTAATCCTTTGTCGAACTCTTCTGCAATCAAAACACTGTCCCATACTCTAGCAAATTTCACAAGTAGATTTCAAATAATGTTTTCACCATGGCAGTCCTTAGAGCTCCTAAAGTAGTTTAACATCCCAAACAAAGCTTAAGGAATCTTTCAGAACATATTTTCACGAAGATGTGCGATGTAGGCTGTCGTAGTTGATCCGTTATTCATTAACTGTACGGGCCAGCTACTCCCCTGCCCTTGACAGTGTGATTCGCGGATTAATTGCACAGCTTAACCATCATAGAGTGAAAGTTTATAATTGACAGGACTGAAAACCACATGCAAGTTTAACAGGGCAGAGAGAGAGGGAGCGCGAGAGAGACAGAGAGAGCGCGCGAGAGAGACAGAGAGAGAGAGAGCGCGCGAGAGAGACAGAGAGAGAGAAAGCGCGCGAGAGAGATAGACAGAGAGAGAAAGTGCGCGCGAGAGAGACAGAGAGAGAGAGAGAGAGAGCGCGATAGAGACAGAGAGAGAGCGCGCGCGCGAGAGACAGGGAGAGAGAGCGCGCGCGAGAGAGACAGAGAGAGAGTACATTAGAAGTACCATCAATGTTTATAGAAATGTATATGGATTTATTTTGCATGTAATTTTTTTTTTCTTATGAATATATATGTATTTTTGTTTTGTTTGTTTCTATTCTGCTATGTACAATGCTTTGGCAATATGTACCTTTGTATGTCATGCCAATAAAGCAATATGAATTGAATTGAGAGAGAGAGAGAGAGAGAGAGAGAGAGAGAGACCGAGAGAGAGCGAGCCGTTTTCAAACAACACGAAATGAGAATGTAAGTGTGCTCATCCCATTTTTGTTTGTAAGAAAAAATATCGCAATATATATCGCAGAAAAATAAAATATCGCAATGTCATTTTTTCCCAATATCGTGCAGCCCTAGTGCCAATGGAATGAAACCTGAATGGAACTCACAATTTAAAGTAAAATCCATCAGAAGGTTGTCCAGAAAAAAAAATTGGACACAAAAAACTGCTGTGTGAAAAAGAGCAGTGTATTTCAAATATCTTTAAACATTTACCTCTCTCATTCAGTCATAATTAGGCTGCAAGACTGAATTATGAACTGGTAAACGACAAACTGATCACAAAACATGTTTGTAAAGCTTCAAATGTTAACTGTTAAAATGACGACTCGTTTGTTACGACTAAACATTTGCAAACAACATTGTACTGGAGAATCTGCACAAATAAAAGTCTTAGGGACCGTTCACATATCGCGCCTAAAAACGCGTGGAAAACGCTAGGCGCGCCGTTTTATCCTTCTTTCCAAAGCGCTCGGGCAGAAGCGCGTCTGCCTTTGCTGAACAACCATGACGTGCTCTCTCCATGAAGAGGCAGAAATTTCAGCAAAGGATAAATGGATTTGCAGCTCTAAAAATCGCACCTGCATTGCGCTTGCGGCTCTCTGAAAAGTTGAGATGTTTTTAACTCGATGCAGTGCGGACGCGTCTGGAAAAACGGGCGCGTCGCGACCGCGTCGCTTCCATTATGAGCGCGCATACCGCGCGCCTACATTAGAAATAACGAACTTGAGCGAGCAAAAGACGCGATATGTGAACGACCCCTTAAACAGTTCAGTAGTGCAGAGTTTACAGGTTACTCTTATTTTTTGAAGGCTCAAAGTAAAGTACTTCCTCATTCCGCTGAACTTTTACGGTCTATGGCAGAGACGCTGTTCGTGAAGCACGTGACATAAAACGAGGCCAGCTATTGGCTATTCGCTACTTCTCCTGCTGTACTGGCTGAGTAAAACCTCCGGTAGCTCATTACTGCCACACTTTGGTCACCGCAGATTTGAAATATGCACGAAATGAGCCACTTACGACAAATAAAAGTTATTTAGCAACTAATCGATGACTAAATTAGTTGACAACTATTTTAATAATCGATTTTAATCGATTAAATCGATTAGTTGTTTCAGCTCTAATAAAGTCTAATATTTCGCGAAATGCTGTATTTGTTCGGTGCACATACGTACCGAACTGAAACACCCGTACCGGAAATCTTAGGTACGAATATGTGTACCGTTACACCCCTAATATTTAGTGTTGAGCTGCTTACACCTGTAGTGACTGCACATTCAATATGAATGTGCCAAGTTGCACAACCTGAAGTTGTGCCTTGCTTAAGGTGAAAAGTAAAAGTTTTTGAATCTTTCCCTGTGGGGTTACCAGCTCTGCTCTTCAACCACTACAGCACCTCAAGCATCTCACATGAATGTGGACAGAAACAACACTAGACTCAAACAAATACCTCTCCAAGTGCAGGTTCCTGGTCTCCGAGCCCCACAATGAGAATGCAGTCTGCTTGACGGATGCAGCGTTGAGTCCATGGGGTCATACTGCTGTCCGTCTGATACAGCACTATACGATTAATGTCCTCCTGCTGAGCCAACCAACCTGATAACCTGTACTCATGAATACTAGAGAAGGACAAGCATTTCAGATTACAATTATAAAATCAGTGAGATAAATACATGTTGTTTTGATCTGATATATACCTGTCCAATGCAGATGCGCCAAGTCTCTCTCTGATGATGTCACTGGTTAGCAGCAGAGTCGGTCCTGATTGAAGAATGAAAGTGTGTTTGATTATGCATCCAGATCATGGGCTTTAAATGTCAGTCACGTCTTAAGTGTACCTATGGCGCTGAGGGCGTGGCTGAGCTCCAAATTGAAGGCACTGATTGGCACTTCATCACAAACAGGAAGCACGGCCACAGTGGAGAGATTACTGGCTGGGTTAGTGACATCAGGACTCGACGCCATGCTTGGCAGACCCAAGGCAGAGCCTACAGAAAGGCAAGAAAAGAGATCTTACCATACTTAGTAAAATTAACAGGTTTGATTCTGAAGTCTTGTCGACATTAAGCATGCATTTCTTTACTCTTCATTTGTTTAAACATAAAGAAAAGGCTCTGCTTCATATTCTTTATTCCTAACATGATGTATCTTCTCAAGATGGACTTTACTGAAGCACAGAATGAGCTGTGAATGATTAATGTTTGGTACTTGAAAAAGGTCCACGGGGCTGTTGAAGGTTCCCCAAAATCTTCTGCCCCAGCAGATGAATCAAGCGTGTCACCACCTGTGGATATCTTCTCTTAATATTGTTGAGCGTTCCTTCTGGAAGCTTCACCAGCTCAGTGTCTCTGACTGCATGGACTGTGGTGGCACGAGGCTGTCGAGTCAAAGCCTCCACCTGAGGAAAAAAAGAGACATAGTTTAGAGATCCTAAATTCAGTTTAGATTATATTCCAGAGCTTTAGACTCACAACTCCAATGAGATCTCCTCGTCCATACTCTCCAACCAGCTCCTTCTTCCCATTCGCTTTTCGGATGACAGAACGCAGTCGTCCATTCAGCACAATATAGGTACAGTCGGACTGATCATCTTGCCTATGGACCACAACTATTTTAATGATAGAATGCAATAACGATGCTGTAAATTCAGCACTGCCATCACAGGAAAACAAATGACAAAATGACAGAAAATTGTAATTGTAATAATATTACTATTTTACAGTATTTTTAATCAAATAAATGCAACCTTGGTGAGCATAAGAGACTTCTATTGAAAATATGTTTGTAAGAGCCATTTTGGTCTTATGTACAGGTATGTCCAGTAAGTGTCACTCTTTCTTGTTGTTCACGATATATAGGTAGGAACCTTCCTTCAGGTAACAGGTGTTGCTGGAGGGAAGGCGTACACAGTTTTTGACCGCTACGCTACGCTAGGTTGTTTGTCATGCTAGGCAAGTCATTGTAAAGGTGAAGGATTGGTGGATTTACTGACTGTTCATTGGATTCTTGCCTATATGGAAATGAAGACCATGAGTAACAGTAAAATAAATCAACAACAATGAGCAATTTTAACATCTTGTGTGGACATTCCAGTTAATAGTAACCCAAGCGTGCGCGTCCATTACAAACACCATCCAGCATCCCTCAGCAGCTTAAAGTATTAGACTTGGCCGCTTACAATCTTTAACAATTGAACAGTAGTGTAGAACAATATACTAAATATCGAGCATCGTGTTAGTTCAGTCAGGCCACGTTAGTCACGCTTGCATCAGCTGACAGTCAGCTGTTCCTGACATGTACCAATCCAGTCTTGACACCTATCACCTGCGGTCTATTAAAATTCCCATTCTTCAGTGTCTCTTCCATCGCATTGCTGCTTGCAATTAACTCCCACCTCAAACCCCAACTCCACCAACTGAACCTGTAATCTGATCTAACTTTGTTTTTTCTTTACAGTCTCTTCATTGGAAGCAGTCTCTCACATTTTGTTTACAACTCATGTAATTGTGAATTGTAATTATATATATGGCTCTAATGGTTCTGTTCTGTACCACAGGGGGGTTTGTCTTGCTGCGCTCCCCGCTCTGTCCAAGCATGGCTGCATGGACAGGCGTGTGGAGTGTTGCCCAGAACATAACCATACCGCCAACACTAACTGTCATAAATATACTTGACGGAAGTGGTCCTGATTGAAATATATATATATATATAACTATAAGATTTCTTAAGATTAATCATCCAATCAGCAACTTAAAATTAATTATCCAAAATACATTTCTTAATTACACAAAGTTATATTTGAACTATCACTTGGGAATGTTGCCAGCCCAAGAAAATGTTACAACTGAATAATTAAAAAATAAAAAATAAAAAAAATTCACGAGAGCTGTTATGGTACCTGTACAGAGCCCGTCCGGCTTCAACAGCCATCCAGTCAATGGCGAAATCCATCTGCCGTACAAACGGGGACATGCGGATAGCCACGGTGTGAGCTGCACTGAGAACTACACTTGGCTGCTCACGCATGATCCTACAGGGGGCAGCACAAACAGACAATATTACTCTGCTATCTACTGATGGAGATTAATTCTTTGTTTGTGTTTTTGTTTGTGAGATTTGCTATATCTACAATGGCATTCAAAAGACTGAATATTTAAGTGAAATCAGCTGCAGTACTGTATAGACACACTCACTCATAGAAGTCAGATTTGGAGATCTTGAGGTAGGTACAGTCACGCTCCGCTTTAATGGTGAAGATGAGTGGCTCTCCTGTGAGTACAGCCAGCTGACCTACCATCTCACCCGACTGGGTCACAAACAAACACACTGCGTCCTGCTTGTCAATCATCTTCTGATAGACATGAAGACAGCCAGACAGGACAAAATGCAGACTCACATCCTACAGGAAAGAAACAGAATTACAAAGATTACAATAACTGTGCCTTCAAAATAAGATATGTAAGGTTTAACAACTAAATTAGGCAGAAGAAAATAAATGGGAATGAGCACCTGGTCTCCCTGTCTGGCTAACACAGATCCAGCTTTAACATGATGAAACGTCACCCTCCCATTCAGCAGTGCAGGGTCCTGATGATGAAAGAGGACATATGAGGAAAGGGCATCACTCCAGTCCAGCAAAAGAGAGACAGGTGTGACCGTCAGAATACAGAGGAGAACTAAAGTACACGAGAAACTGCTTCATTTTACTGGACAATGAACATTGACAACAAGATACCTCAATCTTCATGAGTTTGAGAATCTCTGTCTGGGCCTCCTCGAACACTGTAGCATTAGGTCGTCCTTGAAATGGGCTAAAAATGTTCTCCACTCCTGACTCGTCCTCAGGATACAAATACACACTTGAAGGAGCCTCATCCACTGTCACCTTCCTCTCCCGCTGCTCCTGTGTCACAGAAAACAAGCAGTTTGGGTCATATTTCAGTGAGTTTTTTTTGATGATTATTCTCATTACAATCTCATTACTGCAATACAAAATATGTTAATACGTAAGAAGTGAAATGAGTGTACAAAAATCCTCACTTGTGTGAAAGCAGGTGGAGGGGGCGCTCCATCCTCAGCAGATACAGAGATACGGCCTCTCTCATAAGCCATGTCGAAATCTGAACGCAGACCCTTCTGAATTCCTATAAGGTCAGCAACAACATCACAGCATCACACCAACATAAGCATGATATGTCATACATTTCTATAGATTATACACACACACACATTGTAACTATAAATTATATAATATTACATATATATTCTTATATGTACACTATCGATCAAATCTTTGGGGTCTTTAAAATTTTTGTGTTTTTGAAAATATATTTTATGCTCAGGAAGGCTGCATTCATTTGATTTTAAAATAAAAAGTAACAATGATTGTGAAATATTACAATTCAAAGAGTTTTCTATTCTTATATATTTACCGGACTATAAGTCACACTTTTTTTTCATAGTTTGGCTGGTCCTGTGACTTATAGTCAGGTGCGACTTATTTATCAAAATTAATTTGAAATGAACCAAGAGAAATGAACCAAGAGAAAACATTACCGTCTACAGCCGCGAGAGGGCGCTCTATGCTGCTCAGTGCTCCTGTAGTCTCTGCCTGAAAACATAGAGCACCCTCTCGCGGCTGTAGACGGGTAGACGGTAATGTTTTCTCTTGGTTCTAAATAACTGCGACTTATAGTCCAGTGCGACTTATATGTTTTTTTTCCTCGTCATGACGTATTTTTGGACTGATGCGACTTATAGTCCGAAAAATACGGTAATTGTTTTTCTTGTGATCTCAAAGCTGAATTTTAGCATCATTTCTTCAGTCTTCAGTGTCACACGATCCTTCAGAAATCATTCTGATATGCTGATTTACTGCTCAAGAAACATTTATTATTATGTTGAAAACGGTTTTGCACCTTTTTGTGGGAACAGTGATATACAGTATATTCAAGACACATGGACCTACCAGCGATGTCTACAGGCATAGATATAGTCCTACTGAGGGTCAGTGTTGTGCCACCATCCTTCCCAAGATCCCCACCTGCAGACAGGGTGCATCATCCAAGACCAACTCTCATTGTAAATAAGTAAACAAGCAGATGTTATTTTGATATTAAGACTCACCAGTAGCATTTTGGACGGCAGCCTCACGATGTTTATCAGGAACAGTGAGACTGCCAAAGCGTTTGCTGTGTCGTACGGGACTGGAGCGTGTTGGATGAGGGGAGGCAGGAGAGGGACGAGCCTGCGTGTCCTAAGTGAACATGGACACAAAAAGGAAATAGTACATATTTTGGATAGGACTAAATATTTTAATCTTTTTGCATGCTAGCAACCAATTGTAAGAAAGAAAGAGTGTGTGCATCGAGTGTAGCTCTGTGTTCATTCACATGGCTGAAGAGTTCATTGGTGAGCCCCAGGTAGTTGTGCAGGGCCAGAACGGTCACCCTCTGAAGACGGACCATGATGATCTGCAGAGGACACAACAGGAAACATATTCTCGATTATGTGCAGTGGCCTTACAGACAACAATGGAATCTTTCGGGCAATTTTAAAATTCCAGACCTGAACCACCCGCACAAGGCTCTCTGGGTATTTCTCAAAGATGGACAGAAAGGCATCGACAGGCAGTCTGAGGACAGTGGACACTTCTGCCGCTCTCGCTGAAACAGTCTTATATGGTCTCTGGTGACCCTGAAATACGCATGCATACAAACACTGTGAATTATGCATAATTTCAAGAATATGTAATGCATTTTCCAACGTCAACTGCTGCAAAAAATATGCTACCTAACCTTCTTATAGGGCAGTTTCAATGAACAGGGAGAGGGAAAGATGAGAAAAGTAAAAAAAAACACAAGTACAGGAAAAGGAATGGGAAGAGGGAAAAGGAAAAGATAAAGAAAATGAGAGGCAAACAAAGGTTGTGTAATATTTTATTTGTGTCAAATAAGTAATTGGGTTTCCTATGCTTTTAAACAGCATGAGCACACAGAGAATGGAATTGTGGGTGTGACTCACTGTGATGACATCAAGGATGCTCAGTAGACTATGAACACTGTCTCCAGGGTAAACCTCTTTGACCACTCCATCCTTTCCATCCTTATGAAAGAGAGAAAGAGAGAGAGAGAGAGAGGCGAGTCCAGGGTTATTGTTAACTATATCTAAAACCATAAAAAATGTTGTTGCTTCAAATAAAATAAACACTAACTGAAAATGTAAAAAAAATAAATTGGCAGTTGCCAAGGAAGTATTTCTCATTTTGAAAATGACTAAAATTCAAATTAAAACAGAATATATAGAAACTAATATTAACAAAATATTAATGAAATCTGTAGTAGTATCTCAGTGATAATACAATAACATTGGATGAGCGATTATTTTTTGCCATAACAGTGAGTACACACACCTGTCCAGTAAGACACAACTCCAGCTTGCCATCCTGTACCACATATATACTGCTATCAGGCTGACCGGGTCTGAAGACATATTCACCCTGCTGGAACTGCAGAAACACCATGTGCTTACACAGCTCCAGGAACAACGGCTTCTCGAAGTGACCCAACACACTGCAGGAGACACGTTATATATCAGATCTTACCTTCCATACTGCATGGGAGTGATCAAGTTCTCTTTAGTTTCACTCTTGATGTAAATCAGTTCAGAAACAATGGGAGCGTACCGCACATTCTTCAGCATGTAGAGCACCTCAGATGGCAGATGAGAATTGGCCACGTCAAACTCTGTGAGATCTGCCTCCAGCACTGACGGAGGAGGTTCCTTCATCTGCAGAGTGGGCACTTCTTTCTTAAAGCGCAGGATTCTGAAAAAACAGACATACTGTTGAACCTAATTGTCTGAGCAAATAAAATGACCATATAATGGCACTACAGAAATGTACTTTTTGGCAATATTTAGCATCTTCTGTTTCTTTTTGAGGCGGGGCCTGGAGGATGAAGCGGAGCCCACTAGTGAAGAGGTGGACTGAGACACCTTCCTCATAATCTTCCTCCCATAAAACCAGACTTTGTCTCTTTTACGGAAACGATATTTCGGGGCTTCCTGAGCTTCACGTTCTGAGAGAAAACACAAACAACCACATATATACACAAATAAATACGATTGGAGCGTTCATGTAAAGTAATTCAGGTTTCTGCAAGTTTCATGAAGGTGAATTTAAGACTTTTTAAGACTAATTAAAGAAAATTCAAGGAATAAATGAAAGGGAACACTAGACATCGATATGTTCTCTATGTGTTCTCTGATGTCTAAGGAGTACAGTGGGTTGTTTAACAGCAGTTCATTTTTAAAAATTTTACAGTATACAGAAAAAAAACATTCATTTCACAAATGTGTTTTTGAAAACTAACTGCGGAGCTGCATCCTGCGCAGGACAAAAAATATCAGGAGAGCGATGAGAACGATGGCGACTCCAGCGCCGATTACGATTCCCACCACCTGTACACAGACAGAAAGACAGTGAGAAATCAAGAAAACTTTGATTTCTGAAGGATCATGGGGCAATGAAGACTGGAGTAATGATGCTGAAAATTCATAATACATTAAAAAAAAAAAATGTATATATATATATATATATATATATATATATATATATATATTTATTTTTTTTGTACAAAATTATTGTATACAAATGTCTATGAAAATGAAATAGCCCAAATATTATGATAATTGGTCATTCATAGTGGAAAAATGCAATATTTGCACACTTCTGCAAATGCTGTGATTCAGTGTAACAGTGTCAAATGTACAATGTCTACTGACCATGCTGGTCTGCAGCTGATCCTCCACCAAACTCTTGATGTTTCCAAATCGGTCCAGCTACAAAACACACAGGATGTTATTACAGGCTTTTTTTTGAAAACACAACACTGGGGTATTTAAAAAAAATACTAGCTATCTGGCTCTTGAACAAAGAAAAAGGGAAAAAGTGATGTAAAGTAAGAGAAATATCTGAAAGATAAACTCATTTGTTACTGGAGCACAACTATTTTGTTCTGTTCCATAATTATGTAAACTTTTCCTCTCTCCGCTGTGCCGTCATTCATTCAAGCCTTCCCACTCTGTCACTCTCGTACTCACACATTTATTCTTTCTTTTTAGCTCATTTATTTTCAACAAAGCAAGGCCCACAAGTGTCTCTAAAGTGAACAGCTGAACTGTTTCTACAGTAGCTCAGTGCATTAAGTGGAGAGTCAGTTATAAATGAAATAATAATGAATCTTACACAGACATGATAAAAGCACTGCAAATATTATTTCCTTGCGATTTTTGTTGATTTCCTGTAAAATATTTAGGTTTGGGACAACTTTAAGCTAAATAAAAGATGACAGAATTTTTATTTTTGGGTGAACTTCCCTTTAAGCAAATTCATCTTGACTTGATATTTTCTGTAAGGCATTTTTTAACCTAATTTAATTTATATTCTCCGAAAAGCAGCTGTGCCCCTCCAGTAAATTTTCTTGTTCAAGGATGTTTACATTTTTATTGCAATCCATAAGAAAAAAAATACATGTCAACGATTATTTTCTAAAAGCATTTTTGTCTTGTTTTTTTTTTCTTTCAGTAAAATATCGCAACATCCTTTAAACATGATACATTTAGTTGAGACACAAATTGACAAGATATAAAGTCTTCTATTCAAATGAAGTTACTTTATTCTTAAAACAATAACAAATATCTGCCAATGGGGTAGTGAACACACCTACCCCATTAACGTAATGACAAGTAAATCTTGATTTATGAATGTTTAGATATTTGTACTGTAATGAGAAGTAAAAAAAAAAAAATTCCATTGAAATGACTAAGATTTTAAATAACACTTTATTTTAAGGACCAATTCTCACTATTACTTAGCTGCTTATTAGCATGCATATTACTACTGCCCGTTTATTAGTACTTATAAAAGCACACATTAATGCCTTATTCTGCATGATCATATATTTAGATCCTTTAATTCTACACAATACCCAAACTTAACAACAGCCTTACTAACTATTAATAATAAGTAGCAAATTAAGAGTTTATTGTTGGGGAAACTCTTAATAAATAGTGTATATATGTTCCCTTTTCTAAAATGTTACCAAGATATTTATTTATTTTGTATAGAATGATGAATATGAGTGTGCATTGTATGAGTGCAACATCCTTGTAAATGAAGAAGTACTTAAAAACAGTAGTGGGTTTATCTTCTGTGGAAACCACATAAGCGTGTGAATGTTAACATCCGCTGACATACACTACCAGTCGAAAGTTTTTGAACCTTAAGATTTTTATGTTTTTTAAAGAATTCTCTTCTGCTCACCAAGAATACAGCAAAAGCAGTAAAATTGTGAATTATTTAAAATAACTACTTTCTATTTGAATATATTTTTAAAATGTAATTTATTCCAGCTTTTTTTATCATCATTACTCCAGTGTCACGTGATTCTTCAGATATCATGCTAATATTATGATTTGCTGCTCAAAAATAATTTATTATTATGTATGTATGTTTTCTAGGTACCTGAAATTAATGCACTTTTCATCTTAAGTGGAAATATATTATTTTAATCATATTTTCCAAAATCACTGTTACTTAATAATTACTGTTAAACCTGAATATCTTAGTGCACTTTTAGCAAACCTGAACAACGGTTTTTGGGTTGAAAAATGCTTGGACAGTCCAAAACTCAGATGTGTTGGAAGCAAACATGCCCCTGCGATTTGTAATCTTTGGACTGAGATATGAATTTGTGTAATTCTGCATAACTACTCCGAGACATCTAGTTGCATCTTCTAAACTCTCACTTTTCCCATCATGACAGAGCAAAAAAAATTATTTCACACCAACAAATCTTTCTAAACAAGTCACATGATCAGATTATCTGCCCAGCAACCAAGCACAGCGGTCAGTGACAGACTGCTTGCTTGTTGTATGCTGTACTAATTATGTGAATATGCAAATGAGAACATTAACCAAGGGTTTCCAAATGTAAATTGGGCCACAGTGTAATTTGGACTCGAAATTAGGTGCTGCATTGCACTCACATTGAAACATATGAATGCACAGAGTACTGAGAGCGCCCAGGTTTATATATGTGTGTGTAAGGTAAAGCATTAGGGTGGTGTTGCTCACCTGTGGAGCTTCTGCAGAATCTGGGCCTGATGTGCTCTGTCCCATTCTACCTCAACACACAGCTGGGCCATCAATGACAGCCACTGCAACACACAGCAAGACAACAGGCTTCATGCAACATGCACAGATCAGCATCACACACACATTCAATAAGAACCACTGCAGGCTAAAAAAAAAAAGCTTCCTATAAACATATTCAGTTCATGTCCATGCACATTACAGGGATCAGCTGGATAGATTTTATAATACAAATTAAATGGTACTAGATTATTAAACAGATCAGGACTGAACAATACAGCTTTCAAGCCACGCTAAAATACACAATGTAGCTACAGTATAGCACGCAATTTGCTTAATAAATCATCACTTTTTAATAAAAATCTGTCATTAATATTTAAAATTATATATAAACTATTTTACAGTGCTGTTATTATTTAAACTATATCCAAGTGTTTTATTAATTGAAATAAACTGTTATAAATCAATCTTTTTAAAATAACTAAAACACATTTACTAAATTGCTGAACACAATTTAACACAGTTACTAAAAATTCAATGTCATCAAATGTCATAATAGTTATGTAAATAATACTAAAATAACACTGCCAGAAATGTTGCCTTGGCAACTAAAGCTGAAGTATTACAATTACTAAAACAAACAAACTAAAAAAATAACTTAAACTAAAAAGAAAGAAAACTGAAAAGAAAAAAAGAAAAGTTATATACTATGTTATGTTAATAACACTGACATTTTATAATATCTTAACCTATATAAAAGTATTTTATAAATATTATTCTAAATATTCAGTCCCTTAATGTGTACCAGACAAACAAGTACAGCCAGTATAAAAAAAAAACTTGCCAGAAATTATTCATTGCATTTAGTAAACAGAATATGTGGTTGTTGTTTTCATAATAGTAATGTTAATGTAAACAGTGCTTCAAAACAGGTCAGTCAAAGATCACAATCAGCAGAGGAAATTATCCAATCACAACTCCTCCCCAAACTGATGTCATCATCCCTGATAAAACACACAGATGCAGCATGAGTGATTTTTATTCTGATCTTCCCACCAATAACTTCATGTTCCTTTCACATCCAGGGTTGCACGAGGTGCCTGTTTTTACACTGAACCACATACACGCTGATTTCACTGACATAAGCACAACACAAGCCCTTCACATTCACTACACACATAAGCACGTTTATAGTGGGAGAGCCCAACCTCATACAAAGACACATGTGCCCTTACATCTCACATCTACACCTTAAAAAACAGCACAAGTCCATCTAAAGCCAATCAGTGATAACATCACAGTGTCTAGAGGCCAACAACTATAATCCTTGGGGGTGGAGAGAGGATTAGATTACTGAGATCACAGCAGACATAAAAGAGATTCATCTGGATCTGAGTTTGTATAAAATGCACTGCTAATGGCTGGAGATGCAAGCCAACTATGAAAGATTTACTGTTCATAGTATACAGATGAAAGAGATGTAGTGAGTGATTGTATCACATTCAGATCGATTATAGGCAGAGATAGCATTGACATTCAATAACATGCTATAGAATAACAAGAGAGGGAATGGAAACCACAGGGTAATGATGAAGTGGGGGGGGGTCTGAAATGCCAGTATTCATTACTCACTAATGGGCACCTTCTAATAGCCATTGTCCTCCATTAACAATGCTCTTAAACAGTTTTATTTTAAAGCCCCCAACTGACAAATACAACACTCAACAATTCAACAAAGCATCAATGCAAAGTCCTTCACTATATTAGACATGTTCAGCGGTTCAGACATGCTTAAACACAATGTGAACATCTTTGATTTAAAATTTTATGCATACAAGATGTTGCTGCACAACAGAGACAACTCATGCATGACTTTGATGGAAACAACCGCTACTACTTTCTATGAGTATAAAATAGTGCCTGAAACTCTTTAAAATGTTACCTTTTTTCTTTAAAATTTTAAATAAATAAAAAATTTTCAGTGAAAGGTGGTCAACCCAAAAATGAAAATTCTGACCAACAGTTAACAGCTAACCAAACAGTTTCTGGTCCCCATTGCCATCCATAATATTCTTTTCCCTCGATATAATGGAAGTCATCAGGGATTGGCAACTCTCTGGTTTCAACTTACCAACCTTGTTCAAAGTACCTTCTTTTATGTTCAGCAGAAGAAAGAAGAAGGGGGAGTAAATGATGACAGAATTTTAATTTTCACATGAACTATTCCTTTAACCTTCAAAATGGTTAACAGTTCCCAACTTTGCCAACCTAAAAAAATCAGCAACCTAAAATGATCACCCAAAGCAGTGAGAAAAAAGAGAGGATTTTTCAGTTTCAGCCAAGGTTGTTTTGGAGGGCAAAAACCACTGACTGAAACAATCTTGTCGTGTGTGTACAAACTTCACCAGGACCACAAATAATGCCAGAGAAGAAATATCTAAAATTTGTTCGGCTGTATATGACACCCTAACCAGCATATAAAGTTCAGTCACTCCGTTTCCCTATTTTTTGTTTTTGGGCTAAACTAAATGTTGGCTGACCTGACAAAAAAAAAAAAAAAAGTCTGTCCTGTCCTTAAAAACTGGACTTATGTTTTTATTATTCAAATTAGCTAATCTAACATCAGTTCAGCATATTAGGACAAAAATGTGAGAGTATATGATTTTATATCTGTCTAAGGTGGCATGGACCAAAAACCACTGTTAATACAGACATTCGGTGTCTTTAAAACTAGCTACATTCATTTTATGAATACTTTGTCTTACTTATCTAATATTAATGGACAGCTATTCGTACCTCGGCTCAGTAATGGGACACTAAATTTTATCCTATTCATTAAAAGTGCCCGCTTGTCCATCATACAGATCTTTATAGCTCATGAGTTGCTGAAGGAACGTCACAATGATGTCTAAACTGATCAGTGGTTCCAACGTATCAGTTAACAAGCCCAGATGACAGCTAAACCAATATGCGTTAAAACCCGATCGCATATCTGTCCGTTATTGAGGGCCATGACTCTGCCGATGTTTTCTTTCTGTAT